>NC_037689.1:105426898-105560104 GCF_003255815.1 Theropithecus gelada
GGGGAAACCCCCCCCAAAAAAAAAAAAAAAAAAAAAAAAAAAAGATTTCAGATATATTATTCAATGTTCTAAAAGTAACTAGTAGTAGAACAACAATATTACATAACTCTATTGGGGGTGTGAAGGAGGGGAAGTGGGTATGTTATTGAGTACTGCCCTCTCATCTATCATAGTAGAAATTAAATAGATAGGTATCTCAAGTTGATAAATCAAGGAAGAGAGCAGAGGCATATTATTTAGTGAACTAGAGGTCAATCGTCAGAAGAATTAAAAAAGAAAGATTAAAAATGGCAGCTTTGTGGGTCTGAAGGTGGATGGGCTGGCAGAAAGGGTTTTGCTCTTCATTATAAGTTTTTCTGTACTGTTTGATTTTTTTAACCAGGTTCATGTGTCATTTCGATTTAAAAAAAGTCATCTTCTCTCACCCCTGTTAGTCTCTACTTGAGCATCATTTGTATCCTTCATTGTTCTCATCACAATCTGTAATTATTTTAGTTATATGTGTGATGATTCAGTTAATGTCTTTTTCTCCCATTAGACTGTAAGCTCTGCAAGGACAAGAACAGAGTCTTGTCTTCATTGCCACTCTATCCCCAGTGCCTGGCATAGAATGTAGCCCAGGAACCAGGATTACACCTTGCATAGCACTCTGGGAACTTCTTATTCAAAGGCCTCTCCAAGCTTCCTCTAGGACCAACCGGCAGTTGAGATGGAAGATGTTCTGTTGTGGAAAGGCAGTGTCCTCCAAAAGGCTAAAAGCAGGGATGGCCATGAGCAGAGAAAGGCACTACAGCCAAATAGTACCCCAGAAATTGTTCTAAACCTTCCCTGGTGAGGGCATGAGCTGGGGCAAATGAGATTATTCTTCCAGCATTGAAATCCTCTTTAAAAGAACATTAAAGAGTGCCTTCAAGTGGGCATTTTGCAGGGAGTAAAAGGAAGAGGGAATAGCAAAGGCACCTCTTAGCCCTGGGAGATATAAGCCGTTGGCATTTCCACACTAGCTAAAGAAGCTTCTCTCAGTCAGCTGGGCTTGTACCTGCCAGCAAGTACAGGCACGTCCAGTAGATGAAGCTGATTTTTGTGGTCCTCCATGGGCAGTTCTGAAGAGGGCTCTGGAAACTGCTTGATAGCAAAGCTGAAGATTATCTTAGGGTCAGAACAAGAGAGCCTGGGGCATGGAGGAGAGGAATTGGGCTGTCATATCTTCTAGAGCCACTTACATAAGAACCTTGGATATGCTGGGGTGAATGGTATGGGCAGACCTGTTTGTTTCCTGATTAAATGAGGAAAGGTGATCTGTGAGGCTGCTCCCTCCTGGCCATAGCCTCACACATGATCCCTGGAGAGTCACAGACAGGGAGATTTCGAGGTTCAGACAACCCCATCAGACCCCTTGGGCTGTCTAGGGTTTCCTGGAGAGAACATTCTTCTAATGAGGGGAACCCAAAAGAGGGAAGCATAGAAAAAAGCCAATGAGGAATTACGACGCCACCACTGGAGGATGTGGGTTAGAGTCAAGATGGGTCACAGGGAGAAGTCCTTGCTTGCAGGTCTAGAAACCTAGCACCTGTAATTGTGCCTTCCTCTTTCTAGGAAGACAAACTGTCTTTCAGCTTTGTCTAGCAGGTGCTAGAACCTCCCTGTGGCCAGATTCCTGGGGCCGGGTGAATTGTCAATAGGCAACTGCAGTCACTCAGAATCTTTCTAGAATGAGTAACTCAAAGACAGGGGTTTGTTTGATCCATTTTGAACTACTGCTGCATGTAGCTCAGTCTTTGGCTCTCATCGGGAGACTTCCAAGTAAACTGAAAAAAGGCAAGAGCTGCTGGGTCAACCGGCAGATTCATTCAGGTCACAGAAAGACGGGGAGTTGTAAGAGGAGAAATGAACACTGAGGCCATTTCTTTTAAGTGGGGAGGGCTTGGAGTAGAAAGCATGAAAAATGCCCCTCCTGCGCTGGGCTTACTTCTTAGGGCCTAGGGCAAAGGCAGGACATGGTGTTCCTGCTTTCACAGTGATTGAAAAAAGCTGGTGGCAGCACACAGCTTGCTGCCGGGCAGACAGCTTGAGTGTCTTCACTACTACTGTCAGTGGTTCAAGGGCAGGTTTGCCTCAGCCCTTAGAACACAGTTCCCTGGATTCGTTGGCCCTCCCACATCTCGAGATCTGCAGTAACTACTTCACTGTGGGCAATGAGGAGTCTCTTAGTTGGACAATGTTAGTACATGCAATTGATTCAGAGCCTAACTCCCATGTCTTCCTAACTTCTAACTGGTTTCTTCCAAGTTCCTACACTTTGTCTGGCTTCCTTTTCTCTGAGTTGGTCATCAAGTACCCAAATGGAATCCGTATTCTATAAATTCTTCCCCTCTGATCTCTAGAGGCAGTAGAGTAGTGCTTAAGGGTACATGCTCTGGGGTCACACTGCCAGGGTTCACAGCCCAACTCTTGTTTGCCAACTATGCACCTTTGTGCCGTTTACCTACCTTTCTGTGCCAGTTTTTCATCTCTATAATGAGAATGACAATAGTACTTAACTCATAGATCTGTTGTGAGGATTAAATGAGATTGTAATGAGCCAGGCACCTAGTTAGGGTTCAGTAATGTTAGCTATTAGTTGGAATGAAAAGTCTTTCTTTCCCTCTTGCATGCCCCTGCTTCTCTAGTTTCAGATACTTGCTCCTCCTCTCCACAACGAACTTCTCCCATCCTTCTCCAGACATTGCAAGCCTTTCAGTGCTAAATGTTCTTAAAAGAAGGGATTTCCGGATGGGCATGTTGGTTCACGCCTGTAATCCCAGCACTTTGGGAGGCCAAGGCAGGTGGATCACGAGGTCAGGAGATGGAGACCATCCTGGCTAACATGGTGAAACCCCGTCTCTACCAAAAAAAAAAAAAAAAAAAATAGCCTGGTGTGGTGGTGGGTGCCTGTAGTCCCAGCTTCTTGGGAGGCTGAGGCAGGAGAATGGCATGAATCCGGGAGGTGGAGCTTGCAGTGAGCCAATCACGCCACTACACTCCAGCCTGGGCGACAGACATCTCAAAAAAAAGGGGGGGTTTCCCTTTTATCTTTTCCATCTCTTATATGTCCCATACCCAGGTAATCATTTTTTAATTATTTTTATTTTCTGATACATATTTTACATATTTATGGAGCATGTGTGATACTGTGTTATATGCATAAAATGTGTAATGATCAAGTCAGGGTATTTGAGGTGTCCATCACATTGAATATTTATCATTTCTGTGTGTTGGGAACAATTCAAGTCCTCTCTTCTAGCTACTTTGAAATACGAAATTCATTGTTGTTAGCAACCGTCACTCGACTCTGCTGTCAAATGATAGAACTTACACCTTTTATCTAACTATATGTTTGTACCTGTTAACCTACCTCTCTTTGTCCTCCCTTCTCACCCATACACCCTTCCCACCCTGTAGTATTCATAATTTCTCCCAGGTAATCACTGATTATCAGAATTGGAAAGGTTTTTTATAAATAATCTAGTTTAATTTGTTCTTTTTACAGATTATCAAAAGTTGGATCCAGAAAGATAAAGCGACTTAGTAAAGATCACATTGAACTAGAATCACAACTTAGTCCTATAGATATTAGCAATGTCAGACATCAAAGCCTGCACATTTAATTGCAATAAATTCAACATGTATCCAGTAAGGATCTACTATTAGTGTGTATGTTTGTGTGTGGTAGTAGGTCAGATGCTGAGAGAGATACAAAGATGATTTCAAATCACTTGTCCACTGGAAAAGCTGGCTTTCAGGAGGAGGTTATGAGGCATTGTATGTCTTGGGGTGTAGCTCTCCATTCCTTTTATATGTAGATCTATAAATAGATCTATAGTTATCTATATCTATTATCTATACAAGTAGAAATGCATAAATAGATCTATGTCTATATATGAGCATATACAGAACTATATAGCTTATGTATATGTTATTTTATATATAGTTTTGCATATGTGTTGTTATATATGTGTGTGAATATGCATATACACACATATGTGTATATATAATTGAAATTAGTTTCACTTCAAGAATTTAGTGAGCGCCCTCCTTTTACAATACCATCCTTCTGCCCTAGCCTGGAGTATGGTGGGCATATCTATGCTAAATGATGGGGACTGTATATGCTCAGAAATGTAACTACAGTATAACAGGTCTTAGAGACAGGTTCCTTTGGCCCTGAGTGTAGCCAGCTGTTCCTCATTCTACAAGCAGATGAAAGATAAGCCCCCCTATTTTTGGTGGGAGCTAAGTAAAGGATAGTTAAAGGGAGAGCAAAAGAAAGTAATGATAGGTCTCTGTGAGACCTGGAAGGCAGAGGAGACCTACTGATTACTCAAGTAAAGTTCAGCCTGGACCAGAGGTCGATGTTCCTAGAAACAGAACATACTTTTCTAAGGGCTGGATAGTGACCAGGAATACATCAGAGTGAACTAATAGTTCAGAATCAGGGAATCCCTGAGCAAGACAAAACTGGACTCTGGGTCTTCACTGTAAAAAATTATGTATAGAGCGTGTTTGTTCCCTGGAAAATCTTCACGTATTGAGAAAGGCATGGTAGTAGTTGTTTATGGCTTACTGAAGAAATGTCCTGCAGAGTGGAAAATACAATGCTCCTGAGGCTGTGTTCCCAGGAAGGAGGCCCAAGCTGCTAAGGAAAATTGGTGCCAATTTTACTTACCTTCAACAAATTAGCGACACCCTAAGGCTATCTTGTCCCACCAAAATCCTTCTTCGGGGTCAGGCATGACTGAATTCTCTTGCAACCTGAAACTGACTCTGAAATCCCTTCCAAAGCAAATACTGAGTAGGAAACCCTGAGATTCTAGAGCTGAACCTTTTGGTCACCTTTCTTAGATACTAGTACAGAAGTGGACCTCAGAATATTTGAATGGGTGAATGAAAGAGGGAAGGAAGGAAAAAAAGAAAGGGAAGGGAAGGAGCCATGTATTATACAAGTCTTGGTATGTAAACATTAGTAAACTACCCTTCCTTTCATTTAACATTGGTCATACCAATATGGTTATATTTCTGTCTTCAGTATACAAGCCCTCTCAGGAGCACTGGACACAGTTGGCCTAGGACACTCTCCTTTTTAGGCTGTCATGATACCACATTTTCCTGGCTTGCCTCCTGCTTTGTGGTTTCTCTGTCTGCTTTGCTGACTCCTTTTCCTTTATTCATCCTCCAAATATTTGAGATGCTCTCAGGCTCAACCCTAAACCTCTTTTTCACTCACTCCCTTCCAAGATAATTTCTTTCAGCTCAATAACTCTAAACAGCATTAATGAGATGAACACACCCAAATTTATATTTCTAGCCTTCACCTGTCCTTTGAGCTCCAAACATGGCATTCTGGCACAGGGTCTGGAGTTCAAATCCTGATTCCATCACTTACTATGTGAGTTGTTTGACCTTTTTGCCTCAGTTTCCTCTTCTGTAAAGTGAGAGGATAATAATATCAGATTTTACAAGGTAATTGTGAAAATTAAGTGATTGAATATATGTAGAGCATTTGGGACAGTATTTGGTACACAGTAAGCATCAATAAATAGATGATGATAATGATGGTGATGATGGTGATGATGATGATGGTATCTGACTGGCTAACTTGGCATTGCCTCTTGGAGGTCTCACAAGCATTTCATACTTAACATGACCAAGACAAAACTTGTAACTTGTGCCCTCCAAGTTAGTCCTCCCACTTTTTTCCTCACCTTTAGTAAGTGATGCCACCACATATCCAGTTGCTCAGGAAAACCTAAGTGTCATCCTTTCACCTCACTTCTTACATCTAATCCAATAGCAGGGTCTGTCAAACTTCCAAATATATCCAGAATCTATCCACTTCTCTCTATCTCCACTGCTGCCATCATCAAGCCAGTATCACCTCTCACCTGGATTCATCCTCCACACAGATGCTATTAATCTATTTAAAGCAGTTATTCAGATCATGTTGCTCCCTTGCTTAAAACTGCTTAATGGCTTTCTGTGGATTTAAGATTGGAATCCAAACCCTCATCATGTAAGGCCTTCCAGGATCCGCCTCTGCCTATTTCTCCAAACTAATCTCCACATTCACTGGACTTTTTTAGGTTCTTAGTTTGCACTAAGCTAGTTCAAGCCTCAGGGCCTTTGCACTAGCTGTCCCTGCTACCTAGAATGTCCTTCCCCCAGGTCCTCATATGACTGGCTCCTTTTCATTCAGAATTAAGGTCAGTGTTACAATGTCACTTCCTCGGAGAAGCATTTCTTGACTATTTAATCTAAAGTAACTTCCCCCATCACCGCTGTATTTTCTTCATAGCACTTACCACTATCTGAAAATATTCATTCAATTGTTGAATAGAGTTTGTTTCTCTCCCTCCTCTAAAATACAAGCCCCCTGAGAGTAGTAACCTTGTCTGTTCTGTTTACCATTTCATCCTCAGTGCCTAACACCATCACAGGGTTGAGGAATTTAAAGGATTAAAAAAATAATAATTCTGGTAAAATATACATGACAGCTGTACAATTTAACCTTCCCACCAGCAGTATATGTGGGGGTTCCAATTTTTCCACACTCTAGCCAACACTTGTTATTTTCTGTTTTTTTGTTTGTTTTTTTTCATAGTAGCCACCTTAATGGGTGTGAAGTGGTACATCGTGTGGTTTTGACTTGCATTTCTCTAATGATCAGTGATGTTGAACATCTTTTCATGTGCTCATTGGCCATTTATATATCTTCTTTGGAGAAATATCTACTAAAATCCTTTCCCCGTTTTTTAATTGAGTTGCTTTTTTTGTTGTTGAATTGTAAAAGTTCTTTATATATTCTGAATACCAATTCCTTATCAGGCATATGATTTGCAAATATTTTCTCCCATTCCATGGACTGCCTTATCACTCTGTGAATAGTGTCCTTTGATACACAAAAGTTTTTAATTTTGATGATGTTAGGATTGCTTTTTAAGGGTTAATAATTGAAGAAGGGGTTGGACTCAGCATGAAGTTTGAGGTGAGAAGGCTGATATTCAAAGGAGGACAGTACAGCAGCAAGCCTGAAAAGGGTGCCATGGACAGGAATCCTTGATAATCCAAGGATGGCATAAAGCCTCTGGAAACCCCAGGTAAGAAAGGGCTAAAGATGGGAGAATTACGATACAGAGCATTTGCTGAGACCTTACTAGGTACCAAGTATTGTGCTAAGCCCAACACATCCGCTATTTCATTTAATTCTCTTAGCAATTCTGTGAGGTATTATTTTAGCCCTAATTTGTAGATGAGGAAACTGAGGCACAGAGCGATTAAGCAACTTGCCCAGCGTCACAAAGCTATAATATGTCAGAGTCTAGATTTGAACTCAGGTAGTCTGGCTCCAGATTCTGTGCTGTCATCCATTGGCCTGTACTGCTTTTGTACTAGATAAGTAAAGGCAATTTGAGCACAGTGTGGGGCATATTGTAGTTGTTAAGACTACGATGAAGAGATAAATTACAGGTAGTAGGTTGAAAACATGCCTTGAGGGCATAGAGAAGGTAGTCAAAGGGTAGCCCTTGTTTATATACTTGCTCTACAAAGGCAGTTTTGTCAGGGCAGAATAGAGTGATGATGAAATTCACAGGCTTTGGCAACAGATAGATCCGGGCTTGAGTATCAACTCTGCCACTTACCAGTGGAACCCTTAGGCAAGTTTTGCTTCTCTGTGCCTCAGTTTCCTCATCTACAATTGAGGATAAAAACACCTCATAGAGTTGTTTAGATCTTTGACGTCACCTGTGGGGCATGATCCCTTCCTGGCACCTGATAAACTCTCAGTAAATATCAGCTCTTTTTCCTCAACCAAACAATGATGCAGTCTCTCCTCCAGCTAGAACATCCCCATCTTCTGATTAAAGAGAAAATTTTCCAGGACAGGCTGAAGTAGCTGTACTCGAATACCTTAATGGACCATGAAGGCCCATGAGTGAACATGTAACTGAAAGTGATCCCTCCCAGAACAGAGAAAGGTTCTTCCTTCCCTAAGGACACATTCCCACCAGCCTCCTTTTAGACCCAGGAAAAGCATTTCTGACTATCTTAGAACAACCATTTTGTCCCAGCTTCTGGCTACCCAGAGTTAAGAAACTCCTAGCTTCTTGCTAAGCTATATATATATATATATATATATATATATCTGTAAATTATAAAAAGGACATTTACACGCCTGTTTTTAGTGAAGTTTACTCTCGGGGAACAGGAAGTGAAAATGAGGATTGTCTGCCTCAATAGCAAACACTGAGCAACCAGAAGAGGGAGGGTCGTATGAAAGACAAACTTCTTCGACTTCCCAGTATTGTTTTTTTCTTTTTTTTTTTTTTTGGCTGCCTCTAGATTTATTAATTTCAGAGAAACTGAAGAGGGTCCAAGGAAAAACCATCAAAATGATTAATAAAAGGAAGAAGCTACTGAGTGATGCTAGGAGCTTCCAGTGAAGGACAAGAAAAGGGGATGGGGAGGAGGAGGCCCTGAAGGCTGAAAGCAAAGCACCCTTTGCTGCGGGGATCTGTGGGAGGAGGGGCAGTTAGCCCGGGCCCAGGTACCTCCATTGAGCACCCCACCATGGGCCCAGCACTGGGCCAGGCATTCTGGGAGATCAAAAGAGGCCTAAAGCTTGGCCTGTGCCCACAAAGGTAGAGAGACAGGATTATACCCACAAAAGGACAAAGTGCAATCCAAGCCAAGAATGCAAGCTCTGCGACAAGGAACTCACTCGCTGCTATGTGCCAAATGACTGGTGCAGTGAGAAATGTTCAGCATTCCTAGGAGGAAGGGATCTTCTCAGGTGGTGGGGCTGGAGCCTAGAGGGAGGTACACAATGTGCCTAGGCAGATAGGGTGGAAAGCAACATAGGTCTGGGAAACTGGCAAGACCAAAATACAGGAGGTAGGGTATGGGCAAGGAAGAATGAGGAGCCATACCTGGCTGGGGTGAGCAGTTCTTTGAAGGGAGTAGTGAGAGATGGACACAAGCAGAAGAGTGTGGATTTTATGTTGCAGGTATTGGGCGGTCATTGAGGCTCCTGAGCAGGAGAATGTCGTGGTACCAGTTGTGCTTTGGCAAGATCGATCTGTCTAGGCATGGTGGGGTGGAAGTGGAGGTGGGGAGACCAGGCCTAAGACTACAGTCACTAAGAAAATACCTGCAGCTGTAGCCACTGAAAATGTGCCCAAGTGCTGACAGGGGCCAGGTCTCAGTTGACAAAGCTAGCTGGGGTCCAGTGATCTCTCCAAAAGGTGCAGTCTGGACTCCATACCCTGAGACCACAGCCTCAGTTCCCTCAAGCCCACCCAGCCCAAGGAGCTGGTCATCATTCACAGCACATCTCAGCAAACTTAGGCCCGTACCAAGGACAAATTTCTGGGCAGATGATATCTTTGTTATAAATAGACAGTTTGACTCCAGGTGGGAAATTCAATTTGTGGGAGCAGATGAAATCTTCTGAAACCAAGATCTGATTTCCCGAGCAAATGTCCTTTGGTCTTAATGAACAAGAGAAGGAGATAAGGAAAAGAAGACACTATAATTAGGCCTTCCCCCTAAATGAGAGGCTTCTTGGATAACCAGGGACCTGCCTGCAGTGCCTTAACGAATGTTTCCCATTTCTGAACCATAGCTTTTGAGGCAAAGAATGACATTAAATATCGATGCAGCACTTAGGAATGGTTGCAAAGTGCTTTTCTGCTCTTGCTATTCATTAGCCATCCCTATCTCCCACCCGCTCTCCTCTCCCTCTCTTTCCCTCTCACCAATCCTGCCATGAGCCTGGCAAGGTTTATGCAGGTTGAAAATATGAGAGCTTGCAGACAGAAAGGTTAATCAATTGACTCCAGGTCAAACACGGAAGTTACTGACAGTCCAGTGGTGAGAATATTCTTGTCAGGCCTTTCTGGAATTTACAGCTTTAGTCCACCGAGACATGTAAACCCACACCTGCTTTTCCTTTCAAAGCTGATTTTTTTTTCTTCCCTGTCTGGTGAAAGGCAGCCAGAGAAACAGAAAATGGGGTCTCGGAAAGACAGAATGAAGAAAAGAGAAATTGGTGACAGACAGAAAAAGAGAACGGGAGAAGCCAGCTGATCTCTTCCAGGCCTGGTATTTCTGAGCCCCTTACTCCACTCAGGTGGAGTAGGCATGGAAAAGAGTGAAGAGCACTTGATCAAAGAATCAGTGGCTTCTTACCTGTGGGATTTTGGAACAGTCATTTAGTCAATCTAAGCCTCAACTTCCTTATCTATAAAATGGGAATTATAGCTGCCCTACCTCTCAGTGTTATTGTGAAGATCAAATTCAACTGTAAAACTTGGTGTACCTATAAGGGATTATCTTGGTGAACCAGGAAAGACCACCATACCCTCAAACTCCTCAGCTTTCTGCCTCCAAGTCAAACATCCCCACTACCAATCATGCCTTTAGAGAGAGATACTGAGATAGGTTTGGACAAAATGTAAACTGTTCAGAGGTTAACTCATTGGCCCATCAGCATTCACTAGCACATTAGCAAAAATTCATTTATCAAATTGGTGGCGACCCCCAGGGCCTTTGGCAGAGATGGATTTTTAACACCCTTTCTTCCTCAGTCTTTCAAGGGACATTTGTCTCTGCATGGCGTTTTTTTTGTTTGTTTGTTTGCTTGTTTTTTTGTTTTTCTCAAAAAGCTCCAGGTGTATCCTTCTTTAAGTCTGCATCCCGGTAAAGAGCAATGGGCAGGCATTCAATTTTCCTTCATGTTTTTTTTTTTTTTTCCCCAGGGGGACATTAGCGCAAAGAGGTTAAGTAAAATGTCCATGATCACACAGTGCCCTACCCAGGATTGAGAGCCTATCAGAGGCACCTAGTCCTCTGCTCTCCAGCCTAGCTACATTTCTTGTCCATCCAGTTTCTCTTCTGCAAATATCCTCCCATCCTCAGCCCCACCCAGACAGGTGAGGAGGGGGAGGAGGCTGGCTCCTGGCAGCACTGTCCCAAGCACACACCTGAACTCCCTCATGAGGAATAGCTGTACTGGTGGCAAACACAGCAAACACTTGGCATCTGACAGGCTCTGTCAGCATCAGTTTAAATTGGTATTTTGCTTCCTAACTCCAGGAGGGCAAACAGCCCTAAGATACCAGCAGTGGGGACAGCAGGAAGGCATTCAAGGAAGCCATGGGCGATTCCCTGGAGTCTATCAACTCAGTTTCCACTCCAAAGCCTTCCAGAGCCACAGGCCTTCCCTCTGTGGGGCTCCCTCTGCACAATGGAGGTGGGCAAGGAGGAGGTAGCACCTTGGAAGCTCTCTAGAGAAAGATAAAAAATAAAAATTTAAAAAAAGAAGCAGCAGAAGAAGAGGAAGAAAGAAAAAAAGGAAGCTCCAGAACAGGGTCAGAGTTGAGGTGGATTGCCCTCACAAGGTCCTCTTAGTACTGGACTCCATGCCCTCTGGAGCAGCATTCCTCTTCTCAGACCTGCTTCAGCTGTGCTTCGTTGCAAATGCAACCTAGACCCAAGGGGCTTGTTAAAAAACATAGAGTCATGGGTTCTAGGGTGGGGCCCAGGAATCAGCCTTTCTACAGCTCCCCAGGTAGAAAGAATTCCCAGATCCCCAGGATTCTGATGCAGCTGGGTCAAGGCCCATAGCTGGGGAAATATTGCACTCAAGCTCCCCCACCTCACTCCACGGCACCCCAGGAAAACGTCCCTGGTCAGTATTTCATTCCTTTACTGCTCTACCCTCCTGTGAGAGGTGACAGGCAATCTGATAGATTTATTCAGGCAAGTGCATTAATGGGCGCTAATGACTTAATGTGCTGTCCATTCCAGATAACATGTGCAATTTACCGGGACCTTCTGGAGATTGGGCTTTAACCCAAAGGAGAATTTCCGGCACACACAGCTGGAGGGCAGGTGAATTTGAGTAAGGGGAAGGCTGGTATCACACCAAGTATGTGGCTGCATGCACCCTCTATGATCTAGAGGTGTGGCTGGCTCTGCTGTAATTCCTGTGGGGGGAAATGGAGCCTGAGAAGAAGACAGGCTCACCCACCATGCCCCCACACCCCAGCACACCAAACGATTCTAGTCATTCATTCTGCTCACTTCTGTCTTCAATAGAGATAGTGGGCCAAAAGGCAAACAGATTCTGGGCATTCATTCAGCACTTCTCGAATGGGGATCTCTCTACCTCCTAGGAGGTACATAGAGCCACAAGATCAACACAGTGCATCTTTTTCGAGCTTCAATTCATGCAAGGATTTTAGAGACATGCGGTACTTTCATGGTAAATCAAACACAAGTATACTACGGAGTAAAATGTGAAAGTTCTAGTGTTTTCAAAATAAAATGTGAGATTCAAAAAAATTTTATGATTTTGGCCACGATGGCTTTCACTTCCAGATTCTCACTTTATTCTATGTTTAGGGATTCTCTCTCTCTCTCTCTCTCTCTCTCTCTCTGTGTGTGTGTGTGTGTGTGTGTGTGCGTGTGTGTGTGTGTGTGTTCGTTTTAAAGGTTGAGAAGTATTGCCAATTACCATCTGTGTTTACCTTAGTATAGATTCATTTATCAGATTATCTAAGACTAAGACTAGGGATGGATAAATTTTGATAGGGGGTAGAAATTGCTTTCAGAAAACACCCAAAGCCTGAGGAGCTGTCCAGGGAAAGACACTCAGAGAGGATCTAGGAATCTAAGGGCTTATTGAAGGAAGGTGCGTCTCTGTATGCTGGAAGGAAATCTTGTCAACCCAATACTTAAATAAGTGAAATGGGCAGAAGCAAGGAAGGCTAGAATCAAAACAGTCAGCTTCCCAGCAGCACAAAAAAGACCTGGGCTTTATTACTGTAAGTAGTGGCTGCCTGACCCCAGTCCCCAGAGAGGAGCCAGGAATCGAGTGACCTCATTTTTGTCACTGGGCACCATGGTAGTATGAACCCCAGTGTTGATCCCCTACCCATGACTGGGCACTTTTCCAGCAAGTTTGAGGATCTGGGAAGGGGTGAATTTTGGCAGGGAAGCTGGGAGCTAGCTGAGACACACGAAAATGGCAGGCAGTGAGTCCTGCCCAGCAGCTGCATTTGAGGGGAGAGGGTGCCTGCCAGTCAGCTTCCCAAAGGAGTTGGCTGACACTTTGCAGCTCATCAGCCCAGAGTTGTTCCACGTCTGGCCCTTCAGTGTCTTCCAGCCCACACCAGGTGGGCAGGCTCAGCTAGCGCACAAAGGGCCACTGAAAAGCCCTCTTAGCATAATTTCCCAGCCTTTTGTCCTTTCTTCTCCTAGTGACAAATCTTTTGGAATGATCCTTTTCTTCCACATTTTCTGCATGCATTCTCTGTCACCCAGCGTTCCTGCTAGCTCCCAGTCTTCCCAGTAGCTCAGTGGCTCAGGAGGCTTCTCTCCCTTTTCCTTCACCCACCATGTACCAAACACCAGAGCCCTGGTTGGCCCTAGATGCTGTGGGGTGACTGGGTCTTGCTGAAACGCAAGATGGAAATTAAAGGGTTGGAGGCTACAAAATTATAAAGTGGGTTCCCTCCTTGACCTTTCTGATGATATCATCTCCTTTCTATCATCCCAGGGCCAGCTTAGCAACCTACGGAGGGAGTCCCCTTGCTGCCTTAGGCAGTTGCAGTTCATACTCCAGCCATTGATGACACTCTGCCCTTCAGGCATTTATCTTTTCCTGGGTGCTAATGAGTGGGCGGGCTGCCCCAGCAGAGGCAAGCAGTTTAGTAAAGTGTCTGCAGGAAAGGCTAGTAACCTGTCTCTCTGTGTAATCTCAGCTGAAGTCTTGGAGTCATGGCCTTTTTTGGAAATACTATCACTCTGTAGTCAAACAAGCGTGGGTTCAAACCCTAGATTAGGTTCTACTAGCTGTGTGACCTTGTGGAAATTACTTAGCAGCCTCTGTGAGCCTACCCTCTTGGTTTACTGTGAGGATTAAATTTGATAATGCATGTAAAATGCCATCACATTGCCTGGCTCATAAAGTGATCAATAAAAGCAATAATAATTATTATTATGAATTGTCATGTGGTTGGAATCCAGGTTCCACTACTTACTGCTACATGAGTCTTGGTTTCCTCCTCTGTAAAATAAGAATAATGATGTTACCTGGTAAGAGGGAGTGGTGATCCTGAAATGAGCTAATGCATGTAATGCTCTCAGGGCTGGCTGGAGGTCCTACCAGGAGAGTTGAAGTAATTGCATCCCTGAAATGAGGAACTGCTGTCCTTTTCCTAGGAGTGTTAGCAGCGTGCCTAGCTCACAGTTAAGTGTTGGATCAATAAATGGTAGTCAGTATTACTATTATTACTAGAGGCCAGGATACTCTCTGTCTATTTATCCCTGGATTCTCAGTTAATGGCAAGTTGGTTACTTGGATATTAAGTGCTGATTTCAGAGCAAAGTGCTAGTGAAGCCAGGCTGCCTCCATTCACTCTCAGTATGCAGGGAAGAAAAACAGTCACTTATTATGTTCATCGCAATGTATTGGTTTCAATAGAAAATAGACTTCTGGCTGGACCATCTTCATTTGTCATCCAATTGTCCTCAGATTTGAAGAGACTGAACTCTTGCCCCCAGGGGCCCTCACCAAATTTCAGTGCAACTGGATCCAGGGTCCCCATTTTACATGAAAGTGTTTATTTTGCTGCATTTTGGTACACAGTTAAGAACACTGAAGAATCTTCACCATGTTCTCTCTGTACCCCACCTCCATCATTTCTATTGGACATGGGAAGTACACACAACTTGTCAAACAACAAAAATAAGAACAAGAAAATTCCATCTACATGATTTTCTGGCGTGACAGTTCTCTCTTTGGAAGTGAAACAAGCTAGTTTTCATCAAGTCCTGAGAACTCACTTTAATCGAGAGCAAGAAACAATGCAAATGCTGCATCACTTCAGACTGGAATTAGGCAGAATATGAACAGAACGAGGAGCCTTTAAATAGATGACTAGGAGGCAGATTGGTTTTGAGGAAGAGTGACAGCTAACATTTACTGAGACCTTTTATATCTGTTATCTCATTCAACACTTCCAATAACTCCATAAGGTAGATTCTGCCATCGTCTTCATTTCACAGGTAAAGCTGAAAGAGGTTAGGTGAGCTACCTGAGATCACATCACTAGTAAGAAGTAGATTCCGAAAGCCACACACCTAATCGCTATCCTAAACCAGACAGTGCCTCACTGGTCACCCAGGAACCCTCAAGCGTGCATTTGTTTAGTGACACAGTCCCTCTCAATACTCTTTCTTGCTTCACCACCGCTTCTTTATTTTGTTTACCACACGCAGCTTGAATGGAGCCTGAGCATATGCTTTGAGTGAGCCCAGAAAGCAGCAGAAGAGGGCTAATCAGATTCCTGAGAGGCATTTATTTTAGTTCTTAACTAACCATGAGCTTTATTATAATAACTGATACAAATCAACTTGTTAGGACCTGTGTTATTAATATTAATAAAGACTGAACAAGGTGAGGCTCAGGAGACCCTGGAGGGGATCCCACCTCCTGAGACATCACCCCAAGAAAATCTGCCGGGGACAGTCTGGTTGGAAATATTATTATTCATACTGGACAGCTGGTTCCTGGCTCCCTCTCCAGTCCCTGGAGATGGGAGGCCAATTCTTCCCTGCTTCTCTTCATCTCTTTCCTTTGGAAGGATTAGAAATAAAGTCTGAGTCACTTCTCTGGCTAGCCTTTTTTTTTTTTTTTTTTTTTTTTGCACTAGCTCAGTGTGTCTGTGGCCCCACGTGTGACTGACTCCATGTGTGTCCCTTTGTGTGTGCTGTGTTCCTCAGAGCATTGTCTCAGGATGGGCTCTGCCTGTCCATTTGCAGGGAATGTTGTGTGTTTCTCTCCCTGCATGTCTTCACTTTCACTTGCCATCCGCTTTTAATAATTCCTTCAGCTTGGTTTCCCAGCTTAGGCTACTCCCATCCAGATGCAGGGAATTTCCATCCTTTTTTCAAGGTGGGAAGTGCCAGGAAGAAAGCAAAAAGTGTGCTCAGTGGAGGGATGGCCAAATCTGCTAGTCAGCTACTCCGCTGCTGAGCCCAGCTGCGAGAAGCCACAGAATCCTGTGCGCGGAGCTCTCCTCTATATCCTGGAAATTCCGTACAGCCTAGGAGAACAGCCCTTGTCCCACAGTTGCCCCTCAGTAGCCCTCCAGCCTCTTCTGAAGCTTTAACCAAGTGCTTGAAAAGAACCGAAAGTGAGGAAATATTCCAACTAGAATGGATCCCTTTATGCCAACAGCCTCCTTTAGAGTTCAGGAACACAGAGGAAATCGAGGAGGGCTCACTTTTCACCTTAGAACTCACAAGGCCCAAATGTGCGGATGTTTAGCTGTCTCTCCGAGGTGCCTCTGACACTCGGAAATTCACCATGTATTTGGCATCAGCAGGAGCTCCTCAACTCCACTGCTTCCTCCTGCTTCTCTCTTCCCTGGCCTTAACTTCACCTACCCAGAGCCACTGTCCAGCTTCCCAGTCTCTCTGGGTCCCCAGTGAGGCTGCCCTTTTGGGGGAAGGAAGAGTGGCCTTTTTTTCTTGGCCCTCAAAACTCCTCTGAAGGGGTCTGAAGCCCGCTGGGAGGCCAAGAGCTTCATCTTGAATCTCGGCTGCTGCATGTTTAGTATTCACAGCATGTCTCTAAAAAATGTCCTGAGATCATTCATCAGGCACTGTGCTGTGTGCCTAGCTGCTCTCCTTCCGGGTGTGTGTGTGTGTGTGTGGCCAGGACCCTCCCTCCATCTGCTGGTGAACACACATGCACACACACCTTACCCTTCTTCCCTTTTCACCAAACCAATCGCATGTTCTAAGCAGACCTCTGCCAGCTGACAGATCGCTCCCTTACTGAGGTGGGCTCCTGGCGTTAGGCCTGGGCTCGAAGCCGCTCACACTCCAGTGCTGGAGCGAGGCGCTGAGAGCAGGAGCCCGAGCCGAAACTCAAGGTGCGTGTGGATATTTGCGATGGTCACCAGGAGGGGAGCTGCAGGGAGGGCATCCCCAGCAGAAGGCGAGCAAACGAGGGGCGAGAAGCAAGGTCAGGGGCCAGGGAATGGAGTCTCGGAAGCAAGCGTTCCTGCTGCCCCTTCTCCGCAGTTCACTCCCCGCCCCCCTTTCGCGGGTTCACTTTGGAAATTGGCTTGCCCTCTCGGCAGCCAGCAGTTTCCGGCAGAGTCCGGCCGGAACGGTCAGATTCAAGAAGTGAGGCAGCGCCAGTTTGGGTTGCTGGGTTGCTGGGTTGCTGGGTTGTTCTTGGGAGATTCTTTCCCCAGTTGTCAATTTTTTTGCTTATTTTTAGTAGTGACCCGAGCCAGGAACTGCGCCTTTAAGCCGCTTTCCCATTCGGGGAAATCGACGCCAGCACTCGAGGGTCGGGAGGCGCCGGAGAGGCCCCTCATTCTGCACTCCCCTCTTTCCTCCCCCTCCCCCTCCCCCTCCCCCCGCCCCTTCTCCCCTCCCCTCCTCGGCCGTCCGGCCGCCTCGCCGCCATCCGTCACCTCGCTGCCTGCCGCACTCCTGGAGCGAGAGAGCGACGAGCGAGCCACGGCGATGGTGCCGCCCGCGGCGCAGCCATGAAGCCCGCCCGAGGAGCCCGCGCGCGCTGCTGCCATCCTGCCCGCAGCCCGCCGCCTGCGCGCCAGCTCCCCGCGTCCCGGGCCAGCTGCTGCCGCCCAGCCAACCTCTGCTCGCCCCGCCGCCCGGCGCCTCTGAGCCCCAAGCCCATGCCGGGCTCGGGGGCACGGGCGCCCTAGTCCCGCTGCCGCCGCCGCCGCCGCTGCGCCGCCGCTGCCGCGCCGCTGAGGAGGCGGAGGAGGAGGAGGAGGAGGAGGAGGAGGAGGAGGAGGAGGAGGAGGAAGGTAAGAGGCGCTCTGCCTTAAGGGGGGCGCGCCCGCTGTCTCAGCCCAACCGGGGGTGGGTCGCGGCGGGGAGCGTTCTGCCCCGGGCGGGCTGGGGGGCGACTGGCGCTTGGGCGCCCCCGGGAGCCGGGGGCAGGGCGGGGGCCGCCGAGCGTCTGGCCGCCCGGAGTTTGGGCGGGCGGGGTAACGGCCCGCTGCGTGCCCACTGCCCGGGCGAGTCTCTGGCTTGGCGGGCTCGTTTCGCCGCCGCGGGTGCGGGGTGAGGAGTCGAGCTCAGGGGAGTGCAGCGCGTTCATTATGGAGCCTTTGTGTGCGCGCCTGGGCTGTGGGCACAGTTGGGAGAGCTGGAGAGACGCGGGGCCTGGCTGCTGGGAGGTGGCCACTTAGCCGGGGTGCCCGGCGAAACCCGAGCCCAAGGGCTGCCAGAAACAGCTGTCTGAAGCATGTGCGTGGTTCCTGGGGCCATGTTCACAAGCGGACACTGACGCGCACACACACGCACACACAGCCGCACCACATACCCGGCGCTCAGCCACACAGCCCCATGCAAAGACCACACACACACACACACACACACACACACACACAGAGAGAGAGAGAGAGAGAGAGAGAGAGAGCGCTACACTTGCCCCCTCCCACCAAGATGCTAATAAAGCTCAAACACATATACAGATACATGCACCTCCCCCCAGCGCTGCTAAAACATGCACACACACACACACACACACTCCTCTACTCCCCAGCCTAGTGCTTTGGAGGCTGAAGAGTGTGTATGTGAGTGTGTGTGTGTTTTCTCAGAGTGGTCTTGAGAAACTACATGACAACTACACATTACTGCAGATCCAGTACCTGCTGCTTCCCCCTAGTACACACCCAGCAACCCCCCCATCACATCACACGCAGCTACTGTAGACACCTCCACCAGATCCCTTAAGAACCCCATTCTGGCAAAAAAGCGTGCCCAACTCTGGTAGTCATACCCTCCACACTCGAGCTCCTGGGTTTCCTGCACACACACCACACCCCCATACACACACACTGAAACCACTGCAGGGGCAAATGTTTGACACCTTCCCCCAGAAGAGGGTGGCACCTCCACCCTTGCAGCTGCAACTAAAGAGCCCCTGATCACAGCAAATGCCGAATTCTGCTAGACCTGCCCCCTCCCCTTGGCATCTTGGTCCAGGTGCAAAACCCGGGAGTCCACCGGGTGGTCTTAGCATCCTGCAGCTCTTAGGGAGGGCGGGGCAGTCTTTGGACTCCTGCCTTCGGAGAAACTGCTATAAGAGCAAGGCTCCCTTGGGGGCGCCCTTCTCGAAGTGGAGGGTGGGGGATTCTATGCTGACTCAGAGCGAAGCACCAAGTGAGAGAACACAGGATAGTGTGCCTGTTCAGCCACAGAGGCCCTCAGCTGGGAGGCCCTGCCCCTCCCTCCCCTTCCTTGCCCATGAAGCTCACTGCAGGAGAAGCAGGGGAAACCCAGCTGCCAGCTTCTTGGCAGCTAAGAGAGTCTTTTCGGGAAGCCTTTTCTGTTTCCACTGAGCAAAAGGATCTTGCTCTAACCGGGGAGACCTCAACAAGACTTGGCCGTGCCCAAGCAAACATGCCAGCGTCTACCCAATTTCATGGCTTGTTTTATTGTTTGTTTGTTTTTGTATTTGTTTTTCATATGAGAGGACTAATTCAACCTTAGCAGCTTGTCATGAAGGTACCCCTGAGGTGGAATAGGCATAATGTATTGTGGATGGGGGAAGCAAGGTTGAGGGGAGCAAGCACTAGTGGGTTTCACTGGTTTAAGTAGAGATGCGGAGTTAGAATGTAGATTGGTAAAATCGTGAAGGTGATGGCTTCGACGTCAGAGCCCCTTCCCTGCTCCTGCCCCTCCCGTCAGCTGCTCAGGACTCCTCTGGGTCCTCTCCCCTGCCCCCTTAGATTATTTAGGCGGGGCTTTGCTCACTGCTGGGGCAAATTTGATGACAGAATCCCTGCCAGGCCAAGGTGTTAATAGCTGATAGAGGTTTACTGCTTACACCTCACAGGTGACATTTGCATTTTTAAAGGAGACAGAGGAGTGACTCTGTTGGTGGGGCTTTCAGGCACCTGTGGCAGGACCCAGGCAGGAGCAGTTTGTGGACAACGTCATCTGTCTACTCTACTGTCTGCGCCTAGGCCAGATTTATGGGTGATGTGTGTGTGGGAGTGAGGGTGTCAGAAGGTGAGATGTAATTGTGGAGGGTTTTGAGGCCTACAAAGAGAAGGTTTCAACTGACTTGAGAGGCAATTGGGAGCCACTGCCAGATTCTGAGAAAGGAAGGAATAAGATCTAAGCAGGAAAGAAACACTCATTGCTGCATGTGGAGAGAATACCTCCTATCCCTCGCTGGCACCCACCACCACAACTGCCTTGCAGTTGTGGGCTGAAGGCCACCAGGGAGAGGAGACTGGCCAGGGGAGGGTGGCAACTGCCCCAGGCTTCTGCCCCTGAGGGTTTCCCAGATATGTGAGGCATTCTGCTGAGTGGCCAGACTATTGGCCTGAAGTCAGTAAGTGCCCCCTCCGACAGAAGCTAGTGATGCTGTCGGTGCTACAGCTTCTTTGGATAGTGCAACAGAGCCTCTACCCCACTGGAGGAGAGGTCTGGGGACTCCTATGAGGCTGCGGGCTGCATTTGGAATGAGTCAGGAGACCCCTCCCTCTTGTAAGTGGTGCAGTCCGAGGGTCTTGAGAAGTGAGCTGTGTGGCCCAATTGGGGGATTTTGTGACCAACGACATCCTATGGTAGCAGTAGTAGATTGAAACAGTGCAACAAGAAAGCCCTGGGATTGCTGATGACAGCAGCAAGCTGGGAAAGGCACTTGGAGATGGGGTTGGGGGTGGGTAACAGGGTAGTCTCTGGTGAGATGGGTAGAGGAGAGGAATTGCCCCATCGCCGTAATACTTACTTCAGCCCTTGGAGGGAGCATGGGTGGATGCAGGACAACTGAAGCGCTCTGTACCCACCCACTCCCACTACGCATAAATGATTGGGCTCTGTGGCCAATGCCTGATAAGGCACTTGGAGGGGCAGCACCAATGCAACAGAGGAAAGATCCCTGTTTTTGTGGCACCTCCAGGCTAACTGAAGCCATAAGACACACGTACATACACACACACACACACACACAAATACACACACACATCACACACAAGACACACACCCCTCGGGCACACCCCCACACCGCAACACATACCTGGGGCAATTTGTGGAAAGAGAGGCTCACGCAGACAAAGTTGGTTTTGGGGGGTTCGTGCCTTCACGTATAGGCCCTAGCAATCATTGCTAGGGGAACTGGGATTGATAACTATTGATACTAGATGAAAACCCTTAGCTTTGACAGGCCTCCTGGGAGGAAGCACACTCAAGTCAGCTTCTGTTTGTGGGGCAGCCTCAAGGCCATTAACATTCCCAGCAGAAAACTCTGTTCTGGCTCTTCTCTCAAGGACTTCTGTTTTCCTTTTTACCATAAATTCAGAAACAAAAACATTCTCTTGCATTATCGGCAACCAAAATGAAGGACTCTCAAAATGGGGTGGACCTTATTATCTGCTGAGAAATACTGGGCCTAGGGCAAAGGGGTAGGGTAGGGAGCAAATCCAGAGAAACATGACATTTTCCCTCCTTTCCTCCCCTCAGCTGAGCTGCTAAAGGCAAGGACAGTGATCTTGGGGTTCTGTATTATTTCCCACCCATGACAGGCAGCGCCCCCTTTTCTGAGACCTGAGGCACCATCCTTACAACAGAACATTAACAGCCTGCAGCACACTAGTGCCCAATCCCTGGTAGTCAGAAAATAATCCTGGAAATGGGAATATCTGTATAACGTGGGGCGGGGGAAAGGAGAAAGAGGAAAAGAGGTGCTACTTTTGTATCTGTAGGAGCAGGTGTGTCTGTTCCTGTGTGTTTGTGTTAAGGAACATGAGAATGAGCAGGTGTGTGCACTCTCGCAGCTTTCTCAGCATGCATGCCATAGCCAGTGTTTTTGCTCTGAGCCTCAAACTCACTTTGCCATTAGCCACACTACTAGCCACTCCCAGCTTTTGAAAGAGCTCTCTGCTAGGTTCTAATATCTGGGTCTCCTTCCAGCCAAGTGACCCCTCCTTTTATCTCTTTTATTGCTAGTTCTTCTTCCTACCCCTCAAATCTGGGTGTTCTCCAGCTCCTCTTGCTTTCCACTTTCTTTGTTGACAAGGGACACACAGGCATGCATGGCTTCCCTTCTCACCTCTTTACCAGCCATTCCCATTTCTCTAGCCCAAACTTAACCCCACTCTTGAGGTTCAGTCCTGTATTTCCAGCTGCTTGCTAAACATTTCCCTTTGGATAACTTGCTCTCAGACTCAGTATTTCTCAGAGATGACTCACTCTTCTCACCTTTCTTTTACCATAAGCCTTCTAGTCTCCCAGACTAGAAACCTCAGAGCCATCTCTGACTCTTCCCCTATACCCTAGTCCACTGTGCCTCCTGCCACCACCTCACAGCCACACTGCACTAGTCTCTTTCCTTTCTAGTCCATAATACACACAACTGCTAGATGAATGTTGTGGAATATCCTTTATTCATAATGCTTCTGATCATCATCCTTGGAGGGTGATAGCTGATTGCCTGTGGGATAAATTTCAGCCTCCTTAGCCTGGCATTCAAAGCTGTCCTTGTGTGGATCTAACCCTGTATATTCTTCCAACCCTATTTCTCACGCTTGGTCCACATCATTGATTCTCAAATTTTAATGTGTCTTAAAATTACTTGAGGGAACTTGTTATAATGCAGATTCCTGGGTCCCACTTCCTGAGCTTCTGATTCAGTAGGTCTGGAAGCTGGAGTCCAGGAATATGCATTTGAACAAGCTCCCCAAGTGATTTTGATACACTTGGTCTACTTGTGAAACAAAGCCCTACATGGACCCTTCTACTCTAGGCAAGTTTCTTATCCCAGGATCTCCTAAACACACCTTGTACATTTTTTTCCCCCTCTATGTTTTGTTCATTCCATTTCACTCACCAGGAATGCCCTTTCCTCTCTGCCTATGCTTCTCTCCTATTCAATATCACTATACCTATCCTTCAGCTCTACATTCAAATTCACCTCCTCTGTGAAATCTTCTCTGATCATTTTAGACTAAAGTGATCTCTCTCTCCTGTGAACTCCTCTGTCTCTAAAATACATTTGGGGCTGGGTGTGGTGGCTCAAACCTGTAATCCTAACATTTTGGGAGGCTGAGGTGGGAGGATGCTTGAGCCCAGGAGTTTGAAACCAGCCCTTGTAACACAACGAGACCCTGTTTCTACAAAAAACTAAAACATTAGCCGGGTATGGTGGTGCATACCTGTTGTCTCAGCTACTCGGGACTATAGGGAGGCTGAGGTGAGAGGATGGCTTGAACATGGGAGGTCGAGACTGCAGTAAGCTGTGGTCGCACCAGTGCACTCTAGCCTGGGTGATAGAGTGAGACCCTGTCTCTAAATAAATAAATAAATAAAAATACATTTGGCAAGTACATCATTTTTAAAATTTTTTTGAATTCCCATAGCATATGTGCCTTATACATAGTAGATGTTCAATAGGCATATGTTGAGTTGGACTGAATACTTGTTGATTCATATTAGACAGGGATTCTATCATATCTCCCCCTGCACATTAGTTCACAAAACATTTATTGAGCACCAATTATGTACAAGGCACTGTGCTAGTTGCTGTGGATAATACAAAAGATGAAGGAGGCTTCCTGTCCTTCTCCTCAGTCATCTTTGAATTTATAGTGCCTAGTGCATAGAATAGATACTTAATAAATACTTGTTGATTGATCAAATGAATGAGTTCATGAATAAGTGAAGGGATGAAGTTCAGATTGGAAAAAACTTGAGCAAGGACGTAGGGTGGCTGTGTCATAGAGAAATAGGGCAGAAATGGAAGATAAGGCTAGGAAGATAGAGTGGGTATAGTGGATGATGATGATTATTATTATTATTAGAGACAGAGTCTCATTCTATTGCCCAAATGAGTGCAGTGGCATGATCATGGCTCACTGTAGCCTCGAACTCCTGGGCTCAAGTGATCCTTCAATCTTAGCCTCTTGAGTAGCTAGCTAATGTTTAGTGTTTTGTAGAGACAGGGTGTTGTTGTGTTGCCTAACCTGGTCTCCAATTCCTGGGCTCAAGCAATCCTCCCACTTCAGCCTCCCAAAGCACTGGGATGACAGGCATGAGCCACTACGTGCAGCCTGTCTTTATTTCTTCTTATAAATATTTTCAACCTCAAAAAAATTAGAGAAAATAGTATAGTAACCCCCATATACTCATTATCCACATTAACTAGTTATCAGGACTTTGCCATATTTGCTTCAACTATCATGCCAAATATCGATCACATCATTTTATTTCTAATATTTCTCTATGCATCTCTTAAAAACTGGACATTTTCTAACATAACTACAGAACTGTTAATACACCTAACAAAAGTAACAATAATGCCTTTGTATTATCCATTACTCTGTCATAATCACATGCCCTCAGTTGTCTCAAAACATGTTTTACAGTTGGCTTGTTTGACAGACGTTCCAAAAAAGTTCCACACATGACCTTTGTTTGTTATATTTCTAAAGGCCCTTTCAACAGCCCTCTCTCTTTGACTTGTCACAGAAATCAGGTTGTTTGCTCTGCACAATTCCCACATTCTGGTTTGTCCTCTTATTGTCAGTTAGCTTGCTCACCTATCCCCTATATTTTCTGTAAATGGAAGTTAGCTCTGGGCTTGATTAGATTCAAGATCCTTTTTCTTTTTCTCTCGCTTTGGCATAGTAATTAAAAGAAGATCATTCTGGAGGCAGGAAGACCAGTTAACAGGTTGTTACCATAGATGGCTGGGTACAGAAAGAAGATGGGTGAATGTATTTGGAGGTAGAGGAAACCTGATTTACCTACCAATTGGATGCGTGGGGAGAGGAAGAAGGAAGTCAAAGATGATTCTGAGGCTTTGAGCCTGCATAACCAGGAGGGTACCAATACCACCCTATGCGAAGGATGAGTTTTTAATGAGAGCAGCAGGTATCATGGTTAGATTAAAGGAGGAACTTTCTCACAGTAAGAGGCTATCTACTCTGTTTTTTTCCAGATAATACTATCTTTCCCAGAAAAAAATTTGATTTGTGGTATAGCTAAACATTTGCTAACGTTTGGAAAACATTTGGAAGGGGATTCCTTATTTTTTGTTAACTGCAAATAGTTAAATTTCCAGCCCCAGGGCCTTGAGAGGGAGGATAGTATATACAATTCTGGATAGAGAGAAGGTAATGCTGATATCTCCCTTGCAGATGAGCCTACTGTCCCGTATCATCATGGGTTTCTGAGTCATCAGGCTTGGGTAGGGGAGTGGAGGATGCCAGAACCTGGGATTTCTCTAGACACAGCCAATGAGCATAGCTCAAGATCCATGTCCTTCCTTGATGTTCCCTGAAGTCTCTATCCCACACCGACTCTTCCACCCAATATGGAGGCGGAGGCTGTGTGGACCCTCAGTGGACCATGGCAACAGTGTTCTTGCCAAGGTCAAAAATTGCCTGAAAGCCCTGTGATATTCACTGGACTCTGACAAAGCCCCAAGATTATTTCGACACCTCTGTAGGAACTTGCTTAAGTCGTTGAATTGGATTAGGTGAGAACTACTCTCAGCTGCATCCCATCATATCCTCCTTCATAAAGGCTTTTCTCTCTCTTCCTTCCCCTAACTCATCTTTCTTCTTGCATTTTCTTCTGCTCCCCTCTCCCTGCTCTTTCTCTTCCAGCGTACATTTATTCTCTCGAGTTAATCAAACACTGGCCTCTGCAGCCCATTGTGTCTCAGATTGATCACTTAAGCAGCGTTATTGATTGCCCAGAAAACCTTAGGAGGTGGGAGTGTTCTGAAAGCTAGGATCTGACAGCTGATTGGCTGCCTATGTCTCACTCCGCAGCCTCAGCTCCTCTGCCATCTGGAACATCTTTTGAGAAAGGTGAGGGAATGAACAGGGGAGATCTTCAGAGGGCTTCACTTATCTCATCCTTCGTTCATACTGGAGTTAAGGCATGGGAACAGAAGTCTATTGACAATTCCAGGATCTAGCCCTGTACTAATGTTGTGGTGAGAAGGGGAAAGCAAAGGCCCTGCTCTTTGGAAATCCGTAATTTAACAGAAAAACAATACTGATTCATATGAAGTAACTAAGAATAATTCAAGATGGAAAACAATTATGTGCCACATTTTTTTGCTCTAAACAGTAAGCACTGTAGGGGTTCAAAGCACAGAGAGAATGAGAGTGTGGGCTGGAACGAGGGGAGAAGGCTTCCCAGAAGAGGTTGAACCTGTGTTATGTTTTGAGTAACATGTGAGATTGAGATTGTTGACTAGAAAAAGAGCAGGCTTCTGAGGGGGAGGCACAGCACAGGGAAAAGGCTGGAGATGGAAATGGTCGGGGTGTTATCAAGAAAGGGTCAGAAAGAAGTCTGACTAGAGGAGAGGGTGTATATGCAGGCACAGTGGGGAAAAAATGATTGGCTGGGTATGGGATGCCCAGATTTGAAGAGCCTTTGATGTCAGAAGGAGAAATTTGGACTTGGGGAAACCTTGCGGGCCGTCGGACAATTATGTCTAGTGGTTTAGGATGGTTAGCTTTGCAATTGGAAGCAGAACTGATTGGAATAGGGAGAGACTTGAGACCAGCCTGTGAGATACTACGGCAATCTAAGTGAGAGGTGATAAGGGTGGTGGCAGTGGGCATAGAGAGGAGGGTCGAATCCAAAAGTCTCTCAAGGCATCGGCGTGGCTGATAAGCCACCAAGTAGATTTTCTTGATTTGTTTTTGTCTCACTCACTCCTTCCTCTTAGCCTCAATACTTACACTTTCTTTGCCATATGCCCTCAGGACCTTAAGGTGGCAGAGTTTCTGGAGCTAAGATGACATTGAGCATTATAATCAGTTATCCATTCCAAGTAAAGTAGATGTGCACAGGGGCCTTCAGTGCCATGACCTGAAACAGTGAGCAGTGAGGAATCTGGCTGCAGAATGCAGTTGAGATGATAGCCAACCTAGGGTGCTGAGTATTACATCCCCCAACAGGGAGGCCGGAGGCAGTCCCCCAAGGCTTCTGAGAGCTGGTAAGAGTGAGGAGACATCTTTCAGCTTCCCTGGTAGAATCAGTTTGAAAATTCTTCTGAGCACTTGGGAATCATCTCAGTGGAGGTCACACCTGTGCCAGAGCATGGCAAGAGCTACCACAGCACTTTGATGCCAGCTGGAGCTCTGTTGTTGCAGCTGGTATGAGGAAATGAAGTGAGGAGTCCACAGGTAGGTGGGAGAGTCATGGCCAGGGCCTCTGCCTGCTCACTAGCCTCCCTTACCAACTTTCCCCTCCCTACCCAATCCACTGAATATCAGCCCTGGGTAGGTGTCTGGGCCAGGTCTGCCAGCCCTGGATTTGAGGGAAATAGAGAACTGCAGATAAAGAGATATTTGTGAGATTTTAGTCTCCTTTTACTGGTTCTTCTTGTGGGAGCATATGATGCCTTGTAAAGATGAATGAGTACAGTAGTTCTGCTCAGGCTGTGGGCTCCTAACTGCCAAGGGAGCTCTGCTTCGAGGGCAGGACCACCCAACCAAACAGGCCTCTCCTTGCTTCTGATCCAAACCCACTGGGAAAACAGAGGAACAGATGGCTAGATTGGTAGATGAACACACGTGTGTGTGTGCGCGCATGCATGCAAGCGCGTGCGCGCGCGCACACACACACACACACATACACACACACACACTCTTCATAGTCTGTCAATCAGCGGCCTCCAGCACTTCTCTGCTAAAGATTTCTGTTTTGATTTCTGTAAAGTCTTCTGGTTGCAGATTTGAGGCAGGGGTGGTGGTTGGTGGCTAAGTAGTAGGCAGGTGTCCAGAGTGGAAAATGCTTATGCAGGTGAAGGATTGAGAAGAGAGAATGCAAGTCACTAACTAGGGCAGTTTGTATATTTACTGCCCGTTGAAGGCAGAAAGAAAAGGGCATGGTGGCAACAACTGGCTTAGGAGTCAACCAGGTAAGGGTCAAGATCTCTCAATTTGGAGATTCTGCTACAATCTGTACTCGCTGTTTCTCTCCTAAGTTTTGTCATTGGTTTATACATTTCTTCCTTCAGTAATTGTTCTCTTTATCATCCCACTTCTAACCTAGACCCAAGCAAGTTGGTTTCAGATGGTTTTCCAGTTGCCACAGGGAGAAACTGAAGTACCCAGAGGATATATATATATTTTTTTAGACAGGGTCTCTATCTGTTGCCTAGGCTGGAGTGCAGTGGCACCACCACAGCTCACTGCAACCTCTGCTCCCGGGCTCAAGTAATCCTCCCACCTCAGCCTCCCAAGTAGCTGGGACTACAGGTCCATGCCACCACGCCCAGCTAATTTTGTTTATGTTTTGTAGATATGAGCTCTCACTGTGTTGCCCAGGCTTGTCTTGAACTCCTGAGCTCAAGCGATCCTCCCACTTGAGCCTCCCAAAGTGCTGGGATTATAGGCATGAACTACCGTGCCCAGCCCCCAGAGGATGTTTTAAATAAATTTGCCTCCAATCCTGTATCAGTATGGCCAGGAATCTGGATCTCTCTTTTGTGGACTGGGGTTCTGAAAACCAGCCCACTCACAGGGCTGGTGAAGGTCCTGTGTGTCGCACTGGCTCTGTTGCCACCATCAGTGAAATTGCAGAGAATGCAGATATGATTAATAAAGTGAGTGTTGTTCCATATTCATCTCGTCACATACAGTCGAGCTGTAATCTTTCTAATATGTAGAGAAATCACTCACTGACAGAGAAAAAGGAGGGGGTTCTTTAAACAGACCCACTAGTCTGCTGCCACCACACAGTTTAGTGTCTGTCACCTGCAAAGTCCAAATCAGCATTGACTGTTGGGTCTGCTTTCTTTACTTCCCCCGACCCGCTTTAGAGATTTCCACACTTAGTCTAAATATAGCTTGTCCTGCTTTGGAATTCTAGGTGATTGCTGGAAATGATAAAGTCTGGCCTTTAACCGGAGCTCCAGTTGCATTTCATTATTACCTTTAAGGACATTTTCTCTTTGGAGTTTACCATAATTTTAAATTCATCACATCTAGAAGCAAACTCGGGATCTCCTCTCCAACCTTATCCTGCATGCTGAAAGCTCCTGCCCCTCTTCAGCAGGCTGTATCTGTCTCTATCAATGACACCATCACTCTTTTGATAGCCCAAGGCCTGAGACTTGGAATCAATCACTCCCTCCCCACTCCAGTCAGTCACCTTGTCTTGGCAGTTCATCTCTCACAGGTGCCTCACAAATCCACCCCCTCTTGACCATTCCCACAGCCACCATCATAGCCCAAGCTCTCATTACCTCATGCCTAGATTACTGCAGCAGCCTCCTAACTGGTCTCTCTGCATTCAGCCTCCCATCAGCGCCAAGTGATCCTTCAATGCTGCTGCCAGAGGAGTCTCCTTAAAACATCTTTCATCATGTCATTCCCTGCTTAAGAACCTGTAATAGCGCCCTTTTGCTTACTATATCAAATAGAAGCTCCTCTTCCTGGTATTTGAGGCCTGCCTTCCACAACATCTGGAATTCACTATATATATATATATTCCCAACCCCCAGGCTCCCCTAGTCTCCTTACTCTCCCTGTCCACTGTACCCCACTTGGTGCTTACTCTTGTCCCTACAGCCATTTTTTTTCTCTTCCCCCAGCCTGCAGTGGCCCCCTTTGCTCCATCTCTGGAAATCCTTCCATCGTATCCTCCAACCAACAAGCTCAAGTCCAGCCTCTGCTATGAAGACTTCCTGATTATTCTAGCTCTCATTGGCTGCCCCCATTTTTAAAATTATAATTTTCCCCTTATCATAAAAGTAATATCTATGCATAGTAGAAAACTTTGAGAATACAGAAAAATAAAGAGGAAAAAAAGGCACCCACAATTCCACCTCTTCCTTTTTGGAATCTGAACAGTCTTTCCACCACAGTTCAACACTTGATCCCACTATCTCATATTACTTCAATTTTTCTTTCTCCCCAGCTAGAGACTGAACTCTTCAGGGGCCTCTTTCATCAAGGTATCCTCCAGGCCTGATCCAGACACACATTGCAGGGGCTCAACAAACACTAATTAGTAGAGGAAGGGGAGATGAACCATACATCATCCAGGCTGTATCCTCCCCAACCCTCCACCATGGCCTAGAGTAGAGGGGTGCATGTTTCTGCATCAGGGCTTGGGGCTTCGTGCCCCACACAGCCAATGGCTCTGTTACTTCCTCTTCCAGTTGAGGAATGATGCACCGGGAGAGAAGGGAATGCACCCTTCTCTCAAGAGAGGGCTGAAAGCTTAGGGTGCAAAATGCCCTGGAATTCTGCTGCCTCTGATGACACAACCCCTTTGCCATGCTAGATTTTTACCCCTTTAGGAAGCCCCTGGAAAAGTTAATTCATCCTGGTGGCCAGGATCAGCTTTTCCTAATATTTTGGCATTAACTGGCAAGAATCCACAGTTGCCCCCTTTGTCTATCATATTAAAGGGCAATCTCTCATCTGGGTCTTTGCAGACCACCTGCCAGTTCATTTGCCTTCCTTGTTTCTCACTAAAGTATTTCTCCTGATTTCATCAACTAATCCCTTCACTTTAACCAAGCCAGCCAATGTGCCATCTCCTTGAAAACTGAATTTCAGAGTTATCTGCTGTCTGCCACCATCCCCACAACCTCAGCTCCAGGCCCAGCTCAGGGAAGTCCTTCTTCCACAAATACTGTCCTTATTTTTCTCCGCCACTAAGGTTTGTGATCCCCAGCAATATAATCTGCCATTGACCTCATACTCAGTGTGCAATCTTCTGGGTGCTTGTATAATTATTTTGTTTTAAAATATTAATATGTACTTGCTATTATATGATCATATCAAAGTGTTCCTCAGCTATTTCCCATTTGGGTTTTATAAAAAGCATTAGGCAGAGTGTGTACTCTGGAGTCGGCCTTACCATTTTGTGTATTTCATATTTGAATACACATTTTTAACATTTCTGAAACTGAAATGCTTCTGATGGTCCATGGTTCACTGTAGTTTAATTGGCCAGCATTTCTTCTTTCTTAGGGAAATCTGAGAAAATGTTGCCTCTTACAGTTGATAGCATCTTAGAGTCAATGAAATGCAGTACTAAGTTACTTAACCTCTCTGAGACCCAGTTCCTTTATCTGCAAAATACCTATGTCAGGAGGCTATTGTTGCAAGAACTCAAAGATAATATTTCTACAGCACTCAGCACAGGGCTAAGTGCTATGCTCTCCACTTTGGTAGAGGCTCAATAAATGTTAGCAATTGTAATCCCCCCACTATATTAACTGTAAACCCCACAAGGGCAGGGACATGTTGTTTCTTCTTCTAGCAGATGGTCTGATGTGAAGGATGGAAAAAGGTTCCCTTTCTAAAAATATCTCCTTGCTAGACTGCCAAACAGACAAAATTTCAACATTAATCACTCATTTGAGTTAAGGCATTATCTCCAGAAGACCTCTGTTAAAATGCAAATATGTCACTTGGGAAGGTAACGCATTAACTCATTAGCATTTCTGATCCCATTAGTGCAGATTAGTTTATCAGATTAACTAGCTGTCACCAAGCAAACCCTGAGAGCCCTAGTATGGGGGATGGTAAGATGTGATAATTTCAGGTGGGAGTGGAGCTAGGGGACCAGGTAGTCCTGAGGTTGGGGCCACATCTAATCTAATCTTGCCTTTTAGGATTTGTTTGTTGGTAAGATTGTGGCTCTTTTCCGTGATAAACTAGAAAGGGTCTCAGTGACACAGACAGAAACATATGACTGGAAGGAAATGCAAAGCTGGAAGGGGTGTTGGACCTTAGAGATCATCTAATCCACTCTTCCCCTCGAATTTTTAACTCTCATCATCAAGGCATTCACTGCCTCCCAAGGTAGCCCATTCTGTTGAACAACTCTAATTAGCACATTTTTTGATATCGAGCTGAAAACAATCTTATATTTCTTTCCTCCTTCCTTTTGGCAGCCCCTTTAAAATATCTGAATATAGCTATCACGTTCCCTCAAGTCTGTCTATCTTTTGACTTTTCTTTTCTTTTCTTTTCTTTTTTGCTAAATCTACCCAGTTTGCTCAGTGATTCCTCTTATGATATGGTTCCACCTCTGAGCTTCTTAACCTGGAGGTCCGTGAACCTCCTGAAATTTTATATAGAATGTTGGCTTGTATCTACATGTCTAGAAAATGTCCTAGCCTATTGACCCAATAGCATATTAGTCACTTTCCTTTGGCAACACTCCAATTTGTAAGGCTGCCTCTTAGGGGTCCTTTCCAAAACTGAGCACAGTACTCCTGGAGTACTCGGAGTAGCACACAGTACAGTAGCCAGAGTGCTTTTATTAGCTGCCTGATGTTGCACAGTTCTCAACTTTGCAGAGTTCTCAATTTAATGGATGAGAACTTCCTGTTCTTAGGTAGCTGACACTTCCCAAGATTAGGTCACCTGATTCAAAAGAACACCTTGGTGTCCACCCCACTCAGTTCAACGGTTGATGAGCATCTCAGCTATTTTAAGGGGAGCTACTGGAGGTCACTTTTGGGGACCTATCTGGTCAGGCCACTTAATAAGCTGGCAGAGAAGCAGTGTGACTGAACAGTTCACAGAGAACAGCCCTCAAGTTCTCCCCAATGCCTCCCATTTTTCTAATACCGTGAACTATAAAGAAGTGATTGGTTCATGCTCATACATGGGAGAACCCAGAGAGAGGACCAGTGTTCCCAGCTAGTCTTTCTTGAGGCATCATGCCCAGTGGGGTTTAGAGAATGGAGTTTGGGGGACTGGTGGTGTCAGTGAAGAACAAAGTCACAAATGGCAGATGATTCAGGAAGGACCTGATTCAGCTATCAAATATGAGTGTATCAACATGAGAAATAGACATGTCTAGGCTGGGCATGGTGGCTCACACCTATAATCCCAGCACTTTGGGAGGCCAAAGCAGGTGGATCACTGTATGTCAGGAGTTTGAACCAGCCTGGCCAACATAACAAAACCCTGTCTCTACAAAAAATACAAAAATTAGCCAGGCATAGTGGTGCGCACCTGTAATCCTGGCTACTCAGGAGGCTGAGGGAGGAGAATGACTTGAACCCAGGAAATGGAGGTTGCAGTGAGCCAAGATTGTGCCACTGCACTCAGCCTGGGTGACAGAGTGATACTGTGTTTAAAAAAAGAAAAAGAAAAAAAAATAGACACGTCTTAAGATAGACTCTCCTCTATTCCCTCCATACTACTCTCCCAGACACAGCACACAAAAAATAAGTATTAAAGACACTTGGGACTGTATGAGATAGGAGCAAGCCAATTGGTAAGCGACAACCACCTATAATGTGTGGCACAAAACAGCCAGATCACCAAGGTCCTTTGGTCATTTATATCTTCCCTATGGCCTGGTGGTTGATCCAATCTAACCATCACTGTCTTCTCTAACTGTAAGGGTGCCTGACTTTCCCACCATTACAATCACTCTTTAACGTTTAAGTATTAAGGACTGTTATGAAATGCAACTAAGTTATCTGAGGGGGAAAATACATCAAATAAAATACTAGTCCTTTAAGCTGCTCTACCCAAAAGAAAAAAAAAGAAAAAAAACTCCGTGGTTGGCCGAATAAGTTTGAGAAATGCTGTATACTTACCTCTCTTAGAGCTTTGTAATGCACATTAGCATATGAAAGGCTCTGAGAAGTTTTGCAGTAGAGAAACTTGCTAAAAACATAGTTTTGTGGCTTCCAATACTTATTTGACTATAGGTCGCCAACTTCTTCTTTTCCTCCTCAAATACACCTTATTAACAGCCACATAACAGCCGTGGAGAACAAAGCTTTCAGCCATGACCATCATTTCACACCTTGCTGCACAAATGACTTAATGCACCCAACGTTCTGCAGAAGTGGGACAGGGACAGATGAATTTTGTTTTGTGGGGAGGTTGTACAAGACTCTTGGAACAGAGAGAAATCACTGGGAGTCTGGGAGAGGGGACCTCAAAATGGAGATGAGGACCGAACAGGGAATGCTGGAAACCAGCTCCCCGCACCTTGCAGTTTTGCCACTGGCCAGCCCTGATAGATTCTGTGCTCTCTGCTCTGAGCTAACAGTGAACAGAGTGGAGCAGCTTTGGCCAGGCTAGGACCCTGCAGGGCCATTTGTGGTCATTGGCTTCTCAGCTGGGGGCTTTCCACTTTCATTCCCTGCCCTGCTGCCCTCCACTTCCCTCCCTGGGCCTCTGGTGCATTTTCAATTTCCCAGTCTACTAGTTGATCCATTTCATTTGGGTCTTGTTCTTTCCTTTTCCCTTCAGTGGGACTGAGAGAAGGCCTTTTGAGTTTGCCGCGGCCAAAGGGAAGAAGGAGAGGATGGAGTGAGAGGAAAGGCAAGGAAAATCACATGGCCTTTTCTGCAGCGCTTGGGGCAAGTCTGTATTTTCCCTGGACCCTCAGAGCAGGAATGGGCCCTTTTATAGTCGCCACTGGGCTTTGGGGCAAGGGGTACCATAGATTCCTCTGGAAGCAATGAAAACTCTCACCTTTAGCCAAGAGACTCTAAGAGGAGTTGACAGTCAGAAAGGCGAAGAAAGGACTGACTCCAACACCTCCCCCCACTGACCGCATTCACAGTCCATAGCATTCTGGGAACCAGAAAGACTTGAGGCTGGAGTCCAGCTGATATCTGTTGAAATTGAGTCAGGTTGGGGGTGGGGTGTGTGTGTGTGTGCGTGAGAGAGAGAGAGAGAGAGAATTCATGTCTGAAGGTAAACCTGCAAGGTTGAATTTTTCCTGACTGGAAAGGCCTGAGAGACACCTGGATTTTTGCAGGGGTACATCAGGATCACAAGAAGTGACTTGTCAGTGAGGAGAAGTAATACATTCTTTGTATTGTGATAGCCCTTTTGTCATCAATGAAACAGATAAGCTGTGGGAAGATGGAGCAGAATTTTTTTTTCCATTTAGTGTGCAGAAGTGTAAATGTGAATGTGAGTGTGTGTGTGTGACAGAGAGAGAGTGCAAGCACATGTGTGGTGGCCTCTGAGGACTGACTCCAACACCTCTCCCCACTGACCACGTTCACATTCCATAGGCACAGGCTCACCAAAAGACCTAAGCATAGGACCATAGATAAGTGGTCCCTTACTACTTATAGGGGACTTCCTTTCCCCTCACACCTTATGACTACACCACTAAAGATCTATTTATCGTAGTTCATTTTACATGATACATCATGTCTGGCCAATTTCCCCTAGTTTGAATGCTTCTTATGCCAATGACTCAAGATCCTCACTAGGCAGTTTATTCTGCTCCTTAACTGTATTAAGGTTAGGAAATGGGTTTTTCCCCCTCCCTCACTAGATTATTTCTGGTTTTAGATGTGAAGAGCTTAGGCCTCTCTCTCTCTCTCTCTCCATTTTTCCTCACCCACACCAGGGTCACTGAGGCCTGCAGTATTATTCCACATTCCTACTCAGACAGAGACTCCTAGAGTTTGCTTTGCAGCCTCAAAATGTCCTGGCCACCTTGCAGTTTGGGTACCGAATGCCGCCTCCTGTTCTAAAACCAAAATTTCCTTAGATTTCCTTTCCTTCAACGTATATTGATGGTCCTCAGCTTTTGCCTGTCTGGTGGCAAACTTCTTCTATCTTTCCTTTTGACTTCTTTGTGGCTTCTCCACTACAAAGACTCTTTCCACTGCCCGGAAACTGCAGAAAACCTGCCAATCTTCCCACTCCCACATCGGGCTTCTGCAGATCACCTCTTTGGAAAGTTCAAGACTAGAACTTTGTGCCATCAAAAACCCCACCCCTACTCTACTTCTCACCATCCTAGGCAGTCTATTAAGGCAGGGTGGTATGGTTAAATGAATGAAAACATTGAGGCATGGGCAAGCAACAATTTTACTCCCCAAGTATGGTCGCAGGATTTACTAGATGCCATGGAAAACTGAAGACAATAACAGGCCTTGCCCTTATGAAACTTGTTCTCTAGCTGGGGAAAAGCACACAAACAAACTTGCAGGTGAAATATTTTTTTCATTCAACCAACAAATATTCATTGAGCACCTCCTATGTTCCAGGCTCTGGAACATAGGAGATACTGGGGATACAATGGTGAACAGGACAAAATCCCTGCCCTGCTGGAGCATGTGTTTCAGTAGGGACACATGTTTAAAAGTGAACAAATAAATAATCACTATTTGTATTGATACGTGCTAGGAAGGAGAGAAACAAGGGGCTGTGCTGAGGAGTAACAGGGAGCTACTTCAGCTCGAGCAGCCAGGAAACGCTTCTCTGAAGAGGTGACATTTGAATTAAGAATTGAATGGCCTGAGAACAGTCTACACTGCATGCTTCAGACTACAGATGGCATCAGATTTCAGAAATGAGAAAAATGTGGGCAGGAAAAACTGAGGAAGACTTTCGGGAAGAGATTGGGTCTGGTTCAGTCCAGTGCGTGAGACAGAGCTTTGGCCACCAGCTTTGCAGCATTGGCCTCACTTTGGCAAAACTGAGAGATACACCTCCACTTGGGTAGAGGATTCATAGTCTTCTCTTTGGAATTTCACATAACCACTGTAAGAGAAAGGGTCTTCAACATTTCTCCAGATGATCTGACTATAAAATCCTTTTGTATTTTACACCTAATTGTTTCCAACAAGCATTGATGATTTCAGGTGGGAGAAAATCAGGAGAACGATATATGGGGAAACCAGGGGATTATTGTAGCTACAGGTAGAGGTTACGTGGTAGAGAATAGAGAAAGATATGTAGAGTGGGGTTGGATTATGGTAAGGGTCATGAAGAGGACTTTGGACTTGATCCAGTAGGCATTGAAAAACTGCTGTAGGTTTTTGAGCAAGGAAAGGCATATTAGTCCATTTTCACACTGGACTAATATATCACCATTTATCACCGTTTATGCTGATAAAGATATACCTGAGACTGGGCAATTTACAAAAGAAAGAGGTTTATTGGACTTGCAGTTCCACGTGGCCAGGGAGGCCTCACAATCATGGCAAAAGACAAGGAGAAGCAAGTCACATCTCACGTGGATGGCAGCAGGCAAAGATGGCTTAAAATGGTTTTAAAACCATCGGATCTCATGAGACCCATTCACTATCACGAGAATAACATGAGAAAAACCTGCCCTCATGATTCAGTCATCTCCTACTAGGTCCCTCCCACAACATGTGGGAATTATGGGAGCTACAAGATGAGATTTGGGTGGGGACACAGAGCCAAGCCATATCAAAATGAAAGGAAGAAAAGGATAGAAAGAAAGGGCTCTGATACCTCTTGGTAACCAGAATCCTTCCTTTTGCCCAATACATGTGGACTTTCCCTGAGTAATATGGTTGTGAGCATGGGCTCAAATCCCAGCTGTGCCACTTAGTGACTGTGAACTTGGACAAGTTGCTTAACTCCTCTGTGCCTCAGTTTCCTCCTCTTTAGAATGGGGTGGTTATGAGGATTAAATGAGTAAATAATTGTGAAGTCACAGAACAGTGCTTATTTAGTTAGTACTCAATAAACTTTAGCTATCATTATCCAAAGAGGAAACTGGTATGAGGAGGGTACAGTCTGGATACTGCCCTTGATTTGTATATTTGGGTCAAAGTTTGATCATCTGAGGATTCTAAGGTGCTGTGAACATTGCCTAGGCTTAGGACTCACTGTATGCAAAGTAACGGTGGACACTCTGCTCCAATAATCTTTTCTATTAGCCTTCTGCCAGCATCTAAAATCCCCAGTGTTCATTAGTAGCAATCTGAAGACTCAAGTATTTTTAACTGAAGTAAGGTCTCGTCTTATCTGGCAGTAAAAAAAAAAAAAAAAAAAGAAATTGACCATTAGATCACCAGCCATTGTCAACCGGGATAAAGCAGAGCTTTGAGGAAATGGATACTATTGCTATGTAACAAATTATCCCAACATTATTGGGTTATATCCCAATAAACACCATCTTACAGTTTCTGTGGATCAGGAACTTGGTTATGACTTAGTTGGGTGGTTCTGGCTCAGGGTCACTCATGAGGTTGCATTCAAACTGTGGGTCAAGGTTGCAGTATCTGAAGACTCAACTGGGGCTGACAGATGTGCCTGCAAACTTAACTCATATGGTTGCTGGCAGGCTTTGTTTCCTCACAGGCTGTTGGACTGAGGGTTTCTGTTCCTTGTCATGCCATTTGGGCCTCTCTATTAGGCTGCTCCTCACAACACGGCAGCTTGCTTTCTCTGGCGTCATTGATGAGACAGAGAGAGTGCACACCTAGGCCAGCCCAAGGCGGAAGCCACAGTCTTTTTATAACCTTGTCTTGGAAGTTATATCCCATCACTTCTGCCATATTCTATTCATTAGAAGTGAGTTACTAGGTTCAGACCATGCTCAGGGGAGGGGATACACAAGGGTATGAACATCAGGAGGTGGGGATTATTTGGCAACATTTTACAGGCTGGCTATCACAGATGGATAAGTACTGATGGTAGGAGGTAAAAGAAAAGGCCCTAGTGAAATGAAAAATTGGATTCTCCTGGCTAATTGGAAGCCAGCATAAATAATTACTAGGATTAGTGGTAGCCAAAAGTGTTGGGTACCTAAAGAGCAAAGAGAGGAACCAAAGGGTGGGTGGTGGTACCTGGAAGGTATTTGAACCACATCTAGGGTTGCTGAAGTCCTGGGACCCTCCTTAGATCCAAGCTCAAGTTTGTTGTGCAGAGTATCACCTGCCCTTGCTCAGAAAGCCCAGCCCTATGGGCATGGCCAGGGAAAAAGGAGAAAGCTAGGATGAGGCCCACGAAGCTCAGTGGCAGCAGAAGCAGGAGAGGGGAATGCAGGTTCAGCAATTGCATTTGTTTGCAGTTGGGAATGTTGTTAATTTTAGCTTCACACAAGGGGCTGAAGCAGGAGGGTTTGTCATTTATGCTGAGCTAGCCCTTGGCTGCCTCCCACAGGCCGCTGCCGCAGTATCAGCTTCAAGCCACTTGCCTGCCTGCCTTCCTTCCTTCCTTCCTTCCTTCCTTCCTTCCTTCCTTCCTTCCTTCCTTCCTTCCTTCCTTCCTTCCTTCCTTCCCTTCTTTCTCTTTCTTTTCTTTCTTTCTCCTTCCTTCCTTTCTTCCCTCCCTCCTTCCCTCCCTCCCTCCCTCCCTCCCTCCCTCCCTTCCTTCCTTCCTTCCTTCCTTCCTTCCTTCCTTCCTTCCTTCCTTCCTTCCTTCCTTCCTTCCTTCTTTCTTTCTTCTAAAAAAAAAAAAAAAACGAGATACATGTACAGAACGTGCAGGTTTGTTACATAGGTATAGGTGTGTCATGGTGGTTTGCTGCACCTATTGACCTGTCCTCTAAGTTCCCACCCCCCACCCCCCAACAGGCCCTGATGTGTGTTGTTCCCCTCTCTGTGTCCATGTGTTCTTAATGTTCAACTCCCACTTATGAGTAAGAACATGCAGTGTTTGGTTTTCTGTTCCTGTGTTAGTTTGCTGAGAATGATGGCTTCTAGCTTCGTCCATGTCCCTGCAAAGGACATGAACTCACACTTTTCATGGCTGCATAGTATTCCGTGGTGTATATGTGCCACATTTTCTTTATCTGGTCTATCAGTGATGGGCATTTGGGTTGGTTCCATGTCTTTGCTATTGTAAATAGTGCTGCAATAAACATATGTGTGCATGTGTCTTTATAGTAGAATGATTTATATTCCTTTAGGTGTATACCCAGTAATGGGATTGCTGAGTCAAATGATATTTCTGTTTCTAGATCCTTGAAGAATCGCCATACTGTCTTCCACAATGGTTGAACTAATTTACACTCCCACCGACAGTGTAAAAGCGTTCCTATTTCTCCACAGCCTCGCCAGCATCTATTGTTTCCTGACTTTTTAATAATCGCCATTCTGACTGGTGTGAGATGGTGTCTCATTGTGGTTTTGATTTGCAGTTCTCTGATGATCAGTGATGTTGAGCTTTTTTTCATGTTTGTTGGCCATGTAAATGTCTTCCTTTGAAAAGTGTCTGTTCATATCCTTTGCCCACTTTTTGATGGGGTTGATTTTTTCTTATAAATACATTTAAATTCCTTGTAAATTCTGAATATTAGACCTTTGTCAGATGGGTAGATTCCAAAAATTTTCTCCCATTCTGTGGGCTGCCTGTTCACTCTGATGAGCGTTTCTTTGGCTGTGCAAAAGCTGTTTAGTTTAATTAGATCCCGTTTGTCAATTCTGGCTTTTGTTGCAATTGCTTTTGGTGTTTTAGTCATGAAGTGTTTGGCCATGCCTATGTCCTGAATGGTATTGCCTAGGTTTTCTTCTAGGGTTTTTATGGTTTAGGGTTTTACATTTAAGTCTTTAATCCATCTTGAGTTAATTTTTGTATAAGGGCCAAGGTGGCCAACTAGAAGCAGTGGCATTTGGAGGCTCCCATAAAAAAAGAAAACCATAATAAGCGAGTGAATCCTTCACCGGCAACCAAGGTATCCAGGTTCTGTCATACAAGCTGCTTTTTACAGGAGGGTAAGCTTGGCTAACAGTAATGAAAGGTGCATGGACTCCCTTGGACCTGTTGGGTCTGAGGCACTGGGTAGAGGGGCCCAGCCAGCCCCAGGCAAAACAGTGCACTAGGCCAGCAACTGCCTGCTGACATCTCCTTTTTCTCTTTATCACTTCTGTGTTCCCATCTCGGATCTACCACTTGCTGATTTTGTGACTTAGGGAAAGTCACTTTATTTCTCAGCTCCTCCATTTCTTCCTCTGCAAAATGTAGATAAATAGTCTCTAGCTTACAGAAGCGGTGTGAAGAATCAGTGAGCTCATGTAGGTAAAACACCAATAAATGGTAGCTGCTGTTACTTAATTTATCCAGCCCTGACTCAGACCACCCAGCCCAAAAGGGGCAGGTCTCTCCTGGAACAGAACCCCTTACCCAAGCCAACCAAAAACCCTCTCTGAGTGTAAGTGCCTTCTTTTGCGGAGAACTTTACATGAGTAAGGCACTCTAATGATCTCCAGTTTATGTAAAAAGACACCGGCTCAGAGAGATGTAGTGACTTGCTCAGGGACACACAGCTAGTAAGTGGCAGACTTGGGACCGTAACTCAAATCTGTTGTGGTCCCAAATCTGACCTTTCTCTCTTTTTTTACGGAAAGTATTTGATTGACACCTCTATGTGAGAGATATGAGCTCCTGCAGAGTTGAGAAAAAGTTACAGTGGATTCCAGGCCCTGGAACCAGAGAGGTTGGAAACCTTTCAGTTGGCGGCCATAATGTCCTGGATGCACTTGTAGTTGCAGACTTTTGTGTAGATGCCAGGTTTGCCTTTGCGGGCACGGAATCTGTCCTTTTTCTATCCCACCCCACAGTTGTTTGGCCCTGAACATGATTTCAGGATGTGATAGGGGTAGATACCTGTGCCAGAGTTTGGCTACAAAGGTAGAAAGCTTTAGGTCCAGATCATATGACCTTTTGGAGCCCCACAAACTTGACTTTGCAGAGAAATGTCTACTACACTTCCACATGGCAGAGCCAGGAGTAGAGGTTCTAATTAGCGTAATATGACACTCTTTTACCCTCACCCCCAACATACACACACTTTTCTCCCAAATGGCCAATTTCCTTTTGAACTCATTTCTGAGTCCAAGAAACAGGGATGCAGGTGTGAGTGTGTGTATCTGAGGGCCTGTTTAAAATGCGTGGTGGCTCACACCTGTAATCCCAACACCTTGGGATGCCAAGGCGGGTGGATCACCTGAGGTCAGGAGTTCGAGACTAGCCTGGCCAACATGGCGAAACCCCATCTCTACTAAAAATACAAAGAATTAGCTGGGCGTGGTGATGGGCACCTGTAATCCCAGCTACTCAGGAGGCTGAGGCAGGAAAATTGCTTGAACCCGGGAGGCGGAGGTTACAATGAGCTGAGATCACGCCATTGCACTCCAGCCTGGGCTACAGAGTAAGACTCTTTCTCAAAACAAAACAAAACCAAAATGCTAAGCTCCAAGTACACAGTCTTCCTCCCAGAGATGTAGGTATCCTTTCCCTGTTACCACGGGAACCTCAGTCCCTGCAGCAAGAGGAGGCCATCTGGGCTGGCCACAACTTGCCCTGGACTGCAGCTTAGGGCAGTTTCTCCTTTATTTACAATAGCTGCAGAGAAGGAAGAGCTTGAAACCCTTGCAGCTTGAGGTAAGGAATTCGGAATAGAGAAGATTCCAGAATTGAGGCTTGGTCTAGAGAGAGGGAGGCTAGGTGAAGAATATGCATGCCTGAGAGGTGGAAAGAGAATAAAGAAGAAAAAGCACAAGGATCAAGAGATAGGAAAAGAGGAAATCAAGGAAGAGAGGAGTTTGAGAGATATGAAGGAATGGGTAAAAGATAAAGAGGGCAACTCAAAGAGCAAAATGTAGAGAAATACTAGGTGGCTTTCAGAATTGTCATATAGGAATAATTTGGGGGCAAAAATCTCATTGGTAGGGGGTTTAGGAGGCTTCTCTGAAAACTCCCTTTGCCACATGGTTTTTACATAGGTTGCATATTCATTGGAAATAGCTTGTGGGGGTAAATGGCAGATGATGCGAAGGATTAATGGGGGAAGGCTGATTCCTCTGCAAGCCACCCCTTGCCACTACTGCCACTAATGAATAACATTTGTAAAGTGCCTACTCTGTGCTGGAAAATATGAGTTTGAAGTAAATGAAACAGCAGAAAGTACATGGGGGGAAAAATGGAAAAGGCTCAAAGGCTGCAACAGATTAGATTTTCCTAGCAGGGCTGGTAATGGGGATTTTGTGCTCTGCAGCCCAAGGAGGACAAACGGACTAAATGAAGGTTCAGTATGGGAGATTACAAGAAGAGAACAGGTGTATATTTTAGAATCTTATTTTAGAGTACTACCAGGCCCACCTCCAACAGGGGGACTAGCTCTGAATTTAGAGTAGAGAACACCAAATGTGTCTGAATACGTGTATGTGTGTGTGTATGCTCATAGGGAGAAAAATTTCCTCTCCTGGAACACAGATGCATTCCACACCTATGGATAACACATATGAGTATGTGAGTATGTGTGTATGAGAGAGATTATACTCTCTTTCTCTTGTCCGGGTGTCAGTGGGTCTTCATTTGGCCGGTGAAAGCCACCTTAATCCCAGCTCTCCTCCCGCTTTGAGCTACTTTCAAGTGTCTGCTCTGCTCTGTGGAAGAGGGGCCCTGACTGGGGATGTGTTTTTGTTTTCTGTGGTTCCTTTTTCCTCTGCCCCAACCTTAGCCTGAGCTGCTATTTCCTCAACAACATCCAAAGGGGGAAGCAATCATTGGTTTGAGAAGAATCTCTGAGCCAATGAAATGTCAGCTCAGCTATTATTTCCAGGTGCCTAAAGGAGAATTATCCATAGATGGTGCAAAACCTCTGTTGACCAGAATATTTGAGAATGGGCAGATAATTACACAGCTTTCTGGTGAATCAGGGTTATAATTTTGATTCATTGTTGAAGTTCTCTCTAAAGTATGAAACCTCTTTCTTGCCTTAGAATGTAAGGCCCAGTGAAATGCATTCTGTGTTTGATGACTAAGGACCTTGCTTTCTAAATATCAGCCATAATATTTAGTCTCATAGAAAGGTTGTATGGTGTAGCAGTTAGAACACTGAATTGTAGGAGTCAGAGGATGTGGGTTCAACTTTGACTGCAGCTGCATATTAACAGGTGACTTTGGGCAGTGGTTTATCATTTCTGAGCCTCAATTTCCTCACCTGTAAAATTGTGGTTTATTTTATTTTGTTTTGTTTTTGAGGTGGAGCCTTGCTTTGTCGTCAGGCTGGAGTGCAGTGGCACAATCTCGGCTCACTGCAAACTCCACCTCCTGCGTTCAAGTGATTCTCCTGCCTCAGCCTCCCGAGTAGCTGGGATTACAGGTGCCTCCCACCATGCCTAGCTAATTTTTTGTATTTTTAGTAGAGACGGCTTTTCACCATGTTGGCCAGGATGGTCTCAATCTCTTGACCTCAGGTGATCTGCCCACCTCGGCCTCCCAAAGTGCTGGGATTACAGGCATGAGTCACCATGCCCGGCCTGAGGTGGTGTTATTTTTATAAGATGGAGAAAGTATAGGTAAAAATGTGGACTGAACTCAGACCATCTCTTGGAAATTACTTACTTGAATTATCTCCTCATGCAGGCTTACTTCATTATTCTTTGCCTCTTTCTCCAAACAGCTGAGTGAAGGAAAAAAGGTATATGATCAATCAATAGATCGAATAGATTGGATTTTGTTGGCTGAATTTTTATAATTTATCCCGTTTCCTCACTAGAATCTTAAGCACCGAGGACATACTGTATCTGTTCAAATCATTCAGAGCCCTTAGCTCCCAGTTGCAAACATGTCACCAATGCTTAGTCATATTTAGTAATGGTGCCAGTGCTGATGCCTTTGTCACCCTACCACTGGGCCAGGCTGTAGGCTCAGACAGGATCCTCACATTGGTATCTCTGGACTAGCACAGTGCCTGGCATTCAGTGAGTGCTTAGTAAATGGTAGCTGCTATTTCTGGTATCATTATTCTTTGGGTCTACCCAGAAACTGAGGAAGAGAGTGGAAATGAATGCACAGTTTCCAATTCTTTTGCAATTGCCGGAGTTATATGCAGAATCATGGTGAGGGGAATGTACAGCTGGACAGTCCTAACTCAGGCCATATGCAAGAGGCAAGTATAACCACTCTCTCTTCAGAAAGGAAAAAGCTGAAGAAGTTTGCAGTTTCAGCTCAGTCCCTTCCCCCATCTCTTTCCCATCTGCCCATTGGCTGGGATTACTTCACCTGGTTAGGCTGAGGGTTTGGGATAAAGGAAGGACTGGCCTCCAGCGTAGGATTCCAAGCCTAGGCGACTTGAGAGAACCTGGGGCCTTAATAAAGGAAAGCAGGAATGAATGGGGAAGCCAAGCTAAAAGGACAGCCAGAGGGCATCTAGCTAGGGACTGGGGCAAGGGGGGTGATAGTGGTAGCATATATATCTCTTCTTAAAGATATCCAACCTACTCCCCAGTTTTGCCTAAGGATACTGGAGTTGTAGTGTGCTGGCCTTGCCCCAGGGAATCCCTTCGGTGCCCCAGGACACAGGAAGAGCCAGCTGGGTGCCCTAGGGCTGCTGGCATCCTGGCTCAGTGATTCTGCAGGCAGAGCTGAGCTGGTGGAGGTGAGAGATGGGGGCTGGGGGGTGGGGAGCACCTACTGCAGAGAGAACTGTCGGGGGAGAGGCCAGGCAACTGGCTCACCCAGGATGGGACTGTCATATAGAAATATTCCCATCTGGATAGTTCTAGAGAGGCAAGTCTGGGTAATGATAAACTATGAATTTTATGCATGAGCTGAACATTGAAAAACTTCAGCCCCAAGCTCCCGGCTAGCATCTGAGCCAAATTCCACTCGCACAGCATTTAATCAGCTTCCTGACAGATCCCAGTAAAAGGGAGATGAATTTACGAGATTGATTAGCTAATACCCAAGTGTTATGCTTACTCTGTGATCCAAGAGCACCAGGCTGGGCCTCTAGACTTTCTGCTGCTCAGATTCTGCAGCTGCTACGATGGTAGGTGGGCCTGGGGGTTGCCCTCTGGAGAGGGGGACTGAGTGAAGTTGTTCCAGCTCTCAGACTCCACAGCCCAGGAAACCCTCCAATCTAGTATCTGGGCTTTGGGAAAGAGTTATTCTCATCTTTGCCCTCCACCCCCTATTATGGCCTCAGCCAGTTTTATTATTCATCTCCATCTTATGCCAGAGATGCCCTCTCCTTGTCTCTACCAATCCAAAGCATGCCAGCCCTTCTAGACCCACCTAGAGCCTCATCTCCTCTAGGAAGCCTTCCCTGGCTATCAAAATCCTCAGTAAGCTTTCCCTTCTCCCAACTCAGAAGGCTCTGTGTCATCTGAACCACAGATAATCACAGACTATGGTTAGAGCTATATGAGAATTTAGCTAGTTTCATTCATTCTCATTTGTAAATGCTAGATGTATTTAACCACAAAAGTAATATATGCTTATTATAACAAGTCAAAAAAATAGAGGGTTAGAGAAGTAATCTCCCTCTCAAGGCTCTCAAATCCCATCCTCTCAAAAAACCAGTATTACAAGTCTCTGTGCTCTGTCTCTATGATCATATAGACATTTATATACAGCCCCTTTGTTTTACATACAAGGAAACTGAGGCCCAGAGAGGTAAGGTGACTTTTCAAAGATAACACAGCTGACAAGTGGCTGAGATGGAAGTAGGACCTAGATGTCAGACTCCCAGTTCCCAGGTCAGTGCATTTGTGGTTTAGTTGTTTCCTCAGAGAGCTTTGTCTCCCGAAGTGAATTGTAAACTCAACTGAGGGTTAAAAAAAAAAAAAAAAGAAAAAGAAAAGAAAACCATGTGTTCTCTCTTGCATTTTCCACAACACCTAGCACAGTTTCAAGCATCTGGTCCAGGGTGTTTACTAAATGTTTGTCTCCTCATTTTAAATCCCTTCCGAAACAAGTCACAATATAAATAAAGAAAAAAAATGTTTGACTCCGTGCCTGGTTTTGCTAGACTGTAAAGCCGAGCCATGCAATCATACAGAAATTGATTGTTAAGATGGCTGGGTAAAAAGCAGCCGAAAACTCAAGCGATTGGTGACCGTGTGCAGATATCTAGAGGCAGAGACAAATACAGAGACTAAGCAGCTCAAATGTGCGAGGGCCTTGTGTTCTGTGCTAAGCTAACAAAGCTGAGAATCTGGTTTGGGGTGGGGTGGGGGTAGTGCTAGAGGTGGGAAATGAGGCTGCTCGGCACCCCACTAGGTTCTTTGCTACCTGTCTCTCCACCTCACCCCCAAACCAATGACCAAGTTGGCTGCTGCAGTCCTCCATGTGCTGCTGAAGCCCCCCACTTGGCTGTGGCCAAGGACTTAAGGCTCCTCCATGCTTGAGTCTGGAGAACCTGTTTCATGGCCTTTACACTTTTCTGTGGCATCACAGTGCTGGGACTTTTATGGATTTATTTGATGTATTTGTTCATTGCTAATCACTTGTAAGGACATAGGAGGCTGGGCTGGAATTAAGGAAGGTCATTGCTTCCACCTGTAGGGATTGTCTCCCCGCCTTAGGGAGCTGGGAAGGGGTTAAGAGTGGCTCCTGGCCACATCCACTGCTCTGGAGGGGGAACCCTTTGGAAAATCATAAACATTAATTGTATTTTGAGCTGAAAAAACACTTTCAAGATCATCTAATAAGATTATTAATGCCTGACGTTTATATAGCGCTTCATAGTATATGAAGCAACTAAATGTGACTCATTGCCTTCATTCTAAGTGTAGAAACTTTTGTTTATTTAGGAAGATCCTGACAACTGGACAGTAGATTGCTGTGAATTTCTTAGGTGTGAGAATAGTATTGTGGTTATGTATGAATGTTCTAATTTTTAGGAGATGACTGATGAAATATTTAGGGGGTGAATTATGATGTTTGAAACTTTAAAATGGTACAGCATTTAGATATAAATAGGGGCTGGGGGTGGGGAGCTATTGTTTAATGGATACAGAGCTCCTGTTTGGGGTGATGACAAAGCTCTTGAGATGGATGGTGGTGATGGTTTCACAACACTGTGAAGGGACCTAATTCCACTGAATCGTACACTTAACAATGGTTAGAGTGGTAAATTTTGTGTTATGTGTATTTTACCACAGTTACACACACACACACACACAGAGTGCAAAACTGGCCAAAATTTTAATAAATGTTGAATTAAAAAGGTGATTACAAGACTGGGTGTGGTGGCTTATGCCTGTAATCCTAGCACTTTGGGAGGCGGATGCAGGAGGATTGCTTGAGGCCAAGAGTTCAAGACCAAAACCTTGTCTCATTAAAAAAAAAAAAAAAAAAAAAGATGATTATTGTATTGGTCTTAAGGATACTTTAGCTGCTCTGCATATTTGAACATATTCATAATAAAATGTAGGGAATAAAAGAAATTCTTTTTTTTTTTTTGTACTTTTTCTTTTTTTTAGTAGAGACGGGGTTTCACTGTGTTAGCCAGGATGGTCTCGATCTCCTGACCTTGTGATCCGCCCGTCTCGGCCTCCCAAAGTGCTAGGATTACAGGCTTGAGCCACCGCGCCTGTGAGCAGACTTCTGGAGAAATAGACACCAGGCTATCCGTAGCAGCCAAAGATTGTACCAAAGATGAGTCGCAGGCCCTAAGAGCATGTGGAAGATTGGAGTGTGGTGATGGAGAGGAGGCAATAGATGGGTCCCTGTGCAGTCTTGAGCATTGTTGATCCATTGATAGGTAAAATGGCAAAGCTGAGCCAGTTGTCTACTCTGACTGATACTTGAGGTGAGTGAAAGTTGTTACATGGAGGGTACTTAGGTCACAGCATAACGTAGCTCACAGTTAGGTGTTTCTCAAGGGCTTTGAGTTACTCAGAGGCTGACTGTGCAGTTTCTTCCTCATACCTCCTGTGGGCCATGGTGGTGATTGTAGTTTCTATGTGCGAATGAAGCAGAGAGACAGTCGTTGCTGGTCGGGTGCGGTGGCTCACTCCTATAATCCTAGAACTTTGGGAGGCCGAGGCGAGTGGATCACCTGAGGTCAGGAGTTCGAGACCAGCTTGGTCAACATGGCGAAACCTGTCTCTACCGAAAATACAAAAATTAGCCGGACATGGTGGTGGGTGCGTATAATCCCAGCTACTTAGGAGGCTGAGACAGGAGAATTGCTTGAACCCCGGGGGCGGAGGTTGCAGTGAGCCAAGATTGCACCACTAAACTCCAGCCTAGGTGAAAGTGAAACTCTGTCAAAAAAAAAAAAAAAAAAAAAAGAGGAAAGAAAGAAATAGACGTTGCTGAAACTATCATCAGTTTGTTTAGATTAGCTTTGTGCCACCCAGCTTTACTCTCGAAATCTCATCAAACTACACATCCTCTAGGTGGGGGGTCAGAAGGGCTCTCTGAAAGGTGACCCAGAATGGCTTGATAGCCCAAGCTTGGGTGAGAGGAGATGTCAAAAGGAAGGACCTGTGACTCAATCACCCGGACCTCCCTATGTGTGATCTGTTGGCCATTTGAGGCTTTGCTGATGAGGGAGAAGGGGAAGATCTTCTCCAGCACTAGGGCCCTCCAGATGTTCTTGCCTGGAGTATAAAGGTGGCATCCATCTCAGTGCTGGCAGGGCCTGAGGGTGCGTTCAGCACCAACAAACAGAGTCATTAGGTTGGGGTCCAGCTTCCCAACCACATGATGAACTGTAATTTATGGGGATCCCTTTGTCCCCAATGTTGCTTTGCTAGACCTGCCCAGCTTCAGCCCCACCAAAGACTCATCCTTCCTCAGCAGACAGGCTTTTGACCCTCCTAGTGCACAAGGAAAAGGGACAGGGACTTAATTTGCATTTTCCCTTGGCCAGCATTTGCCTGGTGTCTACATTAATCACCATAAAGGATAAATGCCACAAAGAAAATGAAGAGAGAGAGAGAGAGAGAGCAAGAGAGAGGGAGAGCTAGCGCTTGGGCAAGCAGTGGGGCCTAATGGAAGGAAAGAAGCTGGTCTGGAGAAGAGTTGGTCAGAATGAATCCTTGGTGAGCCCTTACCTCAACTCTTGAATCTGTAGGACTTCACCCTTCTTGAAAATTAGATCTCTTTCTAAGTCATGTTTGAGAACCATGTTCCAAAATAATTGAGGCTAGGTCTAAAAGAAATCAGGCTGTAAGCAAGGGTTAATGCAATGTAGTTATAACACATGAATGCAGGTGGGAGATTGGATAGACTAGGATAGACTAGAATGTTAGAGATTATTTACTAGTTCAGTTTTCTTCCTAATTTTGCACATAAGTAAACTGAGACTCAGTGAGGGGAAGGGACTTACCCAAGGCTTCCCAGCTAATTAGTCCAGGTAGAGCCCCCAAGTCCTAGTCCAGTCCTTTTTTATAAATCATGACACATTGTGATGGCAAGAAAAACCCCCGTGAGCTGAGAGTTTTTTTATTTTTATTTTTCTCTCAAACACCTTTGCAAGGCAGCAGTGACCGAAATCCAGTCTTGGAAGAGGCTTTCCCCTCCTCCCTCCTGGTCTTCCCACAGCAAGGTGGCCATGCTATGGAGTCAGGCCAAGCTCCAGTAGGTCCTCACTCTGTCTCCTGCCTGCTCCCCCTCCTTCTCCTTTGTCAGCAGAGGCTTACTGGAAAGGCCATTCTGAAATGTAGATAATGTCAGTGAAGTGCTTGCTAGTAGGTAGCTGCTGGCTGAATAAAGGCTTGACCATTTCCCTTGGTCTCAGTCTGAGGCTCCTGATCTCAGTCTGTTACACCTGGCCCAACTCTTCTTACTTTTGACTTGGAGCCCAAGGGTCACCAGATTCTGCCTTGGGGCCCATATTTTTCTTCACCCCAGCCTCCAGGGCCACATGATCCTCTGTTGGGTTGCTGGAAGGGAGGACTAAGGAGCAAACCCTGGGGCAGGAGGAATAGAGGCTTTTCAGAGTCACAAGACCCCAGAACAGGAAGGACCTTACTCCATCTCCAATGTATATATAGGAAAATGGAGGAACACCATCACAATAATGTAGCTTAATTTTCATTTTAGAGCAGACCATGAGAGAGCAGAGTCACCAAAGAGTTTGCTTGAGTAGGAGTATCAACACTATTGAGCAGGGCAGTTAAGTGGCAGCTCTTGAAGAGGTAAGTGCAAGAGAGAGGTTGAAGGATGCAAAAGACATGCATGATTTTCACAATAGAATAAAGCACAGTAAAACCAGAAAGTAGCAAAGTTGTTGACGGGCAGAAGGAACAGAGCAGTTCTCGAAAAAAACTCCCTCCAAAAGAAAAAGGCGTGACTACCTCAACCCACTGGTCTGATGTCCCAGTCAGGTTCACCATCTCCATCTACAAACCCAGCTGTTTCCACGCTTTGGAAGGAATGAGTATGGGATGCGAGCAAGGCGTTGGCAGCTCAGTCTCTCTCAGCCTCAATATGGAATAGGAGGGGAGTTATTTGCTGCAGATAGGGCTACCATATATAGTTGTGCAGGCTGTGAACTGCATAAAGGTACTCGGCCAAGAGCGTAAGTAGGAATGGAAATCCAGCCCATGTTCTGCTCCCCGAACCATGTTCCCTGGTGCAAGGCTAAGTGGGCCTGGATGAAGGGGTACATCCATGTTCCCTGGTGCAAGGCTAAGTGGACCTGGATGAAGGGGTACATTTTTCATCCGATAAAGCTATAGTGTTTGTGGGGCTGCATTCACCCAGAAGGAGTAACTTTTTCTGAGCTTTTTACACAAAGGCACTGAGTAGACTACTGCCATTAGCCAGTGCCCTATGGCAACCCATCCCTAGGCTCCTAACTTCCCCCACTGAGGCTCTTCCAGTGTACCCCTGGACCCAGGCTGATACCTTTCGTTCTTGGCGGCCACCCTCTGAGCACAAGAGCAGAAAATCCATTGAGGCAGGTCTCTTGGGGTCTGGGGCTCACCCTCATGATGGCTCCCAGAATTCTGAGCTTTCTCAGTCCTGGATTTTCTGCCCTTGTGCTCTACCCACCTGTTTGGCTCAGCCACCACATCTTGGATGCTCGTTTCCTTCCAAGCAGAATGGTGCCAACTGTTTGTCTGCATCGTGACTTTGACTGCTGTGTCCCCTGTTTTCTGTGCTCTGCCCTCCCAGCTGCCCCTCTGTAATCAGCTGTCACAGCCAGAACACATCCTGGGTCTGTAGGGCCTAATGCGGGGGTGGGGTAGGGGTGGGGCTCGCTGAGCTCCCTCTCTTGCTCTCTGCCTGCCTATCTGGATGGAGGCCTCCTGTTGGTGCTTTTCACTGCAAAAGAACATACACACTGGGTGTGCAAGGGGGGTGACAGTGGCCAGGGGCTCTCAGCTGGAGAGCTTTGTTATGTCCACATAGTGCCCTATCAAGACCCCACCAGACACTCACCCACCCTCCCCGGGCTGCAGGGGAGGGGCTGTGGCGGGGCCAGGAACTGGCTGTAGAAACCCCCATGGGGTGGTGGGGGTGGGGAGTCAGGTGGGTCCTTGAGATCAGAGTAGCTCCTTCTGGCTATACTCGAAGCCCACCGCCCCCACTTTCCTACAGCACAGGCCCAAAGCTTCCAAATGAGCTCACTGGGCCCTCCCAGGGGCTTGTGGGTTACGGTGCCAGATGGGCCCAATGCAAACTGTCCAACCCAGTGTTGCTGGGGAAGAAAGGGGCCTCCGGTCAGAACCAGCACTGGGCCAGGCAGCAGGGAGGTAACAGGGAGGGAGCTGGAGTCCCTAAACCCCTCCTCTCCTTTCTAAGATGGAGCTCAGCTGAGGACTAGCAAAAGCCCTTGAATTAAGAAGAATGTGAATGGAACAGCTAAGCATTCTCCCTCTCTGCCTCCTCCCTCCTCCCCAAATCCCAGAGAGAGAGAGAGAGCCAGACAGTAGAAGAAGGGGCGGGGAAAGAAAGCAGAGGGCCTGCCATCAATCTCCTGCCCTGACAAGCTGCGTCATCACTGGCTCCAGCTGGCTCCCCTGGGGCTAGGGGGAGGGGAGCTTGGTGTGGGTCATAACCAGGAGGAGCAGGGGAAAAGAGAGATGAGAAGTAGTCCAGGCACTGGGTCTTAGAGCCAGGGCAGAAGGCTGAAGTGCCCTTCCATGGATGGCCAAAAATAGAAAAGTCCAGTAACCTGGGGTCCTTTAGGGAGGGTACAGACCAGGGCAGGTCCAACTCGGAATAGATACTGGTCAGGCAGCCAAGCTTTGTAGAGTCCAGCAATAGTCTCCGCTGCCTCTGAAGAGTAGAAGCTGCTCGTTTTCCCCGTGCCTGCTTCACCATCACCCTTCACCTCCAGGACTACTGACAGTTCAGTCAACCTCCCAGAGGTGGGTGTCAATCCCAAAGAATATGATTGACTAATTGGGAAAGCCAAAGATCTGGTCGTGGCAAGATGCGAGGTTTATAAAGGGGAGAGAACCCCAGATTCTGTTTGTTCTGTATCAGAAATGCCTGTTTCCTGGTTCTTCTGAACTCTCTTGGAAAGAACTGCATACCCTGAAAGAATGTTCCAATTTAGTCACGCCAGTGGGCTAGGCCAACCAAGTAACTTGGTAAGGGGGAAGGAAAGGGGAAGGCACACTGGAATGAAGTGAGCTTCTTGTGCATGGAGCTTGGGTTCCTCTGCTGGTGAGACAGTTCCTCAGGAAACTGATTTAGGAATGGGTGAGTCTTTGCAGGGACTGCAAAGACTGCAGGACTGTGCCTGTCAGGATTTTCTTTTCGGGAGAAGGGGTGAATGGGGGAAAGACTGAGGCCAAGGAAAGAGTTCCCAAACTAGCATGTCCCAGCTACTGAGAAGGATCCTGGACCAAATTAGGTTCTAGTTCTATTCAGATGTAGCAACAGTTTCAATTTTGTTCAACCATGTTAGAAAATATGCAGGTTTCTTCCTGGGTTTAATTGGCTTCCTAGGTTTTAAAAAGCACCTCAGTGCTCTGTTCAATAAGAAAGGTATCTGTGAAGTTCTAAGACGTGTAACAAATTAACAGCTTTCATTCTGACTTAGAGCTTCATCTGATCAATTTTAGCTCCTGCCCCTGAGCAAATTATCCTGAGAAATGGGAGCTGTGACCACCTGGTCCCTGCCAGTAGCCTCTGAGGCCTCATTTTATCTCATCGCCTTAAGCCAGGCCATTACCCCAGTGCTAAGGGCAGGAGTGGAAGGAAGCAGGGATATAAGGGAAAGAGAACTGGTCCTTAGTGCTTGGTCCCATCCCACTTAATAGCTTCCCCACTGAGGAGCATTCATTTGTCACCTTTAGTTCCAGGGGGTAAGGCAGGATGATCCATCCCTCAGGCCTGGGCCTATAAAAACCAGGGAATTGGCACCTGCAATCGGGCATTCTCTGCCTTTGTCTTCTCTGGCTGCGACTAAACTGCTGCTAAAATGCTGACTCCTGCCTTGTCCATGATGGAGTGAGCTTTTAACTGGTAGCTTGGCCTATGAAGCTTACTTTATTCAGAGCTGCATAAAATCCTGGAAGAGTAAAGAGCTAGGAGGGACTGTGGAGGAGTGGGGAGGAAGACATAGTTGGGTGTGAAAAGAGCCCCAGAGACCTGGGACACCCTGACCCTTTCCTGGGTGCCATCTCCAGTGATCCCGGAAGAATGGGCTCAACAGTTTCAGATATTTCTCAGACTTACATCTTTAGTAATCAGCTTCATGGTTATCTACCCACATGGTGTGCTTTGAGGATCTCCACAGGTCCCTTCTGACCATAAAATATTTTCTCCATGCTTTGCCAAGATCCCTGAAAATTATTGCGTTGGGTCAAGGCATTGTCCTCCAAAGAAAATGTACATTTTTTATTTACATCCATATTTTTTCTAAAGGTTTTATAGTTTTATAGTTTAGCTGTTATATTTAGGTCTTTGGTCCATTTTGGATAGAGTTTTGTATATGGGATAAAGGAAGGGTCCAACTTTTTCTTTGCACATGGATATCCAGTTGTCCCAGTACCATTTGTTGAAGAGATTGTTCTTTTGCCATTGAAAGGTCCTGCCACTCTTGTCAAAAATCGATTGACTGTAGATAAATGGGTTTATTTGTAGTTGCTCATTCTTACATATATCCCTTCTTATGCCTGTACCACAGTGTTTTTATTAGTGCAACTTTGTAGTAAGTTTTGAAATCTCTATCCCTTTAGAGCATGTGGTCATCTTGTGTTTTGACAGAGATTTCCTTGAATACCAAGAGCTCAAAAAAGAAAGGAAATAAGTAAAAACTCTCAGTCTTTGCAAAAAAAAAAAAAAAAAAAAAAAAAAAGTCCTTTTTTTTTTGCCTGAGGAAAGTTTTCATATAGCAGATTCACTGGGTTTTACGTGTCAAAGAGCAGGCTCACAGAGAAATGGGATCCAGGGCCGGGCATTGTGGCTCACGCCTGTAATCCCAGTGCTTTGGGAGGCCGGGGTGGGCGGATCACCTGAGGTCAGGAGTTCGAGACCAGCCTAGCCAACATAGCGAAACCCCATCTCTACTAAAAATACAAAGAAAAAAAATAGCTGCGTGTGGTGGTGGGCGCCTGTAATCCCAGCTGCTTGGGAGGCTGAGGCAGGAGAATTGCTTGAACCCTGGAGGTGGAGGTTACAGTGAGCTGAGATTGCACTGCTGCACTCCAGCCTGGGCGACAGAGCAAGACTCCGTCTCAAAAAAATTTAAAAAAAAAAATGAAAAAATAATTAACAAAAAGAAATAGGATCCAGGGAAAATAATGCTTGATAGGAATGAAAGATAAGAGACGTTTGCAGTGCAACACGGTGAGGAATAATGGGTTGTTGGAAGTCATAATCGCTTGGTTTGGGAGGCATTATGGACAGCCAAGAGGGAAGTCAGAGACGAATGGCATCAGTTATGTCTGTAGTCTGGATATTCTCATGGTCTCCCCTGCCCTTCAGATCAAGATAAGTTTCCTTCAAAACCCATGCTCTCCTAGATCTCTGCATTCCCAGGGAGGGCTTCCATTCTCCTTACCCCCCACCCCACCACAGGCTCTTTTCTGGTTCTCTGAAAAGAAAGAGTTCCATGGAGACCAGAATTTCTAAACTTCCACTTGGGGAGTTTTTGAGTATTGATGCCAGGCCCCATCCCACACCAATTACACCAGAATCTCTGTGGGGACTCCCTGGGGGCATCCCCAGGTTTTAAATGCTTCCTGAGGTGATTCTAATGTGTAGCCAGAGTTAAGAAGTGCCGGTTGTCCATTTGCTTGTATCTTTTCATGTCACCCAAAATGTGGAACTTCGCTCTCCTTCCTTAATCTCACCCGAATAACCATTCACCCAAGGAAATGTGTATAGAAGGCTTAGGAGTGACAAAAGGATTCTCCTTGTAGCAGCACAAACAACTGAACATTTAAAGTTAGCAGTCCTGGGCTGAAGAAGTCCCTTGGCCATTTTCTCAGTCAGGCTCTAGGCTTACACCCAGTGCCTCATTTCCCTTTTCTCTTCCATCTCCTCCTCTCCTCTCTGCTCTCTCTGCAATCTCTAAGTCCTGTTTAATGTTACCACACAGCATTAAGCTCTTTCCTCCGTTGCCTTGGCTCCTGCCTACCCATGCTGTCAAGACAAGCAGCTTATCAAAACCCTTTCCTAAAGACAGTCCCAGTTCCCTCCCTAAGAAGGATTCTGGTGCCAGCTGGTGAGATGATTGAAATTTCACCCTAGATCCACATGGTTTTGACAAGGACCCTGAATGGCCTCATCATTATATCTCCACTGGCTCTGATAACCATCACAGCCGCATGCTCTGCTATTTCCGTCCAAAGAACCAGGGCCCAGATCTTGCAGGGGAGGCCCAAAGTTGGCAAAGCATTTGGAAAGTGACTGTCTGTGTATCCACTTGAGGGAGTCTTTGTGTACTTGTGGGTGTTTAGCCCTTATGGCTAATATTCAAATTTGGCCCGTTTGCAGACTGACAGGACTTTCCCAAGTGCAGAGAAAAACGTCCTTGATTCATGGCCTAAAAAAATATAGAGACACCGTTACCACAAAAGTATTTTGAAGTGAAGATGTGACATTTTCTTCAGTGGATATTTACTGTGCATCATCATATGCCAGCCACTGGGCTAGGTGTTTTGGATTTGATTGCGACCCGGCACTTTCAGTCCAGTGGGTTTTATTACTGTCCTTTTTAAACTCCTCTTCTTGAACTAAAAAGCACTCTCTGACGGGGAAAAAAACACTTTAATAAGTCCTGAATCAAGAACTTCTGTACCCTGGAAATTCTCTTCTGCAAACAGGTGGGTTTCTTTATGTGGGCCTGAATACGTTATTTCCCTGTGTGTGTGAAATGGTAATGTGTGGAAAGGTATGTGGTATGTACATAAGCCTTTCATGGGCCTGTCCATGATTTTCAAATTGGACTGTGAGGGCACTTTTACCCCTGAAACTTTCCTTCCTGGAGCTCTCTCAAGTTCTCAGATGCTGGATGACTAGCTAGCTGGTTGATAGCTTTTGGTGTTTACAGTGCACCAGGCACTGAGCTTTGCTACCTCACATGCATCATCTCATTTCATCCTCGCAGCGGTGAGGTAGATGGTGTTATCATCTGCATTTTACAACTGTGAAAACTGACCACCTACTATTGGTTAGTAGAGTCAGAAGTGAAACCCATGACTATCTGACGCGAGCACCTTTCAAATTACATCATCTCCTGATGCCAACCTCCAAAGCAGAGCTGAGGGAAAGCAAGCTCCCTTATCATCAATAACAGCAACATCATCACTGTCATCGTGCTTGTTGTCATAATGTCATCATATCAGCTGTCATTTGAGAAGCACTTTGTGCTAAGCACTGTACTAAAATGCTTTTAATAATAATAAATAGCATTAATAGCCATTAGTAATTACTGAGTTCTCATTATGTGTCAGGTATGGTCCTAAACCTCTTCCAAGGATTACATTAATCATTCCTCACCATATTGCTATGAGATAGATACTATTCTTAGCCCTATTTTAGAGAAGAGAAAACTGAGGTTTAGAATGGCTAATTTACCCCATGACCTCACAGCTAGTGAGTAGTAGAGCTGGGATATGACCTCTGTCTGACACCAGAACCTTCTGTGTTATACTACATCTCGTATTAGGGGCTCTGCCTACAAAGAGGTTTCTGTCTGTCCCTTTTTACACTTTTGGGAGCACTGTCTGCCACTGGCTTCTGATAATCGGAGAGCTCTCTCAGACCCATCTGCTAACTGGGATAGGGGCTGGAGTGGCCAGCCACCATGGGCATGAGCAGATGCCCTCCTGATGAACTGACAACCCAGACCCTTTCCATCTGGCAGCCAATGCAATGAGAATAAGAAATCTGCCCAGAGATGGCCTCCCGGCCAAGCAATCTGTATAGCAAAACAAATACAGTAGCTGAGACCTGTAAAGGTGGAGACCAGGTAAACAAGATGACTCTTCCCTTCATGTTTTTTTCCTCCTCATTTGATAGAGTAGGACTTTACAGAGTAATTATTCTCTCCTCATTACACCCCCGAGACACCCTGCCCACTGACATCCCTTGCTGATGCCTCCTTCTTTCTCCTCACCCCAGCTAACCTGACTCCCTTACCTCTTGTCTAATTTCAGTATCATTTGCTCATTGTCTTGTTTCATACCTCTTTCAAAAATGCCAGGCTCCTCTCTGCTCCAAATCTCTTCCTTTTTTTCCTGCTTTCATTTCAGTTCAAACCACATTAAGGTTGTAAAGCACTTTGGAAAGTTGTGAATGTTTTCAAGATAGTAAATAGAGTTTTATGATATTTTGCTGTCATTGAGCTTGGAGTCTTTGAAAACCAATGGCAATTCACAGCTCTGGCATACCTGTGTCTCTGCAGAGCTATTAACTAGCTGTAGATGAGGTCTGTGGCCGTGACCCAAAATGTGCATTTCTCAGATGATACAAAGTCACTCCAGGTAGAGTAGTATTAGCTTGATTAGCATTTCCCAAATTGGCTTTCATGATACCCTGAGTGTGAGAGATTAATAGGTACCATGGGGGAAAAGAGGTTTCTGGGTACCAATGAGTTTGATGAATGCTGGGTTAGATAAGCTAAACTTTACTGCAGAGCCTTTAATATTATAATGGGGATCATGAATATCCAAGAGGACATTTCGAGCTTTGCCGAAGTGTGGTCTGAGGATGGCAACATAGGCATCACCTGGGAGCTTGCTAAAAATGCAGAATCTCAGGCCTCTACCTCAGAGGTTCCAAGTCAAAATTGGCATGGTAACAACATCCTTAGGTGATTTGTATACACATTAAATACCGAGAAGCACTGATTTAGAGTACATCACATTTCTCAAATGTTTTTGCCCATGGATCCCTCTTATGAAGCCTCCTATGGGACTAGTGTTCCCTGGAACATACATTGGGGAAGTACCACAGCTCAAAACCCTTTCACAGGAGTTTTCATTGTTTGGAGACTATAGAAAGACACTAGCAGCTGGGCATGATGGCTTACTCCTGTAATCCCAGCACTTTGGGAGACCAAGGCAGGAGGATGGCTTGAACCCAGGAGTTTGAGACCAGCCTGGGAAACATAATGAGACTCCCATCTCTACAACAATAACGAAAAATTAGCCTGGTGTAGTGGTGCATGCTTGTTTAGTCCCAGCTGCTGGGAAGGCTGAGGCAGGAGGATTGCTTGAGCCAGGAAGGTCAAGGCTACAGAGAGGCGTGATTGCATCAGTGCACTCCAGCCTGGGTGACAAAGCGAGACCCTGTCAAAAAAAAAAGAAAAAGAAAAAAAGACACTAGCCGAAGCAACATTTAGAAATTGGGGGACTGATTCATTATATGTTACCCAGAGACTCATTTTACAGAAGTTTCAAGTCTTCTGAATCTTGTATTACCAGAAAGTCTTCCCATACCCCCTTGCTCCCAATTAACTCATTTCCTAGGGCATTTTAAAGCAGGATCACGTCTGTGCTTCTTGGTCTGTTCTCTGGTCTGGATTAACCTGTTTGTTTCTTAAACCCAGAAGCTTCTCCAGAGTGCTAAAGCTCAAGATTTGAGCAGCCAAAGAATATTGCATGATCTCCTGCTGTAGAACATTAGAAAGGCAGTTTTATAGAAACTGGGCAACTTTTCAGTCCGGTGTGTTCTGTTCAGTTAAGCTGCAATTGTTTTTCTTTTAGGCCTTTAAGCTATTATGCCAAACATCAAAATAATGTTAGCTATTTTGTATTCAGGTCTTGCGACTCATTTGGGGGCATTGTTAATATTTTATAAGAAAATTCTCATTTTTTCCATTCACATTTATGATTTTCAAGTGTATTGCTGCATTGAATTCATAAATATGATTTTTATTAAGTCTCAGGGCCCCATTTTTTTTTTGCCCTCAGAGAAACACATCTCCAATTACATGTTAAAAGTTAAATGGAAAATAGGCTTTGATATGTGAAAATTTGATTTGCAAGAAACCTGTCGAGGATGCGTCCATTCTATACGGTAAGGTGCTCCTGTGACCAAGCTCTGCCATGCACAAGCTCAAGAAAGCTCTCAGCAAGGTTTCTTGGAGATTGTCACCACGCACCTTCTCAGTGGCCACTCTCTGTGGATGTCCAGGATCATCTGTTCAGAGTGCAGGCAGAAGAGGAAGATGAGCCAGCAGGAGGGTACCTAGAGATATGTGAAAGTGAGGAAGACTACACCATTAGGCCCCTAGGGCTGGAAGGTCTACCAGTCCCAGAGGTTGCCTGCTATGCATTTATGCATTTGGAACAGTGATTCTTACCTCTCCTACATTCCCATCGAAGCAGAAGCAACAAAGTATAGGGGGAAGAGACTATGTAAATACTTTCCTCCAGCTGGATATGGTGAGCCAAGTCTTCACCTTAATTTCCTACCTGTTCAATGATGCTGGAAATGATACCATTCAGAGTCCCAATCAACTTGAAGCTAAATGCAAACCCGCCTAGAAGAGGCAACCGTTGATGCCAGTGGTTTCTAACCTTTCTAAGTATCAAAACCCATTTGTAATGTTAAACATTTGGGATACTTCCCACAATAATGATTCTATTTGATTTTTTTTCTGTCTACTGACAATCCACAATTGGTGTGTTCAAGAATTTTCCTTATACAAAATCCACAGGCTTTTCAGGGGACTGAAGGTGCACAGATTGTTGTCTATAATTCATGCTTGGGTGTAGATGAGTAATAGCTATAATTTCTTGAGCAGTTATTAAGTGCTGGGTACTGGGCTTAGCACTTTACATACATTATCTCAATCCTCACAATACTTTATTATTTCCATTTTACAGATAAGGAAATTGAGGCTCAGAAAAGTCGATGATGTGCCTACCCAAAGAAAGTCACAGAGCTAATAGGTAGTGGAAACTGGAAGCAAACCCAGATCTGTGGAACTCCCAATTGTACTCTTTATTCCTTAGGCTGGGGACTGGCTGTGATGGCAGAGAGCACTGCAGAGGCCCTGAATTCTGAGGGGGCAAATTGGCTCCTAGAGAGACAAAAAGGAAGGACTAGGGGGTTGAGGATCAACAGGCGTGCACATTTGCCTCGTAATTTCACCTAGGACTAGCCCAGCAAGCAAGTGTCGTTAAGGTGGGCCTCATAGCCCACTTGGAAATCTAATGACACAGCCTACTGCTGAATCGCTACACACACAACCATTTGCATACATTGTCACAGACCAACTCTTTCAGCAACACTGGCCTTCTTCACAGTCCTTGGTCTCCCCAGGCACATTCCATCTCTAGACCTTTGCACGTGCTACTCCTTGTGCCTGACAGGCTCTTGTCCCAGAGGTCAACATGGCTGGCTCCCTCTCTTCTTCAGCTCTTTGCTCAGTCATCACTTTTTCAATGGGGCCTTTCCTGACCAACTTTTTAAATATTGCAGCCAATTATCTCCAAACCTGTACCCTCTTTTCTTGGTGTATCTTTTCCAAAGCACTTATTCTCTGAACTGTCTCATAATTTTGCCCATTTATTTGTTTACTGTCTGTGTCTTCTCACTAGAATGCAAGCTCCATTAGAACGGGAATGTTTTTTAAAATCTATTTTGTTTACTGAGTATCCCTAGTGTATAGAACTGTTTGGCACATCATAGGATCCTGGTAAATATTTTCATGACAAGTGACTGAATATGCAGATAGCTGTAGATATAGCTTCCTACTCCTGCCATATCTATAGAGACACATGGAGCCTTTGAGATAACATAGAAGATGAGCAGATAAGAGGAATGTGTGACTTCATGGGTAGGAAGACATAAGGTGGGCTTACTGTATGCAACAAAATGTTCCTGGTTCTCAATCCAGCCAAAGCCACGGACCCATAATCTGGATTGCTCTTCACAGCAACTTTACTCTTAGTAAACACGTAATGACTACAAACTAATATGAATGCAGTAATATTTTAAAATAGAAATGCATTTTTTAAACATTATGACATCTGCCTAAAGTTTGATAAATAGTGATACATACATGTGTGAAATGTTTCAGGATAGCACTTAAATGCCCGTCTCTGGCATCTGTCAGCTAGGAGTTTGATTTCCAGTGTTTCCTCTTCCATGTGTGATCTTTAGCAAGTTTCTTAAACCTTTGCCTCAGTGTCCTTGTCTGCAAAAGGGGGCTAATGATAGTACCAAGCTGACAGAGTTGTTGTGAATATTCAGTGAGATACTTCATGCAGAGCTCATGTAAAGTGGCTGACCTGTAAATGCTCCCCAAATGGAAGCTGTTATCATCATCATCATCATTATCGTGGGTTATTATTTGAGACCACAGACAATGCTTCCAGGTGTATGGATTTGCATCCCTCTTGCAGTACTGTGTACTCTGCAAGAGTCCCTGGGGTCCTGTGCCTATACTTCTGGGAGCTGGTGCCACAGACATTAAGTGTTGCTGGGAGTCAAAGAAGATGGGTTGGAGCCTGGGTGAATAGGGGCCTGGGCATAGTGAGAATGGGAAGGTAGACAAGAGTTGAGAGTGGCCATAGGCAGCATCTTGGAATGATGTCTCCATGTACATATTCAGAGAGGAAGCCAGCAGCTGCATGGGAGGCCTTCTAACACTTTTGAAATCCCGATTTAGCTAAAGGTTAGTCAGGGAGACAGATAAAGATAGTTATTACCTAATGGCTTTAAAGTTTCAAGTGTTTTATCACCTCTGAGTGTTAGCTTTTTAAGCATGGTAAAGCCACTGTGATCACCACTGTGTCTGACCGTGCATTCCAGAAAGCATTCTGAGTTCTAGGTGGTAACCTATTAGTGGGGGATTTGGGTCTGGGTGACTTGAACAGCTTCTCTGCAGTATTTCCGTGCACAGAGAGCTCCGCAGCTCTCCCCTACCCTCAGTGAAGACTCAACAAAGCTGTTCTGTGGGGCTGCAGCTGAAAGAGCCACAGCCACCTGAGGTCCTGGGGAGAGCTGAGCTGGGCAGCAGCAGTGGGTCGCCAGTGTGCAAGAATGATCTCCTCTCTGGCACTTCATTGCTGTGCCCTGCAGGGCAGGAAACACAGGGTGGATTTACCAGGGAGTTCAGCGAGCCCTGGTGGTTTGAGAGATCAAACAAGAATGAGGTCAAGGATGGAGCTCAGTGTGGGAGTGGGAGGAGGAGTGGCCACCCCCTGAGGCTACACATTATTAGACAGGAACCAGTCCACCCGCAGAGAGAGCACACAAGCTGTGCCCATAGGCTGATTGATTTGATGAGGGAGTTGAGTACGTTCTGTGATTTTTGCTCAAAATGGGCAACAGAGCCAATTAAACTTCACCTTCCCAGGGAAGAAACTGGGAACCCCAGCTTTTGGTTTTATTTTAGGAAGCTGATCTTTCTGGAAAAATAAAAAATTCCAGTGGCACTTGGCAATACGCCACAAAGAGGCTGCTTCTTCCTGACCTTCAGGTGGAAAACCCAAATTCTTGTCCAAGTAAGGAGTTTTCATGCTCAAACCATGGACCTTAAAGAAATAGCTGTCAGACCTGTGCAAATTGGCTGGGGCCCCCTCCCCATTTCTCCTGGAAGACTTGACTCCATTCTCATTGCCCTGCAATAGACCATTTGTAACTGTCCAGTACCTTTCCAGGCCTGATGGGGAGTTCTGCTCAGGGGCCTCATTTGTATAGACAAATGCAGACTGGCATCTGTCAGCTTAGCACCTCAAGCCAATGATCTGGAGTGGCGATGGGCAGCCTTCTGGGCAAATATCCTGGATATTGGATTCAAAAATGACAGTGTCAAATTGGGGCTAGTTTGCATAGGCTTATCAGGTTAATTACTACAATGTCTCCAAGAACTTAAAAATCCTTGAATTCTTCCACAACCAGAATGATCAGTCTGTTGCTATGAAACTTGGAGTGTAAATTACCATGAATACCAGTAATCTGTTCACTAGGAGGTTAATTTGCAATTTGTTGGCAAATCACATGTGGGTCTTGTAGCAAGAGTGTGGGTGGTGTTTTCGTGCTAACGTGTGGCCCTGCCTGTGTTTCTGGATGTGTGTGTGTGTGTGTGTGTGCATGCACGTGCATGTGGCATTGGGACTGGCACTCTATGGGAACTCATGTTCTGGGTTTTCTCACTGCTCCCTGATCTTACCTGGCTCCTCTGGCATACCCTGGGTCCTTGGTCGCATTCTCATACTTGGAGGCTGCTATCAGAACACTTCTCGGCTCAGTGCCAGCCAGTTTAAGAGACATTAGCTCTTTCTGAAATAAGACTGCAAAAGTGTCCACTAATGCCTTAGAATCATCCGGCTTTTCAAAAAGATGCACTTTCCCGTTAATGGCTCTCAAGTTGTTTTTGCACGCAGGCAGACTGCTCCTGGCAAAGGAACTCAGATTGCCTAAAGGAAACATGACAGGGAAGGTGCCATGACATAGGAGATGGTGACCAGGACCACATTAGGTAGCAGTGGAAGGAGAAAGACTGCTGAGCAGGGCTGAGGGGTTTCCATGGCTACCTCTGTTGTTGTTAACAGAGGTGGCAGGATTGCTGATACAAATCTCACCCAGCTGTTTTAGCCTGGTCTTCCACACAAGAGTGGTACTTACAATGACTTGAAGAAAATCCTCTCCTAATTTATGGGGCAGACTGTGGGGTGTGACTGGAGGAGCACTGGAACCTCTCTCACCTAGAAATAGCTCCCCAACTAGCATCCCAATGCTGGAAATCCCCTTCAGATAGGGGCATTGGAAATCCAGATATGTTGGGAAGACCTAGTGAGAGAGTAGGGCTCAAGGGAATGGGGACATAAAACATCATTTTGATGCTCAGGAGGATCCCCAGGAAATTCTCAATGCTTTGGGGACACCCTGCAAAGCCTGGGGAATGAGGAGCACATGGATCCATCACAGTGAGAGGCTGTCCAAAGGAGAAGGGGCATGCTAAAGTGGGAAAAAGCTCTGCAAATGTTTTCACGTCCACCTATTCTACAGGAGAAATTTAGAATAGATGCAGGAGGAGTGCAGAGAATCTATGACGTTAGTTTGAAGAACTTGGGGTGCCAGACAGAAGCAGAATTAGGAGGTTTGCTGGGAGCCAGAGAGCACCCCACCAAAATGTGGCTGCTAGGGTGTCATCTTGAACCCTTTTCTTCCCCACACATCCCTCCCCCCAGTTCATTCAAAGAGCACTTACTGAGTACCTATTCCTGTACCAGGGATACAGTGAACAAGAGATATGTCCCACAAAAAAAAAAAAAAAAAAAGCTATATGTCCCACCCTGCCCTCACATTCTAGTGGAAGGTAGCCTTTAAAATTAACTCTGCATAAGGAGGCAGATGAGGTTCAGAGAGAGTTTCCCAGATAAGGTGACTCTTGAGCTAAGTCCAGAGGGATAAGTAGGAGGTTGCCAGGTAAACAAGGTGGCAGAGGGCATTCTGGGTAAAGAAACAACAAGTGTGAAAGTATGGAAGTATGAAAGCCTGGTGTGGTCCCCATGAGAAAGGCAAGACTACCTTCTCTCTAGAGTAGGAAATGCCATCCTCCTAATAAAATGTCACCCAGAACCTCCATGATTGGCTCTAGAAGGAGTCTGTTTCAGTGGGAAAAAGCATCCATAATATTCCTGTTTACCCATAATAGTGACTCATCATGGGAGTCCATTAATAATCCACAGTATCATTTAGATCTGGCTGAAACTTTCAGACAAAACCATATGTTAGAGGCTAAGGGATCACAAAAGGGAAATCAACGTGGCATTTAATAATAATAAAAATAGCTAACATTTGTTAAGCACTTCCTCTGAGCAAGGCATGATTCTAAATATACATGTATGTGTATATATACTCATTTAACCCTCATAATAACCATAAAGTAGGCATAGTGCTGTTATTGTTACTATGCCTGTTTTACAGATGAGGACCAGGAAGCCAGACTAGACAACTGGTCTTAGAAAGTGTAGTTCAGTTATCTTCTGCTGCTGAGGTCCTCTGGGAACCCATTCCTCCCTCCCAACTCTGGGCCTGCCTCCACAAGCCAAAGACTGTCTGTAACCTCAGCCACCTATAACTGCCCTCCAAAACACCAATACTCTGGGAGGGGCAGGCCAAGAGTGGGGTGCCCAGCTTTTCCTCTCACCATGTTAAAGAGGCAGTGGAAGGGAACAGAGAGGAGGGATTATGTATTCACTAGTGGAAGATCAAATATATGCCAAAGAAATGTCCCATTTTCCTCTTTATTATTCTTTTAATAAAAACGGCAACACAACAGTACAAATAAAATATTAAATGCCAGCTGACACTTGGCCCCATAATGAGGGTGCAGAAAGAGTGGTGAGGACTGGGGTGACCTGGAGGGCCCATCCCTCATCCATAAGGGCTACTGCTACTTAGCGTCAGCTATTTATTATTGGGTGGGCCCTTCAGGTCCAGGGTTGCCAGGTAGGATTTTTCAAGAGAAGACAAAAATCCAGAGTCTTATATAAAATCTGAGGATTTTAAAGTGTTAACAATAAATTAAAGTGCTTTGAAAACACTGTGTAGGCCAAACAAAACACCCTTGCTTCCTAGCTGGGCGGCCTTTGGGCAAGTAACTTAACCTCTTGAGCCTAGGTTTCCTAATATGTAAAATAGGTATAATAGCAATGCCTACTTCAGGCTGGGCGCCGTGGCTCATGCCTGTAATCCCAGCATTTTGGGAGGCCAAGGCGGGCGACTCACCTGAAGTCAGGAGTTCAAGACCAGCCTGGCCAACATGGTGAAACCCCATCTCTACTAAAAAATACAAAAGTCAGCTGGGTGTGGTGGCGGGCACCTGTAATCTCAGCTACTCAGGAGGCTGAGGTAGGAGAATTGCTGAAAAGAATCACTTGAATCCGGGAGGCAAAGGTTGCAGTGAGCCAAGACTGTGCCATTGCACTCCAGCCTGGGCGACAGAGTAAGACTCTGTCAAAAAAAAAAAAAAAAAAAAGCAATGCCTACTTCAGAGACTAATTATGAGGATTAAATGAGGTACTATAACTGAAATGCCTGTCACATAGTAAGTGAGTAATACATGATAGCTATTAGGATGATTATTATTCCTAAAAGTTTATCTCTTACCTGAGGAGCACCTCTTTCTAGTTGATTGACAGTGAAGTATGTATCCTTCATCTCTAGTTAGACCCCATGGCTTCCTTAATTAGGGCAATTTAGCTCCACCCTTGCAGGCAGAAAATATTAAAGATACACTTACACAGCAATTGGCAAGCATATGCATATGGGGAGAGAGATGTGTTTCTTTCTTTATACACCTTCCCACAGCAACCTCAGTGATGTCTAATTTATTAAGCCAGTCCACGGCATGGGGGAAGGACAGCAAAGGCCTGCAGAATGAAGGAAACTGAGGCATGGAAGCTAGGGCCGTAGTTCACATCCACTCTACCTTCAGTTCCTATTGGGGAGGCCCAAGGTTTTTAAAGAAAACTCTTGGCCACTAAAGCCAATTCTCTTGTCTCCTATTTTTATATCTTCTTTTCAGGCAGTGGTGCTCACCCTTGGCTGCACCTTAGAATCACCTGGACAGCTTATAAAAAGTACTGACATAGGGGCCTGACCCTCAGAGGTTTTATGACTGCTTACACAATAGTAAGCAAAATTTATATGTGTGTGCGCATATGTACACTTTTCCGGGGACTCAGTTGGGGCCTCAAAGGGGCAGTGCAGAAGATGAATGACATAAGCATGTGGGGTGCCATGGGAATAAGCTGTGCTTCTAGGCAAGCTTGGACATTACACAGTAGCTATCCACACAAAAAAAGCCTTCTCACCTCTCCAAGCCTCAGTTTCCTCACTCATTCCACAGGGATTAGGAGTCACTCCTGCCTCATATCCTCTGGTGATTTTGAGGATGTGGTGAACTTATTACATCACGTATAAAAAGTGCTTTCAAAAACCCAGCCCCCCTCTCCACAGGCAAGGGCACATTATTACAAGGTTAAGGAGGGTGTGGGTGGGGAGGCAACAGAGGCAGCAGGGAACAGCAGTACACATTGAGAAAAGGCCACGCATGTTAACAAAGCAGCTCACAAATGAGAGCAAATTAATACTGGGCCCAGCAAGAACAGAACATTCGCACCGCAGGGGCAAAGCACCCATTGGAGCAGCTAGGCCTTGGCAGGGAGAAGGATGTGGAATAGCAGAGGGAGGAAAGAGAGGGGCCAAGTGAGGGGGGTTTTCAGTGCTAGGGAGGCTTGCTCCAGCTACGAGCAGAAAGGAAGAGGTTAGCTATGAAGGAGGGAAAAAGAATAGCAGGTGGGCCTGGGGGTCAGTCAGGAACACCTGACAGCCCTTGGATGAGGAAATCAGTGGTGGCGGGGGTAATAGCAAGAAGGAATATCCCTGCAACTTCAACATATTTGGCCTCATCCCCTGGCAACTGGATCCAGGACACAGGGCAGAGGGTCACCAGGGCAGCTGCACTAACTACGGAGCCAGTCCCCTCCTGATCCTCCACCTCTGCTGCCTTCTTTTCCTTCATTCTGTGAAACAACCAGGGTCCACCTGACTCAGAGGCAGGAAGTCAGGCACCAATTCAAAAAAACCCTTGGAAAAAAAAAAAAAAAAAACCAACAACAACGAAAAAATCCCCACCAAAAAAAAGCAGCCCTTGACAAATCTTCATAGAGAAATGGCCTGGGAATGGAGAGGGGCATTGAACTAGAATGGAATCCTGGACTAGGGTGATATTTAAAATCTTATATTGCCTATATGGCAGGTGCATTGACAAAGCAGTGTTCTGGAAGGCCTCTATGGGGCCAGGCATTAACCCCTAAGTTGCTGGATCTGAAGCAGTGTTGTGGGGGAGTGCCAGGACAATCAGGGACACTCAGAGGGGTTTGAAGCAGCAGTTGTTTACCCATCACTAAGTAAGGAATGTAAGATTTGAACAAGTGGGATGGTGGTATAGGTGTTCATGGAGGGAATGTCAGCCCTCCTCCTAGGGCAGATAGAACTAGTTCTGGAGGGGATGAGGGGGTTTCACAGGCACATAGCTACCACTGGAAGCCTGAGGGGTACAAGAAGGAGTGGAGGCAATGAACAAATTCTCCCTTTGCTCTCATAGCAAAGGGTGGGTCAGACACTGGCTGCACTGTTGAATAGCAGCACCAAGCCCATGTCCATAGTGCCAGCCCTTCCTCTCTGTTTAACCCCCATGCAAACACAGTGCCATGGCCAGAGTTCTGGAATCAGGGCCCACTCCTGGAGGAACGTCACTCTATTTCCATGCCAGACAGCTTAGAATCTGAGCTTATTGAAACAACAAGGAAGCCTGGAAATTAGCTAAGTCAGTGATCTCTTGATATATGGGGAAAACTGAGGCCTAGAAAGGGAAGATGTGGGGTCATACCTCTAATTAGTGTAAGAGCTGGGATGAGCAGCAAGATGTCCCTGTTCCCAGCCTGGTGTATTTTCTATCTCCTTCTTTGCTATTATCTATCCCAAGTCTTCATTATATTTGAGGAAAAATACCAGAATATCCTTAGGGCCAGCCTTACGCGTAGGTAAACATGATGTGATCAAATATGTCTCCTCAATTGCCTGTCAATGTGCCTGAAATTTCACCATCAGTGATTCATTCATTTGGATCTTGAAGCTTTCTGGTCTTTCATGGGGGCACAGACCCCGTGACAACCACTGGGAGAAAGGTTTCACAAATTAGACACAGGTTGCACAGTTGAGGAGAGCAGTGGCAGCTGGTCCAGTGAAGAAGCTGCAAGCTGGGGTAGGCATGGGAACTCAGGGCAAGACTGAATCCAGGGTTCAGGCCACCCTGATGGGCAAGGAAGGAGTATTTGATAATGCCCACACCCAAAGCTTCCGTCAGACCTTAGCTTGAGCACTCAGAAAGCATTTCCCCAGGAGACTGCACAGTGACCTGGGAGGCCTGAATCACTGCTGTGTGGCCCATGCTGGCAAGAAGGGCGGGAGAGTAAAGGATAACATCAGCCTGTCTGGAGTGTCCGCGGTGGCACTTTATTAAGAGAAGCAGCCTGGGTGAGATGGATGTGACAAGGGAATCTATGAAGACATTGAGAGGAGCCTCAGCCACAAGAGGAATGGGCTCTGAGACTGCCAAGGGAGGCTGGGTGTGGAGTCTGTCTGTTCTGCACTTCCCCCAGGGACTTGCTGGCTGCAGGTGCCTTGGCTCAAGGCCAGGTGCTTTCTGTTGCTCCCTCTGACTTCCATTCTGGTTCTGCTCCAGAGCTGTGCAGTGCAACTCCGGGCTTGCCTGTGGTTCCCAGGTTCCTTTTCTGCTCTGCCGTCAGTTCTAGCGTTTTTATATCCAAGGGGCTTCAGGGTTACAAACTAGTGGGAAGGAGAGGGGAAGGGAAGAGGCTAGTGGATTTGTCTGGAAACTGGTTTTGTCTGGCAAGACCCTATATTTCCTTACAGTGTGCATTTACTTGTGGTAGGAGAGGTTAGAAAAGAGTGCTTCTGGAAATGTGGGAAATTGTCTTGAAGCTATGTTTGCATAGCAAGCATAGTACTGTAATTTAGATTGTAGGTATACTTGGAGTGGCTTATAGCGGGTGGGAACAGCAAGCTAAAGACCTTCCCAAAGTCCCCACTAGTTCTGTTGTAGATCTCAGCTATCTGGGCAGAATACAGAACCCCCAGCTGCCAACAAAATAAAGCATCCACCCCCATGGCCAACCTCTGCTGTCTGCTATGAGCCCTGTGCTTTCTGAAATGGGTGTCTTTGGAGGCCTCAAGTGGTTTCTACCCAGACACCCGCAGTCCTTGAGTTGGGTGGGCTTGAGTGGGAAGAGGAGATTGCCATTGCCAATAATTAGAAAACCAGAGCCAAGACTGTCCTGCTGGTTCCATTCAAGTCCCCAAAACAATCTCCAAGGCTTAAGGCCAAGTCATCACTAACTTGTGTGTCATGGGCACTGCTGAGGGAGAATGGTATTTCACAGAGCAGAGACTCCCACCCAGGTGCAGGCTCAGTGATTCAAGGAAGATGGAATTTAGTGCAATCAATTTGGGAGAGTCAGCCAGGATTTCTTTTAAGTTTTACTTTCCAGCAGCCCCCTCCCACCTTGGAGACAGACTAATCTCTGACATTTGTCTAGTGGCTTTATACTTTTCAAAGCTCCTTCACATCTATTATCTCCATCGAGCCACACAAATACTCCCGTGAAGTAGGATAAGAAGGTGTTATTATCTCTATTTGACCAACAAGAAAACTGAAGTCCCCAAAGGATACATGACTCATCCAGGGTCACACAGCTATGTAGTCAACGAACTAGTGATTCAAAAGTGTTTCCTAACTTCCAGCCCTGTAATTTTTCCACCTCCATGCAGACTCCCCTTCACAGAACCACAGAGGTGCCCTGCTTCTAGCACAGTGCCAGGCACAAAGTAGATGCTAGTAAATATTTGCTAAATGACCAGGAGGCAGAGGTTGCAGTGAGCTGAGATCGTGCCACTACACTCTAGCCTGGATAATAGAGACAGACCTTGTCTCAAAATAAATAAATACATAAATAAATATTTGCTAAATGAATGACTGCATGGATAAGCTGGGGCAAAGCTGGAAGAAATACAAGTTCTAAAAGTGCTCTTTTTAAAATGATCAAACTAAGAAGGGGCAGGAAATGTGTTATTTCATCATTTTGACCAGGAAGGAAGGTGTAAGATATCTTTCTCATTTCACAGATGCCATTGCCAAGGCATGAAGATTGGGGTAACTCCCATAAGGAAGCCATGGAGCTTAATGTCCCAACAAAGCTGCCTTCCACTCATCCTTTAAAGAGGAATGGGTGGTGTGGGTCCTTACTCCAGTAGCAGGAAGGAGTCAGAATCAGCCCCATGGGACGAAGATTCTCTCCACGTTGTCTCTGCAAGCCCTGTCTCTCCCCATGTCCCCTAACAGTGGCTCCAGAAGTTCTGCCATGGAAGGGGTGTCTGAGAACACTGGTTGCCTGCTCCTTTAGGATTGCTGCACCGTCATCCCCTTGACACTTCTAGCATAACCCAGACCTCAAAGACTCAATGACTGTCTCCTGGAATGCCACCTGGACTGAGACTTCTTCCTTTACTTTTTTTCTGTCTCCCACAGCGTCTGGCACATACTAGGTACATAATAAATGTGGGATGAATGAGTTGTCTGAGGTAAAGAGGGATGGCCACTCCCTGGCTCTAGGCACTGCAGTCAGGTCCTGCTTGCCAGGACCCGATCTCCACAGGCAAACTGACTTGGAGTTGCCGTTCGTTCCCAATCCTGTCGGAAAAAAAAATGGGGAAACTGGAGGTAGGGACACAGGTATTCAAATGCTGTTTTGCAATAGCACAAGGTAGCTTTTGAGGCAGGCAGCCCGGAATTTGAGATCCCTTGGCGTTTAAATCAGTCCCACCACATATTATTAGCGCTTGTACTGGGGGCTCTTTGCTTTGCTCCTCTGAGCCTCAATTTTATTTTCCGTACAATGGAGAGGATGCTGGAATGAGAAAATGGATGTAAAGCACAGTGCCTGGCACTTAGTAAGTAAGCAAGTGGCAGCTGGATTGTTTGCACATCTATGTCCTTCCCAGCTCCCCCGAGTGGGCTCGTCCCCAGTGGCGAGGGGAGGGGTCCACCTGTGGGCGCCGACTGTCCCAGCGGCGGCCGGATTGCAGGTGGGTGAGAGGCAGCAGACGCCGTGTTTATAGCTCTCTCGCTAGTCGCCACCTCAGCCACGGCTCTGGGGCTGAGCCAGTCGCCTCCTTCTTTAAGATTCTGGTCACAGCAGGGGCTGGGTTTCTAAGGCAGGCGTGATCTTTCTCTTCCTACAGACGCCGCTGCCGCTACCTTCGGCGCTGGGCACAGCCAGGGGCAGCGCGAGAGGGAGGCGACGAGAGGGTTCCCGGGCAGGGCAGCAGCCCAGCCCCGGCCCGGAGGGGGGCCCGACAGTAAGTACTGCGCTCTGAGCAGCCGGGATGGGGGGCATCTGGCCATTGAGGCAGGGGTCTGTGAAGTTAGGGGATCGGCAGTCGAGCGCTAGGGTCCTCACCGGCCCCTCAAAGTGACTTGAGGGCGGCGCTGGCATGGGCCCCCCTCCACCTGGTCTTCGGACTGAGTTGGCGCGTCGGGAGCAGACATCCATCTCCGTCCCTCTACCCGAGATCCTAAGGATTCGTTTGGGTCGCCTGGCAGCCCGCGGGTCCCTTCGAGGCCACGAAAGAGGAAATTGGAAGGCAAGATATGCGGGGATGAGGTTTTGGACGCTGTTGGAAAAGTGACGGCGCGAGCGGGAAGTTTTCCGCTGCGGGGTGCGGGGGGGATCCGGGAGAGAAGGGGCGAGGGAAGCCAGAAGCTAGGAGGGAAACCACCTGAGTGGAGCGGGGGCGGAGGCAGCCCCTCTGAGTGCTCGGACCCTGCTCTCCCCGCCGTTATGCTTCGGAAGTGTCGGGGGCTTCTAGCTGCCTCTCCCACCGCTGCCCCTCAGCTCCTCTGCTTCCATGGGGCCGGGATACTCTGGCTGGCCTGCTCTGTGGTGGGGCGGGTTGAAGCCTCAGCGTTCACGAAGCTCCGCGGGGTGGAGAAGCAAGACTACCCTTCGAGGTGGTGCACCAATCATAGAAATGTTAGCAATCCGGAATATGCAGGAGCATACCTGTCACTTTCCTTTCTTAAGCTCTGTAAAACTCGGGGGAGAGGGGCCTGAGATCCTAAAGGTGAGTTTATCCTAACTCAGTCCCTTCTCAGAGAACACCCAGATCTTCCTTCTGTTCCTCCATCCCCAGTCACTCATTTTACTTAGAGCACTGATGATCCTAGTAGCTACTATTATAACTATGTGCCCGACATTGTGCTAAGCGCTTTACCTAGTCTATGTGGAGTAAGAACAGTAGCTGGCGTTCACTCAGTGCTTTCTGTGTGCCAGTCACAGTTCTAAGCGCTTATTATGCATTGCCTTGTTTAATCTTCACAACATCCTTATGGGGTGAATACTATCCCCATTTTACGGATGAGGAAATTGAAGCACAGAGAGGTCCACAAGCCCAAGGTCCCACAGTCAGTGAGATGCAGACCTTGGATCTCAAAACAGTTTTACTTCAGCCCCCTCACTGTTAACTACTATAAATATGATGAGAATTTGGCTTTAATGAAGTAGTAAAATCGAGTTTGATGTCCCTACAGCAAAGTGTATTTATTCTGTAGTTCTGAAGTCATGACCCAGGTGCAAAGAGTTTTGAATCAATTTTCAAATCAACCCCATTACGTCCTGTGGAGAAAGGCAAACCGAGTGCGCTGTAACAAGACAGCAGAATGTATTAGTAGGTGCCTAGTAATAATGATAAGAATAATTGCTAATAGCAGTTATTGATTGAGCACTTACTTTGCACCAGTACTTCATGTATATTTAATCTTCACGTAGGTGCTTTGAAGTAGGCACCCCATGAACCCCATTTTGTAGATGAAGGAACTGAGGCTCAAGAGGTTAAGCAGTTTGCCACAGATTTGGGATTCCAGCCCAGATCACTAACTCCAAAGCTCAAGTTGGAGCTACCCTTTAGAAGATTTGTGCGTGAGACAGGTTTGTCTTTCCTACAGTCCCCTCCTCCCCCAAGCCAGTTGCCCAGAGCTCTACACTTTGCTCTCCATTCCCCCGCCCCTCTTTGCACTAAGAAAGTGATTGTACAGGTTGGCTGAGAGAGGGATTCCTAGAGAAGATGGAGTGTTCTGCATGGATTTGGGTTTTGTTATTGTACTAAGTGTCGTGCCTGTAACATCAATAAGTTGTTCTGCTTTATAAGTTTTATTAATTAGACAAGTGTCTGGCCTGCTGGCTTGGAGTTGTTAATACGATATTATGGCTCTATCTGAGTACCTTTATTAGGAATTATTTTCAGAAAAGTTTTTAGAGCCTTACTTGCAATGCTGGACAAAACCATCTTCCTACCTCCTGAGGAGGGAGGGGGGACTTGTTTCTAGGATATGAGTAATAGTATTGCTGTGCTCATTGATATTTGTCCCCCTCACCCCAGCTTGGCCTCTGTGAGCTGAAACCTGAAACCTGAATGTGGCCAGGTCCCTTGCCGAGTTCCTGTGTCACACCTGGTCCTGCAGTTGGGCTATTTATAGCTCCTCACTGTTGGTCCTGGCCCATTCATAGAGTTGGCTCCGCACAGACCCTCTTCAATGTGGGCATAATGGGGTATGTGAGCTTTATAGCTTTGGTCTCTATTACTCTGGCTGGATCTCAGTGCATCTGCTGGTGGTCCACCCTTCCTGCCTTCTCTCATGAGAGGGGACGACTTCCATGTGTAGCTTTGGGGTGGTGCGTTAGACATGTGGCTGGCAAGTCCAGTGCTGGGCTGTGTCCCTGGTTGTCTCTGTGGCCTCTTCAGAGTGAACTGTATCATTTCATAAGGTGACATGAAAGGAGTCAGTGGGTAGCATTAGTCCTCGAATTAAACATTCCCTTCAGTTTTGCCTGAATTTATTCTATGATTTCTTTTTATGATTGTAGTGACTTAAATACCTAGAGGTTTCCCTTGTTACTGAATCTTCTTAATTTTTCATTTGCTGTCAGGTTTGACATTCCTTTCCTGGAATGTCCTTCTCACCTTTGGTGAGAGGAGGGAGTGTTGGTCTTCCCCTGGGAGTCACAGCACGGTTGGGGCATACACAGTCTCTTCTGTGCTTACGTAGCATCCTCTGCTGCCCTCTGTGGTACCAGGTAACACATGGTTTTATATTAGTCTGTTTACATACCTGCCTCCACCTTAGACTGCAATCTCCCTAAGGGGACAGACTGGGCCTTAGTTATCTCCATATCTCAGCACTATGCCAGGCACATAGTAGGTGCTCAATAAACTTTTATTATATATATGAATGAATGAATGAATGAATGCTATCTAAACGCTGGTGGAGGAAGCCCTGATTCACAGTAAGGGACTCTGCTATTATTACCTTTGTAAGAAGGGAGACATCAGAGCAGAGCTTGCATTCTTCTGTAACAGAGAGCCCCAGCTCTGTGGATTTTAATTACTGAAAGAAAAAAAAAAACAAAAAACAAAACAAAACAAAAATTGTAATCCCCAAACCTGAATGCTTACGGAATGGATTTTCTGGTTAATAGATTGTTTCTGAGTGACTGAAGTTTGGGCCAAAAAAAAAAAATCATTTTTCCTTACTCTTTTTGATTCTTCCTAAAATGCCTGGGTCTGCTTTTCTACCTTAGTGAGTCAAGTCTGGGGTCCATCATCAAATCAGTGTTGCCAGATAGAGAGCTTGTGGGTTCTCAGGATTCCCTAGGATTCTGTTTCCCCCAAGCCTGGTTGTATAGTAGGATGCAATCTTCTTCCCCACCCACTCCCTGCCTGTCCTTGATGCACCCAAAGATAAGCCCACAGGTGCTCTGAGGTTTGTAATTTCTCTGTCACTCACCTTCAGGAAACAGACAGGGGTTTCCCAGCTACCAACGTGGGGGAGGTACAGAGTGCTTTGGTGCTAACTCATGCCCTCTGTGCTAGTGGTTCAGCGCAGCACGTGCCCTTGCCCTTGGTTTTTATTCTTAGGTGGAGGGTTCACCAACTTCACTCCCCTTTTCTGACCACTGTTTAAGAAAGACCTTATAATTCTTTTCTCCCTCTCAGCAGGAAGATGCAATTAGACAGAATAAAAGGTGTCTCATTGTCCTGAGGCTACTGTTGGCGTTTCTGGATGCCTCCAGACAAGGTGACAGGAGTTTACCAGGCCTCTGTTCATGTATCTTCCTTTGATTACTGGCTTTTTGGCCTAATTTTTGCCCTGTCCCTGGACTGTGCTCCTGATTGGACAATTCAGAGATGGTGCACTGGAAGGAGTCAGGGGTTGCTCCGTCACAGGAAGTCAGCTTGGCAACTGCTGGGCATAAATCCTTGGCTTCAGATACAACCTGCATCATCTTGGGCAAGCGCAGGGAGCACATAGACATCTAGGCAAAGCGTTGAGATAGATGTGCCTTTCTCTGTCCAGCTCTGGCTAGACTGGCCTGCCCCTCTCTTCACAAGTTCCCCAAAGGGGCATGGGAGTTGAGGGTGGAGGGTAGAACCCAGAGTCCCAACAGAGCCAGACATGAGAGAGGGAGTGAGAGAAAGGCCTACTCACTGTCTATGCTGGGTCAGTTATGCTTCTTGCTTCCCAACTAATCTTTCCCCAGCAACTCCGTCATCTACTCAGGCTATTGTGTTCATGCCTCGTGCCACATATGCCTGTTCCCTTCTGTCTCTGGGCCTGTTCTCAGTGCCCTCCCTCTCCAGTTGCTCAAATCTGGCCCTTCCCACCATACCCAACTGCAGTCATCTTCTAGAAAGCTTCCCCCTGCTGCTTCTGGAAATCAGCAGAGGGTGGGCAAGGGGGAAGTCAGTAACCTCCAAGCTCCCTGCCAACTCTGAGATTCTCCAGGAGTTTGATGAGCATCAGCGGTTGGGGGCATGGAAAGCTGGTGGCCCAGGCCATTGATGCCTAGCAGCCTCACAGGAAGAAAGAAGATGGCACAGCCAGCCAGCTGAGTAGGCCCACATTTGGATTCAGGAGGCTTTGCCCAGAGGTCTGTGCAGCAGGCACCTGCCAAACAGCCCCCAGAGGGGTGCTATTTGAGCCCTGGGTCTTTGGCTGCTGGAGGCAGCTACTTGTTGGGAAGTTCCCAGAAGTTCCTGCCCACACCTGCTACCCCTGTCTGCCCTCCAAGGTTTGTTTACAGTTCAGCCCTTGGCAGGCTGAAGTCTGAGATCTAAGAGGAGAGAGAGATCTGGGTGGCCGGGGACCCTCTTCTGGCTTAGCATTCTGTAGCCAGGGCTCTGCAGCCCAGCCTGGCCTTGGAGAGATGTGTTCACTGAGGGGAAGAATTCAGGCCTGCTGCTCTTTTCCCTGCCAACTCCACTTTTCCCATCATGACCATTCCCTCCCACCTTCTGGAATTCTCTCCACTTCCTATATTTTCTTTTTTTTTTTTTTATCTCCTCTTTCTCACACACACACACACACACACACACACACACACACACACACTACAGCCTCTGGTGAGTGGGAAATTGGCTGAAGTCAGGAAGGTGTCCTGGGTCTCTTCTTCATGCCATTTCTGATTTGTCCCTTGCCTGCTGCATCCCCATCTGTGAGATGGGGAGGGTGCAGTTAGGCTCTCAGTATGGCAAAATACCAACCCCCTCCCCCATAGCTTCATCACCCAAGGTACTCTACCAGAAGACTGTCATTACCATGTGACCCTTTAGCAGTGGTAGGAGCCCTGAGGGCAGGGCTGGTGGGGGGCAGCTCAAGAGCATTTTAAAAAGAGCAGGTGAGGAACTGGAGAGCACCTCCAAAAAGCCAAGACAACAAGAGGTGGCTGCACAGCTTCTGCAGTGCTTGCCTTCCCCAAGCCTGAACTTTCCTCTTCACCGTCTGCAAGGCCCTCCTCTTGTCTCATTTCTCCTCTTTGTCTTGTTTTCATGGCCTCTCTTTTCCTCTCCCCTCTGCTCTGCCTGGTCCCCTTTCCTGCTCAGCTGTCTTCCCCTCTTGACTGTGTCTTTTCCTTCATTCCTTATCTTTTGCCTTCTGGCTCAGTCAATCCCTATAGGTCTCTGCCTCTTTCAGAATTAGTTGGTGTGGTACATGGAGGGTGGGTGCCCAGGGCTCTTTGGTGTGACATGACAACTCCTTCAAGCTCTTATGAATGTTTCATTGCTCCAGTTCCCCCTCGCTGCCTCTGCCGGTGACAGGTGAGTGGAGGCTAAAACAGGATCTCCCCACTAATTCTGCCACAGCTCAGTGGCAGCAGCTTCAGACTTTGTGACACACAGTGCCATATGGCATCAGCCTCACATCTGGCACAGCCTTCACATCTGTCACTGGGCTGGCAGCCCCAGCAGGGAGGGTTTAGGAGCATGTCTGGACCTATTAGACAATATGTCTGAATCTATTGACTATAGCTCCTGGAGGGAGGAGGGGACAGGGGAGGGGACAGCTGTATAGAGGGTCCTCTGCAGTTCCCTCTCTGAAGCATTATGGGGTTGGACTTTTGCAAGGTGACTCCAGTCTTCCAGGTATTTGTGAAAGGAAAGATGACCTTGGTCTCTCCCCCTGCTCCCTCCTGACCTGCTAGAATGGGTGATAGGTGTCTCCATTCCAGCCCACTGGGGAAAAGCAACTGTTTGGACAACCAGAAAAAGAATCCAGATACCACCATGTTTTCCAGAAGATGCCTCTCCAAGCTCAGCTGAAGAGGAAGTTTCAGAGCCATGAAGACCTGCAAGGGAAATAAGAGAGGAAGCTAGGAAAGTAACCAAATCATCTACCCAGACTTTCAGAATGGGAAGGACTATTCAAAGTCACCCTGCCCATCCTCCTGCCTCTTGCCATTCTGAAAGGATAGTTGTCTACCCTTAAAAAGTTCCTTCTCTGAGAAAGAATAGCTGTTGGATTTCCTACTGTCACTCCCCTAAAAAGGCTGGAGCCATGCCGCTTCCATTCCTTCTTAGCTTGTAGCCCTCCCTATACTCTTTCTTTGACTGCATTCTCTCTCTGACTTTGTCTTTGGACAGAGATGTTGAGGGGTTTCTCCCATGGGCCAGACTTCCCATTCAGAAACCTGCCTTTCACAGGCTGAGACACAAGCAGTAGGTTTTTGATAATAAATTGCATGGAATGGCCAGAGGATTCTAATCTGTATGCCTCAAATCCACTTCTATTCCTGCATTGCTTGATTTAGAAAATACTAAGCACTTAATTGTGTGCCAGGTATCATATCAAGTGGAGGAGATACACTGTTGTACAAAAAAGACAGAGTTCCTACTCTTATGGGGTTTAAAGCCAAATAATCACATAAATGAATATATAACTACAAATTGTGATGAGTCTCAAGAATGAAATGAACAGGTTGCAATAGTAGAGAAAAACCAAGGTAAAGTTTCCAGGGAAGGCCTCTGTGAGGAAGTGATATTTAAATGGAGACCTAAAGGATAAATTCAACCATATGAAGAATGGGAAAAGAGGTTTCCAGGAAAAAGGAATACCAAGTGGGAATGCCTTAAGGTGGCAAAGACCTTAGTGTGTTGAGAAACTAAAAGGAGGCCAGGAGGGCAAGATTGTAGTAGGCAAGAGGAAGAGTAACATGGGGGTGTGGGGGAGTTGGCAGGTACGGCAGAAAGAGATCATGCAGGGCCTTGTGGGCCACACAAAAGGAGTTTGAATATTATTCGCTTGCAGTAGGAAATGTCTGAAAGGTTTTAAGCAGGGGAGTGACAGGATCTGATAGAGACTTTTTGCAGTATCTGTAGAGGCCAGACTTGGAAGGGGGCAGCAGTGGATACAAGGAGAGCAGTAAGGAGGCTGCTGCAGCAGCCCACAGGAGAGATGATGATGGTGGCTTGAACTGTGTGACAGCCGTGGAGAGGGAGAGAGCTGGTCAGATCCTGGATGAGCTTTCTTTTTTTCTTTTCCTTTTTTTTTTTTTTTTGGACAGAGTCTTGCTCTGTCACCCAGGCTGGAGTACAGTGGTGCGATCTCAGCTCACTGCAACCTCTGCCTCCAGAGTTCAAGCGATTCTCCTGCTTCAGCCTCCTGAGTAGCTGGGATTACAGGTGCGTGCCACTACGCCCAGCTAATTTTTGTATTTTTAGTAGAGACAGGGTTTCACCATGTTGGCCAGGCTGGTCTCGAACTTCTGACCTCAGGTGATCTGCCCTCCTCGGCCTCCCAAAGTGCTGGGATTACAGGTGTGAGCCACTGTGCCCGGTCTTGGATGGGTTTTTAAGTGACAGCCGACAATACTTACACAATACTGAGGGACTAAGTGAGGAGGTAAGGGAAAGGGAGAGACAGGCCTCGAGAATGACTCTCAGGTTTCTGGCTTAAGTAATTGAAGAGATGATGGTGCCATATGCTGAGATGAGGAAGGCTGAGGGAAGCCTGGGCTTGAGAGGGAAAATAAATCAAGAGTTCAGTTTCGGACATGATAAGTTTGAGATTCCTGTGAGGCATAAAAGTAAACATGTCAGAGTACATGAGGTTTAGAACTCACAGAGGAGGTGTGGTTAGAATGCAAATTTGGGAGTTGTCTGAATATAGATTGTATTTAAAACCAGGGGACTGGAACTGGATGAGATCACCTTAGGAAAGAGAGTAGAGAGAGACTAGAAGTCCTGGAACTGAGTTCCAAGGAACCCCAATATCTAGTGATTAAGTAGGGGAGGAGAAGCCCACAAAGGAGACTAAGAAAAAGTGGCCAGAGAGGTTGGAGGGCAGTTTGGAGGTAGTCCTAGAAGCCAAGACAGGAGAATGTTTCAGCAAGGATGCAGTGGCTGACTGTGTCTACACCTGTTGAGAAGTTGAGTAGGTGAGGATTGGAGGCCACTGGGGACCTTAACGAGAGCAACTCTGCAGAGTGATAGATGTGGAAGCCAGAGGATAGTGGACCGGGAAGTAAATAAGAGATGAAGAAGTGTTGTGTCCTTATGTAGAGGCCAGTAAAAAGAAAAAGAAGAAAAAAAAGAGATGAAGTAGAGACATAGTGTAGAAAACGTTTTTGAGGAATTTTGTTCCCAAGGGGACCAGGAAAATGGGGCAGACACTGCAAGGGAATTGTGGAGTAGAGGGAGGTGTATTTTGTTTGTTTTCTTAAGAATGGATTATTTCCATCAGCATGCTAGCATGATTCTGGAGCGGTGGAGAGATTGGTAATTTAGGGAAGAGAATGAATGCCCAAGGGAGTAAAATCCTTGAGAAGATGAGAGGGGATGATACCAGAACATAAGCAAGGAGATTCGCCATAATAGAAGAAAAGAAACATCCTCCATTTTAATAGGGAAAAATAAAACATTGGTACAGATGTAGACACGGTAGTGTATAGATTTGGTGGCGGTAAGATGAAGGAGCTCTCATCTAATTCTTTCCATCTTCTATTTTTTTCAGTAATCTATGGGATGAGGTCATCAGCTGAGATTTCTTGGGGAAAATGGGAAAGTGAGGAGGATGGAGGAGAGAGGGCGAGCAATGAAATAGTCATTTTAGAGACAGAAAAAGTGTTGACCACGGCTGGATGTGGTGGTTCACGCTTGTAATTCCAGTACTTTGGGAGGCCGAGGCAGGTGGATCACCTGAGGTCAGGAGTTTGAGAGCAGCCTGGCCAACATGACAAAACCCTGTCTCTACTAAAAAATACAAAATATAGCCAGGTGTGGTGGCAGGCGCCTGTAATCCCAGCTACACAGGAGGCTGAGGCAGGAGAATTGCTTGAACCTGGGAGGCGGAGGTTGCAGTGAGCCAAGATGGTGCCATTGCACTCCAGCCTGGGCATCAACAGCAAAACTTCAGAAAAAAACAGAGAGAGAGAGAGAGAGAAGAAAGAAAAGAAAGAGAAAAGAAACGAAGGAAAGGAAGGAAGGGAGGGAGGGAGGGAAGGAGGGAGGGAGGAGATAAATGGCCAGACAGCATTGAGAGCGTATACCCATGGATTTTAAAGTGAAGTCCAGCTACCCAGTTGTGTGACTTTTCTCCAGCACCTTTCAGCTACTTGGATGCAGTCAAGGAGAATTGAGTTCATCAAAGGATGAGGTATATAGCAGGGGGAGAGGAAGTAAGGAAGTTGAAGGTGTTTGGAAGGGAATGATCATAATGATAGACCAGGAACTCTAAGCTGGACATGAAGAGAAGTGAAAATAAAAAGGAACTTGAAGGAGAGTAAGAACAGTAATAAGTAGGAGAAAGTGCTGGCAGATGGGCATCTCTGAAAAGGTGACATTTAAGCTGAGACCTAAAGGATGAAGAACCAGCTTTGTGAAAAACGAGGGAAGAGATTTCCAGGAAAAGGGAATATCAAGTGGGAAGTGAATAGGTGATCATGACGCGTTCAGATTCTTCCTGCAGTGGGAGCCCTTGTGGAGGTAAACTGGAAGGACAGATGGTGTTGTAGAGAGTGGGATATTGGGCATTGAGATTTGGGGGTAGTGCAATATCTGATAACACAAAGTCTAGGTAGGTGATGATGGAGTGAGTGAAGTGGAAGAAGCAATTGTTAGACGTCTCCTCGTCACCGTGTGGATGTTGAATTCACCAACAATGATATCAAGAGTTGGAGTGGACATACCCATTAGGAAGGCTATTATAAAAACAAATGAAAAACACAGAAAATAATAAGTGTTGTAATGTTGGCCAAAATGTGGAGAAATTGGAACCTTTGTGTATTGCTGGTGGGAACATAAATGGTACAGCTGCTGTGGAAAACAGTATGATGATTCCTCAAAAAGTAAAACATAGAATTACCTTACGATTCAGCAGTTCCACTTCTGGGTATGTACCCAGAAGAATACAGGGGCTGCAGCAGATATTTGTACACCCATGTTCATAGCTACATTATTCACAACAACCAAAAGGTAGAAACAACCCAAATATGCATCAACAGGTTAATAAAATGTGATACATACATACAATGGACTATTAGTCTCAAAAGGAAGGAAATTCTGACACATGCAGCAATATGGATGAACCTTGAAGACATTATGCTAAGCAAAGTATGCTAGTCACAAAAGGACAGATATTGTATGATTCCTCTTACATGAGATCCCTACAGAAATCAAGTTCATAGAGACAGAAAGTAGAATTGTGGCTTCCATGGGTTGGGAAGGGAGGAGGAATGAGGGATTACTATTTAATGGGTACAGAGTTTCAGTTTGGGAAGATGAAAAAGTTGTGGAGATGGATGGTGGTGATGGTTGCATAATAATGTGAGTGTACTTAATGCTGTAAAACTGTACTTCTAAAAATGGTAAGGCTGGGCACGGTGGTTCACACCTGTAATCCCGACATTTTGGGAGGCTGAGGTGGGTGAATTGCTTGAGCCCAAGAGTTCAAGACCAGCCTGGGCAATATGGCAAAACCGCATCTCTACAAAAAAATATAAAATATAAGCCAGGCGCGGTGGCTCATGCCTGTAATCCCAGTACTTTGGAAGGCCGAGGCAGGCGGATCACGAGGTCAGGAGATGGAGACCATCCTGGCTAAAACGGTGAAACGCCGTCTCTACTAAAAAATACAAAAAATTAGCCAGGCGTGGTGGTGGGCACCTGTAGTCCCAGCTACTGGGAAGGCTGAGGCAGGAGAATGGTGTGAACCGGGGAGGCAGAGCTTGCAGTGAGCAGAGATCACACCACTGCACTCCAGCCTGGGCGACAGAGTGAGACTCCATCTCAAAAAATTATATATGTATGTATATATATGTGTGTGTGTGTGTGTGTGTGTGTGTGTGTGTATGTATATATATAGAGAGAGAGTCAGGCCTGGTGGCACACGCCTGTGGTCCCAGCTACTTGTGTGTCTGAGGTGGGATTGCTTGAGCCTGGGAGGTCAAGGGTGCAGTGAGCTATGATTCTGCCACTGCACTCCAGCCTGGGTGACAGAGTGAGACCCTGTCTCAGTCAATCAATCAATAATAAAAATGGTGAAAATGGTAACTTTTATGTTATGGATATTTTACCATGATTTCTTTTAAGGAGTAGAGGGAAAGATCACATGTGACTGGGAACTAAAAACCTCAGTGAATGTGGGACCGACTCAGGAAATCTGTAGATACCAATGAGGAGAAAGAGAGTGGTAGAGGTAGGCGGCAGGCAGGTTCCTCAAAGGTGCAGGATATTTTGCAGAAAGAAGGAGGAGTAATGGCCTGGAGGCAGCATTGGCAACAAGGAGGACACCTATCTCACCTGCAGGTCCTGGAGGACTTGAATTTTGCAAGAGAAAAACAAAACAAAGCAAAACCTAAAACCCCAGTTTCCATTTGAGAGGGCTGGTGGGGAAGTGGTGCCCTCAAGGAATACACAGGTCTCAACTGGGAAAGAAGGTGAAGGACACTCTCAGAGAATAAACTGAGGCTATAGGAGAGTTTGTTGTTGACTGAGAGTTCCAGTGGACACACTGGAAGGATTTGAAAGGGAGGAGAAAAATGGGATAAGAGTGTAAACAGACTGCTATGGGGACGAGAGTCAGGGTTCTAAGGACCAGAGGCAAGTAGACTTCTTTCTGGTGGTGACTGAAGTGAACAGAAAGGCGAGGCCTTGTTGGATGAGTCTCATATATGGGAGAGTAGGCTTAGAGGCATGTAAAAAGCCAGTTCTGGGGCTGGAGTCTCTGATAGGTGAGCTGCTGGTTAGGGGGACTTCAAGGGAGGCTGCTCTTACAGACAGCATTGAAGTGGCCCTCAGTTCACTTAGGGAAGAGCAGTCTGCGGAATCCTCTTACCAAGCCTATCTCATTGCCTTCTAGAAAACTACTTTAGGCTGGGTGCGGTGGCTCATGCCTGAAATTCCAGCACTTTTGGAAGGTGGGCGGATCACTTGACCGCTGAGGTGGGCGGATCACTTGACCCCAGGAGTTCGAGACCAGCCTAACCAATAGGGCAAAACCCTGTTTCTACTAAAAATACAAAACAACAACAACAACAAAAAAAAAATTAGCCAGGCATGGTGGCATGCACCTGTAGTCCCAGCTCCTGGGGAGGCTGAGGTGGGAGGATCATCTGAGCCCAGGAAGTCGAGGCTGCCATGAACTGTGATGGCTCCACTGGGCAACAAGAGTGAGACACTGTCTCAAAAACAAAACAACAATAACAACAACAAAACCCCTACTTTATCCACAGGTTCTTGGCATAGATTGTGGAAGATGATTGCCCCTGTGCCACACAATATATATAGTTGTATACCCTTCAGCAAATTACTTAATCTCTCTTCCAAAATCTCGGTTTCCTTATCTGTAAAATGGACATAATACCACCTAGCTCATGAGGTTATTGTGAAAATGGGGTGACATAATTTGTGGACAGCACCTGGAGCATAGTAAGTCCTCAATAAATGGCAGCTGATATTATTGTTTTCTGCACTGTCCCCTTTTCCAGCATTTTCCTCACCTTCCTCCCAGACGCCACTGTTCTCAGGCTTTCCTTTCGCTGACCAAACTCTTCAGTTGGACTTAAACAGTGCCCCCTCTTTCAGATCTTCTGTCTACTTTTCCTCAGTGCAGCCGTATCTGTCTTATTTCATGTCAGTTTAGAGCCCTCCCTGTTCTCTCCTGGGATAAATCTGATTCAACCAGCAAGTTCTTTTTTTTTTTTTTTTTTTTTTTTGCATGAATTTATGTGTCCACAAAACATAACATTTATGCTTTAACCCAGGCCTTCAATGCCATAACCCAGTGGAATAAAAGCACCTCAGTTTTCCCACCTGACTGTAGCTCTTCCGTTGTCTAAAAATAGCACTCTTTTCAGTCCTGGCTTTTCAAAGTGTGGTCTGTGGACCAGCAGCATGGGCACGACCCTGGAATTTGTTAGAGTCTCAGACCTTGCTCCAGACCTACTGCATCAGAATCATTTTAGCAATACTCCCAAGTGATTTGTATGTACTTTAAAGTTTGAACAGCACTACTAGAATAAGGAGCAGCTAGCTACAATAACAAGCAAGGGCTTCTTTACAGGAAGAAAGGTTTGTGCCCAAGCTCCCTACAAAAGGGCACCCAGAGCAGCTACTTCACAGCTCTGGGGGGGCTGCCATCTCTGCTGCCAGGGGAATGTTGCATCTCATGGGGGCCCAGCTGCTAGCCTGCCATGCTGGATCTCTAGAGCTTCCAGTAGAGTCAGGCTTCTGTTACCGGAATCAGAGGGCTAATTGGCCCCACATGGTTCCAAATCCTGCCAGTCTTGAGGGGAGTGACAAGATTCCCCAAGGAGCCAACCAAATGTAAAGAAAAAGGAGCCAAAGGCAAAGAGGGCTGGAGAACTAAAAGTGGATGCCTGGAAATTTAGCTGTTACATTTCCATCTTCCTGTATGAAAGCACAACTCAGGAGAGCATCAGCTTAGAATCATTCTGTATTATTCTCGGTTCATTTGTCCTTTAGCCACATCTGCCTAGCAACAGTTGTTAGCATGAGCTCAAGCTACCAGTCCCTCTTTGGACAGTGATGGAGGGATCAGTTTAGCCCATGGAGGAATCAGGGCATCCAGAGGGAGTCAGGTTGTCTGGTAGTTGGGTCAGGGAAAGAGCTGCCGGGAGAATGAGCGGACAGAGTGTGTTGCGGGGCTATCTCTTAGAGGCAAGGAGTTGGGGGAAGGGCTTCGGCTGTGTGAAGTGGGTGAAGTTTATATTTGGCTCCCTTTCTCTGCTCCTCCAGCCACCCCGAATAATGCTACCAATAACATCGCCACCTCTACATTTGTGTGATATGCTTAACCTTCCTAAGTGCTTCTGTAGTCATGATCTCATTTCATTCTCCCAACAACGCAGAGTGAACAGGCTCAGAAACAGGTTAATTATGTTGTGGGCTGAGCATACAGGCTGGGCTAGGACGTAGAGTGCTGCTGACTGTAGGGTTGGGGCAGCTTGCAATGGAGACTCTGGATAGCCAGAGGGTCCAGGACCCTGAGTGGGAGGGAGCAGGAAGGTGGTGCTGCGATTGTGGGTCCTAGCATAAAGATGTGGCCCCAGCTGGGCCACCAATGTGCTTAGCCACTGTAGGTCTGTGCCTCTTCATCTCCTACCTAGAAGGCTGGGATGGAGGAGGAACAGTCACCTAGCCTGTCTGGCAGGACAGAGGTGATAATGGATGTGAAAGCATCTTTTCTCAAATTAAGTAATGAGGGTAAAAATGAAAAGAACTGCATGAATATAAAATGTTGTTATCATTAGGCAGAAGAGAAAGGCTAGGCCTTTACCCAGGTCGCTAAATAGAGAGGGCAAGCCTGGCACAAGGTGAGGGAATACCTTTGGGGACTTTGGTAAGAAGGGGAGAGAAGGAAGGCATTGCATACTTTGGGGCAAACAACAGAAGCAAATAGCAGGCCTCAGAAACAAACCTCGTGGGGTGGGGGGTCGGGGGAGATAAGCATTGGATGCTTCACAATTTTGTTCAGGGATGCCCTATTTGAAGGGACCAGAAGCCAAACATCTTTCAAAGTCAAATTGCCTGTTTCCCCCAGGAGGATAGTCATGTGACCCATGGACAGCTGAGCTCCTGTCATCCATCACTGCTTGCCTTCAGTGTCACTCCCAAGTCTCCAGGCACTTAGCAAATTTCAGAGGGACTGAGCTGCAGACACTGAAAAAGGCAAACCCCAGGAGGGAAGGAACAACTTCCATTTGAATTGTAAAATGGCCTTCTGGTCTGTTAATGGAGGTGTTTCTCTCCTGTCTCAAGATACCTGGGAGTGGTGTGAGAAAAGGGCTGCTTGCAGAATTGAAGGCAGTTAAGGGTGGTTAGTCTGGCTCAGTTAGGGACAACCCAGGGATGAATGTGCTCCAGCCACACCTGGATACACGCCTGCGGCTATGAGCCACATAGCTGGGCCACCTGCAGGAAGATGGAATGCACCTATGCACACAGTTTGGTTCTTGCCTGTCTCCCCAACTCTGCCCTTTCTTGGCCAGCGAGTACAATCCCCACTTCCTCCATGGAGTCTTCTCCAGCTTCTCTACCCCCCCTCTGAACACCCAAGTTGGAACTTAGTTATAGATCTCATCTACCAGTTTCAGTTAGCACTGTAATTCTCTTGTTCAGTACACACACTTGTCTTTTCTCCCGCAGCTAGACTGAAAGCTTTTTGAGGGCAGAGACCTGTCACTTCTCCTGTGTACCCCAGAGTGCTGGACTGTCTGATTAGGCACTCGATAAATACTTGTTGATTAATTAATATGTGTCAAAAGAGTAAAGCAAAGCACTTGTGTCACAAAAGGCTGTTTGCTTATTGATTCCTCTGGCTCCAGGAGTGCCCACTTTCTTCAGAAGTGGTAGTACCTCAAGGTCCAATGGAAATTGAAGTGTCCTCTGCTTCAAAAAAGGAAAAAGGGGCAAAGGGGAGGCTTCAGTGGCAGGGATCAAGGGGGAGCGCTGAGCATAGGACAGTATCCCAAGCGCTTCCACAGCACACCTGTGTCTGTCTTCCTTGCGGGAGTTCCTGCTCCCCACGCCACAGTCTGCACAGCCTTCCCTGGCTGATGCCCATGTCGGAAATGAGCTGGTGCCATCCCAAGAAGTCCTTTTAGTGCCAACAAGTTCGGGTGGCAGGAAGCAAAGGGCTCATTTCCCAAATAGCCCTAGGGGTGAGGCAAGATGGCAGCTGCAGGAAGGTGTTCTCTGGCTCCCTTCAAGGACGAGCTCCTGCCTGCCACCAGGAGCCAAAATGAAAGAGGCGCCAGCCTGTGGCCACCCTCAGAGGGTCCCTGTCCCATGAGGGTGCCTGTCCAGGACACTAATCAGCCACGTTCCAGCTTTGGAGTGACTTTCTATTGAAAAGTGACCATTTATCTTAGCGGTGTGAGAGGGAAGGAGCAAGTTTCTGAATTTGCCTTCCAGGGACTTGACCTCATCCTAGCATCCCCTTCCACCTCCTGAAGGGGTGACAGATAGACTCCAAGCCAGCGTGAGGTGTAGCCAGAGAGATCTCATATGATAGAGACAACTTCAGAGTTCTTTGCTGGACTATGAATTTCTCTTTGATACAATTATTCTAAATCTTTTCTCCTTCCCCTATAAATAGTCCTAAAGCTTCTCTCTAATTACTGAAACTGTGTCCTGATAAATAACCTAAATGCTTCAAACCATTTGCTACTGATGAATTTGATATTCTTAGCTAATAAAGAATTGCATTTCTCTCGGCTGGGTGCAGTGGCTCACGCCTGTAATCCCAGCACTTTGGGAGGCCAAGGCGGGTGGACCGCCGGAGGTCAGGAGTTTAAGACCAGCCTGGCCAACATGGTGAAACCATGTCACTACTAAAAATACAAACATTAGCTAGCTGTGGTGGCACGTGCCTGTAATCCCAGCTACTCTCCTGGAGGCTGAGGCAGGAGAATCGCTTGAACCTGGGAGGTGGAGGTTGCAGTGAGCTGAGTTCGTGCCACTGCACTCCAGCTGGGGCAACAGAGGAAGACTCCATCTCAAAAAAAAAAAAAAAAAAAAAAAAAGAATTGCGTTGCTCTCAGAGTGTCAAAACCTCCTACTTCTTTTACAAACCTATACTAGTTTCATTAATTAGCTACTGGCCCTCTGTATCTTGTTCCAAAGGGCTCTGCCTGGAACCGTAATTTTAGCAAATACACATACTGAGGCTAGAAAACTTAAACTCATCTATCTAGAAGGCCTAAAAGTCTGGGGCTGTAGTGGTGCCAGATGAGCGAGCCAAGGCTCTGGGTCACTTGGCCCTGGCCCTCTCTCCTCCATCTCCACCTGCCCTACCATTCTCCTTGACCATCCATTCCTCCTTTTACCTCCTTCCCTGGCCTTGGCACCAGTGTCATCACAGACCTCAGTGTCTCTACACCCTCACTCTTCAGTGCTTTTCATTTGAATACTACACTCAGACCCCTTCTTGCCTGCAGTATGCCTCCCCTGGCCCTTGATGGAGAACATTTATGAAGCTCTTGTGGAATTCCTAAGCTTTAGTCACTTAAGTTGTGGGCATCGGGAGAACAATGTGTAATCTCTCCCCAGTGTTAGGACAGTGATTTCTCCCAGCTTCTCTAGGCTTTCAGGCCTGCTGGCAGCCCCAGGATGCAGCTCCCCTCCTGGCCCACAGGAACTCTTTTCCAGAGTTCCTGTGGAACTGAAAGAAGTTGGCATTATGGACAATTGTGGTCCCAGACATTAGCACATTTATTTATATATGCTACCTAAATCATTTATTTTTGTATACAACATAAGATATATTCAAGTTTAAAATTGCATCAAGATGAGCCGGGTGTGGTGGCTCACGCCTGTAATCCCAGCACTTTGGGAGGCTGAGGTGAAAGGATCACTTGAGGCCAGGAGTTTGAGACCAACCTGGCCAATACGGCAAAACCCCACCTCTACTAAAAATACAAAAATTAGCCAGGCTTGGTGGCACATGCCTGTAGTCCCAGCTACTTGGGAGGCTGAGGCAGGAGAAACTCTTGAACATGGGAGGCACAGGTTGTGGTGAGCCAAGATTGTGTCACTGCACTCCAACCTGGGTGACAGAGTGAGACTTTGTCTCAAAAAAAAAAAAAAAAAATTAAAAAAAAATTTTTTTTAATTGCATCAGGGCTTCATGAAGATGCTCCATCTTCTGGAACAACTTTACATTTCTTCTGCCACTTACTTGTCTTGTGGTCTCTTCCTGCAAGGTTTTAGTCTCCTTTAAGGAGTTAATAGCTAAGTCAGTGGAAGATGACAGTTAACTTCTGCAGAATATTTGTATTGGGTTCCTTCTGGAGTTCCAATATCTGAGAGGAAGGGTCTGACTCTAATTTCAGGCTCACGACATCAGTTTCTTCTATTGGCTCTAGCCCTGAAGACAGTAGCTTCTATTTTCTAGGTTTCTCTTTCTCCAATCTGAAATATGAGGCAGTCATCATTTCTGTTGGCTCCAGAGGATGTAGGAAGCTAAGCTGTAAACTTCTGGGTGCCAGAGCCAGAACCCTAACCGGCCTCTCTCCCTGCTGGTTCTGAGGCTTAGTTCCCTGTGCATCTTGTTTTGCTCCCATCTTCCCTTTTCCCCAGTCATGTGATGCAGGAAGAGAGCGCAAATGATATGGAATGTGAGCAGCTGCCAGCAGAGATACTGCGACAAGTGACCGTTCATCGAGACCCTATATATGGCTTTGGCTTCGTGGCTGGCAGTGAGAGGCCTGTGGTGGTTCGATCTGTGAGGCCAGGTAGGTGTCCCTCAGAGTGTCCCCCTAGCCCTGACTCCTGTCTCCCAACACCCACATATCTTCCCAAAAAGCAGAGCTTCCAAGCATTCTAACTGTGTTGCTAAAGAATTCATGAAGAATGGTTGAAGACTTGCCAACCAATAACTGTGTGAGGGAGCTGGCCTTTTAAGACTGATAGACACAACCATTGAGGTTGTTTGGGGCCCTAGAAAAAGGCTGCAGTTGATTGTTTAACAGCATCTGGGTCTTAATAAAGATTCCCTTTGCATAGAACATTCATAAAAGAGCCATAATGTCTTGCAAAAAAAGATGTGCCTATTCTATTTAATTCAACAAGTATTTATAGATTGCCTACTCTAAGCCCAGCAATGTTGTAGGGAAGTACAAGACACAGTTCCTGTTCTCAAGAACCTAACCATCAGGTTGTGGAGACATGTACATACTCATGAAATAGGTCAGCCATTGAAGACCAGAATGAAGATACAGACCACAGGTGGGATAGGAGAGGAGAGGATAATGAAATCTCTGAATGCTTGAGTGGCAGTAACAAACATCTACCATTGATTAAGCATCTACTGTGTGCTTTACATCATCTTGTTTAATTCTCACAGCCACCCCTGCAAGGTAAATAAGTAATATCATTCCCATTTTGTAAATGAGGAAACTGAGGCATAATGAAAGAGAAATGACTTGTCCAGTGTCACTCAGCTGTAAGCAGCAGAGCCAGGGTTTGCACCTGGGCCTGTTTGATGCCATGCAGGGGAAGTAGGTCCTGTAAGGGGCCATGTGGGATGGAACAAGCAAAGCCCCACCTAAGCTATGAAGCCCTGCTATCATGAATGAAATGGGAAAAGACTGAAGTACTGTTTTGTTTTGAATGTGCTAGGCATTGACAAAAAAGACAGACGGAATGGAGCTTTATTCCTGACTTGCTGGGCCTGAGGCTTTAGATGTTTACAACAGTTTCTCGCTCAGTCAAGAGGAGCAGCCAGAGTACAAACTGGTCTTGCAGAAATTTGACGAATTTTGCAATCCTCCAAGGAAAAGAAAAAGATTTTTGTAAGCTCTCTCTTCAACTAGAGGGCACAGAGGGGGGAAAACACACATACACACACACACACACACACACGACAACAACAACAATTTAGTACAGGAGTCCGTGGCTGACCTAAGGCTCTGGAGTCAGTCATGCAGTTTTGCAAAAAGGTTTTGAATCTCTGATCAGAAATCAAATTTATCCTGGGAAAGAGGGACCAGCTAACACTCAGTAATAGACCACCAGGAGCCCCTACTTTAACTTCAAATGAGACAGAATTTGCACGGCTGAAGGAAGCCCCCAGGCCTAGAGGGGTTCAGCTGCCAAAGGTATAACAATGAAGAAGGAGTTGGAGGGGTGAAGAGAAGAAAAGCCCCAGGCATGAACCACAAAAAGCCATGGGGCTGGCATGCATAGCCCTATAAAAGCCCCATAAAAGACTGATCCATAGTGCTGCTTCTGGTCCAGGTGGCTCCTGAATGCACAGGACTTGTTTGGTTCTTCATTTGAGGCCATAATAAAGACAAAAAAAAAAAGTATTCTACAGAAGAGCAATTATGGTTGATCAAGCCAACAAACCATTTGTGAAAGCAGTAGCAGACTGATGTTACCAGTGCCATCAAAGGGCCAAGGCCCATAAAGGAGGTTGAGTTCCTCGAGGACCTCCTCTGTTAGATGGAAGAAAGGGAGGGGAGGGAAAGGAAGAAGAAGATAGAGTGGCCTCCACCTAAGAGACTGGCATTTTTGGCAGAAGTAGATAGAAGGAATGAAATGAGTTAAAGGAATTGTCCCTTGGATGGTATAATAACTACCATTTATCCAATTCTTAGCAACATCAATCAGCTGTTTTAAGTGCTGTATATTTATCATCTCATTCATCCTCCCAACATTTCTGTGATGCATATGTACTGTTATTTTCCCATTTTATAGATGAGGTAAGAGAGACTCAGAGAGATTAAATGTCTTGCCCAAGGTCACACAACCAGTGAACTGCAGATTTGGAATCAGAGTCCAGGTCTGTCTGGCTGTAAAGAGTGTTCTCTTCACCACCACACTCTGCTCCTGAAGCCAGTGCACTGTCAGGAGACTTGGCTTAGTGTGTTTAAGGCAATTGCTGCTCGAGCAATGAATCCTGCTGCCTGTGCTGGCGCAGCCATCCTCAGCACATAGGCTCTACACTCCAGAGCCATTGAGCTGTGCTCAAGTGATGTATTTGTTGTATATGTTCGTGTTTTTGGAATTTGGGCAGCCCTCTTCTTTGGAGAGAGAGGGAGAAGTTGGGATCTGGCCCTTCAAGGTGGACTCAAACAAGAGTCAAGGCTGGTTTGATAGTGGGTCATGTCACTGAACATTTCTTTCAAATTTGAGTCAGGCTGGATCTGAGTTCTCATTCTCCCCAAGTCTCTGAGAAGCTTTTCTCCAAGAAGATCTTTGCTAAACATCAGAGGCAGCGTAGCCTTGTGGTACCCATCTACCCTCACCCTTTGCCCCAACCAAGAAGGTACAGCCCTCAGATAGGTCTGCTTTCTTAACCTTGCAGTAGAAATGCGAAGGAGAGCCAGGCACAGTAGCTCACATCTGTAATCCCAGCCCTTTCGGAGGCTGAGGTAGGTGGATCACCTCAGGTCAGGAGTTCAAGACCACTCTGGGCAACATGGAGATGTTCCATCTCTACTAAAAATACAAACATTAGCTGGGCGTGGTGGAGTGTACCTGTCATCCCAGCTACTCAGGAGGCTGAGGTGGGAGAATCTGTTGAACCTGGGAGGTGCAGGTTGCAGTGAGCCAAGATCATGCCACTGTACTCCAGCCTGGGCAACAGAATAAGACTCCACCTCAAAAAAATAAAAATAAAATAAAAAATAAAGAAAGAAAAGAAATGGGAGGGAGAGGAAACAAATATCCAACTGCACAAGGGTATGTACTTTGTTCCCCTCATTTATTGGACAGTGGCATTTCTCAGTGTTGAAAAAAAAATAACCCTTTAGGTATTTTTCCTCTGTCTTCAGATAAGTGAATGCTTAAGTCCTTACAGACCAGTAAGTATGAATAATATTCAAGTAAGAAGATCCTTCCTCCTCCTGTCGCCTGACCACCTCCAGTAGTCTGGAAGTCATTCCTTGTACCTAAGCAAGTCCCGCCTATGAAATGGAAGTCTGTGTTCCTCGTTAAGAAGCAAGCCAGTAAAATGTTTATTGACCTCATCTAAGTCTGGGACCTTTTGCTACTAAACCGTGCCCAGCTAAAGTGTTTTCATCCCACTTGTCTTTCCGGGGCTCCGAAAAGCCCACCTGGTTCTAGAGCACCTCCCTTGCCTTCAAAAGCAGACTTAGCGTTCTGTGTTTGGAATAGCACCCCCTCACTAGCTCTGGAGGGCTTTGGAATGCTTGCTCCTGAAGTCCAGAGCATGTCTTTCTTGGCATGGAACTAAAGGGGGCCGACTCCATTCTCTGTCTTCATTCCTCTGCCCTCTATCTGCTTATAGGCAGCAGCAGCAGCAGCAGCAGCAGCAGCAGCAGCAGCAGCAGCAGCAGCAGCAGCAACAGCAGCAGAGAGCTCGAATAGCAACCCCTACATCACCACAGCTCAGCCTGCACCATCTCCAGGCCTCAGCACCCGCTTCAGCTCCTACAGGCACAGGGGACTTGCCCAGACCTGGACTTTACCAGCCGTAACCCTAAGCCCTCACATCTCTCTCCTCTCCTTTGCAGGAGGCCCCTCTGAGAACAAGCTCCTGGCTGGTGACCAGATTGTGGCTATTAATGAGGAAGATGTGAGTGAAGCCCCGAGGGAGAGGCTCATAGAACTTATCAGGTAACAGGGGCCTCTTGGCAGGAGCTGATCAGTATCCCCACCCCTGACTCACTGGTGACATGGGGCTACCACTATCCCCCCTCACTCTGAGAGCAGAATCCTTCCAGGCAGAGAAGCCCTATACAGGGCTCCTGGCTAACCCAGAACTTCAGGGACCAGCTATTCAGGGTCAGCAGGAGCCTTCATACACACTGGCTTAGCATCTCCAGTGATGGGAACAGATGCAAAGAACTCCCTGCTGGAGTCTCACCCCTACCTCCCTCCACCCGACGAATCTCTTCACCCCAGCCCCTTTTTTTTTTTGTCCAGTGGGACAGACCAAGTGACAGATGAGAATCAAGCCATTAAAAGAACATCCTAGATATATGCACAGTGCAAGCAAGACATTGACCAACTCCCCCACTCCAGAAAAAAAATCAGAATTCGTGGCCAGTGGGTTGAGGAAGAGAACCTCCCAATGTGGATACTCTCCATAGTGTTTGTGGCCCCTAAATGCCCTCCCCAGATGGAAGCTGATGACAAAAGGAACGTTGTGGGATCACCACTGTTTATAAATGGAGAGTAATCACATTGTCTTTACCTATCCCTTACTCCTACACATATTACACACACACACACACACACACACACACACCATACACACTCTCCTACCCCACATCCACACCACATGCACACACCCTGGCATACATTTGTTGAAAAAGAATTAGAGAATAAGAGGTAAAGGCTCCAAATTGCACGGACTAACCTCATTTTGGGGGAGCTTGGCTATCTCACTCCAAATGGAACCATGTACATGCTCGCTCTTTCTCTGTCTCTCCTTTTCTCTCTCCCTCTCTCTTTCTCTCTCTCTCCTCCTCTCTCTCTCCCCCTTGCATAGTCTGACTTCATCTCTGCCTCCATCTCCTTCAACTCCTCCTGGTTCAGAGTGTTTTCATCCCACTCATCTTTCCAGGCTCCCAAAAGCCCACCTGGTCCCAGAGCTCTTCCCTTGCCTTCAAAGGCAGACATAGCAATCTGTGTATGGAACAGCACCCTCTAACTAGCTCTGAAGGGCTTTGGAATGTTCCCTCCTGAAGTCCAGAGCACTTCTTGGCTTCCTTGGCATGCTCCCTCCAGCTCAATACCATGAAATGTGTCTGATCCCTAATGACCTTTTCTTTGACTCTTCTCCAAGTTCAGTTGTATATTGCATTTCCCCACCCTCCACTCTCCACCCTCTGCTACCACACCAATATGAGGTGAGTTCTTTCTATCTTATTAGGGCATGTTGGAGTTTTTTCAGCCTGGTCCCTCAGAAGTCACTGCTTTGCTTTCAGTAGATATCTTTGCACTCCAAAACAAGTTAGGCTGATTTCGTGAGGGGTTCCAGAGCATAACTTTGGGAGCCAGTGGGTTATTCATTCATTCAGTCAATCAACCAACCAGTATTTATTATTGTCCTTGATGCACCGGGCGCTGTTCCACACACTGAAGATACAGCAATGAATAAGACAGACAAAGATCCCTGGCTCACTGGAGTTTACATTTTAGTGAAAGGAGACACATCATAAGCAGAAAAGATTATAAGTAGTTCTACAACATATTAGAAGCTGATAAACGTTATTAAGAATAGAAAGTAGATCTAGGTAAAGAGGATCAGGAGTGCTGGGCACAGGGGTGCAAAATGTAACTAAACAGTAGGGCCAATGTTGACCTCATTGAGAAGGTGACATTTGAAGAAAGACTTGAGGGAGGAGAAGGTGTTGGAGAGAGAACAGCCAGTGCAGAGGCCCTAAGGCCAAGAGTGTGTTTGGCACGATTGTGGAACAGGGGAGAAGCCAGTAGGACTGGAGTTGGTAAGGAAAGAGGAGAGTTGTAGAAAATAAGTCCAGATAATGGAGAACCTTTGAAGCCACCATAGGGACTGTGGCTTTGTTCTAAATGAAATGGGGAGACATGGCAAGGGGCTGGAGGAGACGAGTCACATAATCCAACTTATGTTATGCCCCTCCCCTGTTCAAGATAAAGTATTTTCTTTAGTATTTTTCCTGGAACACAACTCTTTACTTCTGGGAACTTCCCAAACCCTGGGGCTGATTAATCCCTGTAGTTTGCCTCACCAAATGTGGTAGATGTTTAGAGTTCTAGAGCTGCGGGCCTTGGCATTTCTCAAATATCCAGAATCAAGGGCAGCTTGACTCTACTTCTTAAATGACTTTGTTCACGTAAACATTTGAAAAGGGCCAACAAGGAGAGGGGAAGCTCCTTCAAGGCAAACTATTTCCATTTCTTTTAGTTCTTTTAAAAGATTATGTATTCCTGGGAGAGAATTTTCATACCTCACAGCCTGTTTGATCATTGGCATAATTCTTGCCGGAAGAGTTTCATATTCTTCATTCTTTTGAATATTTGCTATCTGGAGAGTTTGGGTTTCCATCTGTTGCTCCCTGGCTCTCTTTTTTGGTCCCTCAATTAAAACAAATCTGCTGAGTATGAGTCATGGTGACCAAATGACCTCCTTTGGGTTTTTACTTTGAATGTCTCCTCTCACTTAAATACCAAATTACCAATAATCATTGTACATGGTTCCCAGGACTCTCTGACTTTGAATTCCGTAATGCAGACTTTCAGTTTTCCTTGAGAATTTTCTAGTCTACACATAAAATTGCTACTAAGGTTTGGAGATTTCTACAGAGAGTATATGAGAAGGAATATGAAAAGAAGACCTAAAAAATGACAACCCCAGAGGTAATGGTTATACCATCTTTGGATGCCTGTGTGAATTAATATGGATGGTTTGTGTTGGCCTCCACAAATGACTGGAGGCAAAGTGTCCATGCAGACACTCAGATTGCCCTCTATCCTAATCCATATACCTGAATGCAGCCAGGAGAAAATTCTGGTGTTGCTTCTTATACTAGATGAATACCTAGTACATGATACACTACTCTCCTGTTCCTCTTTTCTCTGTAGGAGCTCTAAGGAATTCATCGTTCTTACAGTTCTGCACACTCATCAGGTGAGTGAGCCTCTTTGCCATCTGCCCTTCCTCCTGACTGAGAAGAGGTGACATTTCCATATTGGAAAGCAACACTGATGGGGTTGGGGATTCAGAGACTACAACCAACATATGAGCCAAGGATTTAGGAGTGAACTTAAATACCTTCTGAATAGCATGTCTCTGCTCATGTCCAAAGCTGAGGATTTTGAAGGGCTGTGCTGTGTTCTGTCCTGTGCCTTCTGCTTTACCCACTTAAGCTGCCCACTGCTTCAATTCCGAATACAGTTTCCACTTCTTTTTGGCTGTACTCCATTAAAATGTATCTGTCCAATGTGAACTCTCATAAAGTCCTGGATGATGATAGGTGCCAATCTTATTCATATAAGTTACCTACAATGTATGAGACACAGCACCATATGTGATATAATTTAATATAAAGTTGCTGGGGGATACACTTGGACAAACAGATTCATCTTTGTCCTAGTACAATCACTTAACTGGCTTTGTGACCTTGGATGAGTCAGTTCCCCATTCTGGACCTGTTTCATCATCTGTACATTGAGAGATTTAAAGTAGAACAGTGTTGCCTAAACATACCTGATCATAATAGTTGCCAGGACTACTTGTTAAAAGTAAAAATTTCTAGTCCCCTCTCCTCAAGCGTTGGATTTAGAAAGTTCAGTGTCCATTATTGGTTATATCCTTATAGCAATCTTAGCTTAAATGCACAAACCCAGGTACACAACTTCCATGTGCAAAATTCAGAGCCCTCACTCTACCTCCAGCCCACCTGTCCCCTTTTCATGTCCCCAACAGTCCTCTGCACCCCAGCATGGATGCTGTACCCTCAATGTATAGCCACAGGAGAGGTCACATCTGTTGGGGGTGGGGGACGTGAAATTAGGGAAGGCTTCAAGGAAGAGGCTGCACCTGAGCTGGACCTTGAGGGATAGGGCAAGATTTTCCATAGAGAGATGACACAGCGAGGGATGGAACACAGGTGCACAGCATGGGCTCACCAGGCAAGAGCAGGATTGAAATCAATCTTGGTTCAAACTAACTGCCTTTCCCCATGGCCCCCAGCTCCCAGACGTCTTCTGCATCAGTGTGAACTTCACTAACACACTCATACACTCACACACATATACACACTGACAGATACACACAATACACTCACACATTCATTCACAACCTCATACCTAATAGACTCACATGTATCCTCACACGTACACTCACACACATACACTCACCCGCTCATACCCATACATATACATACATACACTACTCACATATACACACACTCATGTGCTCTCTCACATATGTACACACAATGCTCCCAGGCAGATAGGCCTTTCTTAGTTCCAGTTCTCTTGTCTCTGGGCAGGCAAGCCCCATCACTCCATTGTTGTTACCAATAGTCCCCTCCCCACCACTTTGCTGCACGTGTGCAGTTGCCTCGTGGGCAGTAGGCAGTCAGTCCCAACCTCCCAATCTCCTGTCTTGAAAATGACCACCAGTTCTCCCACTAAAACGTGCTTGATGTGTGGTTAGAATTTACTACTCTGATCAGAGTATAAGATTGGGTTTACTTTGTTAGTCAGGTCTTCTCAAATTTCACCTTCTTGCAGAAGCCTTCTCCGAGTATCCTTTCTAAAATAGCATCTACCTGTCACTATCTTCTGATACTGCTTACTTTTTCTTCAGAGCTGAAATATTATATTTTTTAACTTTTCTTTTGAAATAATTATAGATCACAAGAAGTTGCAATGATAGTAGAGGTATACCATGTACCTGTTACCCTGTTTTACCCTGTTTCTCCCAGTGGTTATATCTTACATAACTATGTGCAATAGGCTGGGTGCAGCGGTTCACACCTGTAATCCCAGCACTTTGGGAGGCCGAGGCAGGTTGATCACTTGAGGCCAGGAGTTCGAGACTAGCCTGGCCAACATGGTGAAATCCCATCCCTACACAAAACACAAAAAAATTAGCCTGGCATGGTGGAGCGCACCTGTAGTCTCAGCTACTCAGGAGGCTGAGGCATGAGAATCGTTTGAACCCGGGAGGCAGAGGTTGCAGTGAGCTGAGATTGCACCACTGCACTCCAGCCTGGATGACAGAGCGAGACTCCATCTTAAAAACAAAAAACAAACAAGCAAATAAAACTATGTGCAATAGCAAAACCAGGAAATCAACAATGATACAACATATGTATATGGTTCAATATGAATTTATCACATGTGGGTTTATGTATCCACCAACACAGTCAAGATACCCCATTTACCATAATATTGTTATTATACGTTGCATGCCTGTGACAAAGTATCTTATGTACCCTAGAAATATATATACCTACTATGTACTCACAAAAATTTAAAACTTAAAAAAGTAACTGGACAAGTCTGTCACCTAAAGGATTCCTCATGTTGTCCTTTTATAATCATACTCACTTCACCCCCTACACCCAATCCCTGTCAACGACTTTACATTTCCCTAATTTTATCATTTCAAAAATATTATATAAATGGAAGCAAAGCATTGTGGCTCCTGTCTGGAATTCCAGCTACTTAGGAGGCTGAGGTGGGAGGATCACTTGAACTAAGGAATTTGAGATCAGCCTGAACAACATAGAATGAGACCTTGTCTCTAAAAATTTTCTTTTTAATTTAGCCAGATGTGGTAGTGCACACCTGTAGTCCCAGCTACTTGAGAGACTGAGGCAGGAGGATTGCTTGAGCCCAGGTGTTAGAGACTGCTTTGAGCTATGATAGCACCACTGTACTCCAGCCTGGGCAATAGAGCGAGACCACTTCTCTAAAAAACAAACAAAAATAATATACAAATATAATTATATAATATGTAACCTTTGGGGATTGGCTTTCTTCACTTAGCAAAATGTCCTCGAGATTCATCCAACTTGTTGCAAGTATCAATATTTTGTTCCGTTTTATTGCTGAGTAGTACCCCCACGGTATTCCATGGTGTGGATGTACCAGTTTGTTTAATCATGTACCCATTGAAGGGCATCTGGGTTGTTTCCAGCTTGGGGCTACTACAAATAAAGCTGCTATAATATTTATGTACAGGATTTTTGTGGGCATAAGTTTTCATTTCTGTGAGATAAATGCCCAAGAGTACGATTGCTGGGTCAAATAGTAAGTGTATATATAGTCTATTAAAAAACTACCAGACTGTTTTTCAAAGTGGCTGTGCCATTTTACATTCCCGTGAGATATTATATTTACATGTTTATCATCTCTGTCCCTCATTAGAATGTCAGCTCCATGAGGGTAGAGACTGTGTTTTGTTACTGCTGTATCCCCAGCACCTGGCACAGAGTAGGTGCTAATAAATATTGATTGAAGGAATGAAGGAAACCCAGTTTCCAACCATCAAAGCAACCTAAACAAAACTCAAGTGTCCAAACTTAGGTGCAGAATAAAGGGCATAACACTCACCCCAATCTCTATCTCAACTTTCCCATCCCAGTGCCTCCAACATTTTCTTACCCCCTGTTCTGCTCACTCTGCAGGTCCCAACCCATGGCCCCTTTGCTGAGGCCAGGCTGATTTCCTTCTCCTTCTTAGGTACATTTCCTTCTTAGGTCTTACTGCCCTGTGGACTTTTGTCCTTGTACTATTCCACATCTCTTCTAATATATGTCTGTTTCTTTTAAGACCTTGTTCGATACTCGTGTTCTCCAAACAGCTTTGCCTGACTAACCTCAGTGAGCGTTTCCCTAATCTGTTCATTCACTCATCAAGCATTTATTAAACACCTACTATTCTGGACATTCTTCTAGGCTGGGAATATAGCAGTGCACCAGACAAACATGGTCCCTGCCCTCACAGAGCTTACATTCTAGTTGTCAGCCTTGTGCTCTCTAAACCCTGGGAGCATAGAAGTGGATGAGTACACACACACAGGGCTAATTGTCAAAACATTTAATGACCTGTACAGTAGGAGTCAATCCAGTCAAAATATGAGTCAGTAATAGCACTGGAGCAGAGTCTTGAAGTCCTCTTAATTATGCCAGATGTTAACCCTGTAGTTGATCTACGTTTGTAAGGAGGTCCAGGGGGAGAGGTCAGGTGGCATCCAGGAAGCTTAGGGCAGTGCCTACTTACCAATCAGTGTGAAAGAATCTCTCCGTATTTTACAACTAGTATGACCATCCTAGTGCATCCCAATTGAATGTCAGGCTTACATACATGTGCAGTCGATCCTCATTATTTGCAGATTCCCTATTTGCCAACTTGCCTACTCCCAAAAATTTATTTATAACCCCCAAAATCAACACTCATGGCACTTTCCTGGTCATTTGCAGACATGTGCAGAGTGTGAAAATTTTGATTTACCCAATGCACACGTTCCCAGCCGAGGTCTGACAAGGTGATGCTCTGCCTTCTTGTGTCAGTTCTCATACAGAGGTAATCAGAGGATGGAGACGATAGGGGGCAGTGCAGTGTAGTGCAAGAAACAAACTGCAGTTCTGGGGCCAGTTGGACAGCGTTTCAGTCTTGACTCTGGCACCTGTGAGTGGAGTGGCCTCAGGCAAGTCACTTAACACTTTTGAGCTTCATTTTCTCTTTGTAAAATAAAGAACATAGAAGCTACTAGGATGAGTTGTTTTTAAAATTTAACACCATAATTTATGTGAAATATTGGAGCAACAGTTCAGTATTCACTAATTCAGTGTTCATGGAAATGTTATAGAACATAACTACCTTAACAAGTCTCCACTGACAGATATTCTCTCTTTAGCTATACTGAAAGCTTCTTGAAGACTCCCAATATGTGTTTAATGTTATACCCCCTACATCACAGAAAATAATACTGTGTTCATAGCAGGCACTTGGCATCTCATGGGTGCGAGGAGACTGCCACCTATTATAAAACTCTTGTCATGTTAAAGTTTGATTACCACTACTTCCAGAAGACAACCTCCTAATAGGTCCAGGATGTGGCCTGGGAATCTGTATTTAAAAAAAAAAAAAAAAAAAAAGACACTGGACCAGACAATCTGCAAGTCTCTTTCTATTAATAGCTCCTACATTCTGTGGCGGATAATCGCCTAATACCTACTCCTACATACTGTGGCTGTTTTTTTTTTTTTTTATAGAGTCTCACTCTATCGCCCAGTCTGGAGTGCAGTGGTGCCATCTCAGCTCACTGCAACCTCTATCTCCTGGGTTCAAGTGATTCTCCTGCCTCAGCCACTGGAGTAGCTGGCATTACAGGCATGTGCCACTACACTGGCTAATTTTTGCATTTTTAGTAGAGACAATATTTTGCCATGTTGGCCAGGCTGGTCTCGAACTCCTGACCTCAAGTAATCCTCCAGCCTTGGCCTCCCATAGTACTGGGATTACAGGCGTGAGCCACCACACCTGGCCTGGTAATGGTTCTTGACCCTGTTTATCCATTAGAACCATCTGAGAAGCTCTGAAAACTATTAATACTCAGTTCTGATTCATTCGAGCAGCAGAGACAGAAAAAAAAAGAAAACATAAAAATATTGATACGTGGCTCTTGCCCTGACTCATTGAATTAGAGGCTCTGGAGATGAGACCCTGGTATTGGTTTGAAAAGGCTCAGCAAATGATTCTGATATGGAGTCTCTCTCAGATGACATTTTCCTTGTAAGAGTGACTCATAGCATGGCAGACAACTGGGGAGAGGGGTCACAGGAGTTCTTTCCCAGGTCCCCTCAAACCATACTGCATAGATAACCACTTAATAAGCTTCTGTGTATTTAAGGGTGTTTCTTAATCTTTGAATTACCAACTAGTCCTCATGACTGACTGGATATTTATTAATCTTGAAACCCTTAGACCTTGGCACACAGTAGGTAATCAGTAAATATTTTTAAACAGATAAAGTACTGGATTATGACCAAGAATGACCCTGATAAAGCAAGCACAGACAATCTGTTTCAAATGAAACCCTGGTTTTCTGAAAACCCTGGTTCTGAAAACAGCCTGTACTTAAAGAACTGGAATCCCCTCTGCTTGGAGCCACCTGCCTAGAAAAAGAAAGCCAAAATAATGGGAACCACCTCAGAAAAACTGGTTTTCTACAGAGCTTCCTGACATATAGTGTTTGTCAGATGGTAGATACTCCAACCATATATGCTGAATTAATGAACTAATTCATTATTAATTTTAGCAATCAACTAATAGATTTTATGCCATATCTACTATGTGCTTGGTGCTAGGGGGAGACATATTAACATAAAATGGTATCTCTGCTTATACAGCCTGGTTGGGGATATGAGTGATGGCAGTGTGGATTAACAGGAGTACTATAGGAAATCCAAGAAGGGGAATTGAGGAATTGGGGAAGGATTCAGGATAGAGGTAGAGTTTGAACTAAACTGTAAAGTGATGGCATTTAGCTGGTCAAAAGGACACTGTAGACCCTGAAGGATGGGGACAGGGAGGAAACAGCGTGAGGTGGGTCCAGGAGTGATAGCAAGCCCAGTGTGTGCAGGGAGCTGTGGATAGAACCACCAAGTGCAGCAAAAGGTGATCTTGGAGAGGTGGTTAGAGAGTCAGGTGTAGTTTGTGGAGGGCTTTGGAAGTCAGGCAGAGGATATGTTCATGTCCAGACAGTCTTGAGTGTGGGAAGGAAGGCCCCCTGGTTCCCTTAGTAGTGATCTGGTGAAGCCAGGATGACCCTCCATTGTCCTAGGCTCCCACAGTGGTTGCTATAGTAATTGATTATAAGTAGGCTCAGGTGTCAAAGGCAGTGAGCCAGAAGGGCGAATCAGTCAAAGCTTCAAGAACCTGAGTTTCATTTTTTTCAGTTACCAAAGCGGGGCCCTATCTTGCTCTAAAATATTTGGCCCTATACCTGACTTTGGTCAAGATCTGAGTGATCACAACCCTGACATCTGTACTAATACAGACACCAAATTTTAAAAATTGTCAAAAAATAACCAGCTGCTGAATTCTGCACTGAGGGAAAGGCAGACTCTCTTCTGTTCCTTATTCCACCAAGCTGCTGGTTTCACAGTTGCTTCAAGGGGCTTGCAGTGGCCCCAGAGGTACTTAGCAATTCTAGTCCCATGTTTCAGGCCAAAATTCATTTTAGCCAGAAAGGGTGCCTGCTGCAAAATGAGATTCCCAGCTGCTTGGAGAAAAAAATAGGGTCAGTGAAGAGCTCAAACATTCCAGCCTTAAGGTGCTCAATTAATGTATGCTTAATGGATTGGGATATCTTCAACAATGTTGATTTCTGGGCCCCACTCTTCCAGAGATTCTAACTTTTAAAATCTGGTATGAGCCTAGGCATCTGTGCTTTAACAAGCACTCCTCAGTGATTCTTATCATCAGGCAAGTTTTAAAAACAGCTGGTTAGTGCATGGTTATGAATTAGTGCAGAGGTTGGCAAACTGTTTCTCTGAAGGGCCATATAATTAGTATTTTAGGCTTTGCAAGCCATATGTGGTAGCACGAAAGCAGCCACAGGCAATACATAAATGAAGATCACGGCTGTGTTCCAGTAAAGCTTTATTTACAAAAACAGGTGGTGAGCAAGATTTGGCCTATGTAGGCCTGTAATATGCTGGCCCCTGAAGTGTATTATGCCTTCCTACTACCTCATTCACATTTTGACCAGGGCCTTTCCAATTCTCAACATTGTAATACAAAAGAGTGCCCCTAATATTACAAACTTCAAGCCCCACAGCTGAGCTTTGAAGATGCTTTGGGACAGGGAGGCCTCTGAGAGACCCCTCATATCACACTGCAAAGCAGGCCTCACCTGTGTCTGAGCATAAGGCTAGATGTGACTCCATGACATCTAGCAGAGACCAGCTGGCAATGAATGAGTCACCAGCATTAAGGCTAAAGACTGAGAATAGGATGGAATCTTAGAGACCGACAGGACAAGGGTCAATGAGGAATGAAGTATAAACAAGCTGAAAATAACTCTGAAACAGACACCTGGAAATGATTATAATCCCTGAAAATATTGGCAATTTCATTTCCTCCTTTGTGGTTTGTGCCTATAATTAACTGAATCTTTGGTTTTTCAGTGGTACAAACAGAAACTCACTAGGACAGGATCTAATTTGCATCTTTGGTAGGGATAGCAAGGATGCCATCCTCTTCACTGTGGTGAATACATAAAAGGATACCAGTTGGGGTTCTTCATTTGTTTGAGTCCATTACGTAACACCAAGGTAGAACCAGAACCAGTGGATGAAAGATCAGGAAAGGACTCCCAGCTTTAGCCTGCTGTGGGGGAACAATCACTAAGCAAAGGCTCAGGAAACGTGGGTTCTGGTTTCGGCTCTGCTACTCAATTATTTCAATACTTTGGGTAAAGTATATCCTCTTCCCAGGCCTCCATTTCACATGTGAAAATGAAGGTTGAGCTGCATGGCCCATTCAGGTCTCTAGAGATGCCTCGTTCTACACACTGTGCCATGCAGTCATCTGAGGGCAGATGATGGCAGAGAAGAGAGGTGACTGTCAGGTAGAAAGATTCCCCTTGCCTCATGTTTGTGGCACCTTGGTGGAACTTTGGATGACTGTGGAGATGGAATCAAACACAGCTGCCTGAGCATAGCTACAGATCTTTCTATCTATCTTGCCCCTTTCTCTTGCTTCTGCCTCAGCCTGCAGTCCCTGCTCAGGATTGGAGCACCAGGCTGTGCAACACACAGAGGCATTTATCAACTCCATGTATAATCAATACTGTAATCACTTTCTGCAACGATCTCCAGCTCTGGATTTCATTGTGCTATATTGTCTGCTGCCAACAAATTGCCCCTTTGGCTCAGGATGAGAAGTCTAAGGTTCCTTTAGCTCAATGGTTCTTAATCTTGGCTACATTTGGAAATCATCAGAAGCTTGAAAAAAAAATACTGATGCTCAGACCTCACCCCCAGGAATTCTGATGTAACTGGTCTGTGGTGGGCCCTGGGCTTCAGGATTTTTAAAAGCTCCTCCCAGCATTTCTACTATGCAGCCAAGACTGACACGCACTGCCTGAGTTCCCGCTGGACTCAGGTGAAACAAGTGGTTTTTTGCAGTCTCCCCTCTGTGGGAATGAGATTGCTGGCTCTGACGGAGAACACAGCTGGGACCAGGGCCCAAGACACAATGAGGATGTTTGTTTCTAATGTGTATCTTAGGGCCCTGCCCTCCTGTGGCTGATCTGGTAAATGAATCTCAACTGCAGTGTAAATGGTAGATAATAGCTTAATGTATTCCCAGCTGGCAGGGACCTTCAGGGCCTTAACACAAAGAAATTCCTGATTGTAAGACTTGGGCTCCATGGCAAGGCCCATAGGGGTGGTGGTTTGAAGTAGCCCCAGACCTGATTCACTCCCTAGTCCTCTTCATCTCAGTAAATAGCGAGTCCATTCTTTCAGTTGAAGTCTCTGTTTTCCTCACTCTTATATCCAGTCAATATAGCATCCTAACTCAGTATTCAAAATATATCCAGAATTCACTCACTTTTCGACTCCATCACTACCATCCTAGCCCAAGCCTCCATCATGTTTTAACCATATTATTGCAGTTACAAATACTGTACTTACCCCCAACTGGTCTCCATGCTCTTGCTATTGTCCTCCTACACTCTGTTTTCCACACAGCAACCAGAGGCTTCCTTTTAAAATGCACATCAGACTCTGTTCAATCGAATCCCTCTAGTGGAGTGAAATCCAAAGTTCTCACCGTGGTTTACAAGATCCTCCATGACCCAGCCCCCAGCTGCCTCTCTGAGCATCTCCCGTCTTGCTCCTGCTCCATCACGCCACTCCAGCCACCTTGGCCTTCCTTGCTGTTCTTCATACACCTCAATTCACCTCAGGGCCTTTACTGTAGTTTCTGCCCAGAAGCCTTTCTCCGGATAGCCTGGTGGCTCTCTCTCCCTCACTTCCTTAAGTTTCTGCTTAATGTCTCATCCTTAGGTCTTCCCTGACCATCCTGTCTAAAATAACCTCCCACAGTGGCCGGGCGCCGTGGCTCATACCTGTATCCCAGTATTTTGGGAGGCCGAAGTGGGTGGATCACTTGAGGTCAGGAGTTCAAGACCAGCCTGGCCAACATGGTGAAACCCCATCTTTACCAAAAATACAAAAATTAGCTGGGCATGGTGATGCCTGCCTGTAATCCCAGCTACTCGGGAGACTGAGGCAGGGGAATCACTTGAACTGGGGAGGCGGAAGTTGCAATGAGCCGAGATCACACCACTGCACTCTAGCCTGGGCGACAGAGCGAGACTCCATCTCAGAAAAAAAAAAAAAAAAATTAAAAATATAACCCGCACAATCCTACTTGTGGATATATATCCAAGGGAATTGAAATTAGTATGCCGAAGAGCCATCGGCATTCCCGTGTTCATGGCAGCACTATTCACCATAGCCAAGATATGGAAACAACCTAAGTGTCCACCATTAGCAGATGAATGGATGAAGAAAATGTGGTATAAATACACAATGGAATACTATTCAGCCTTTAAGAAGAAGTAAATCCTGTCATTTGCTACAACATGGATGAACTTGGAGGACATTATCCTAAGTGAAATAATAATAATTATTATGATAAGCCAGACACAGAAAGACAAATACCGCATGATCTCACTTATATGCGGAATCTAAAAATGTCAAAATCATAGAAGTGGAGCATAGAATGGTGATTACTAGAGGCTAAGGTTGGGAGGGAATGGGGAGATGCTGTTCAAAGGATACAAAGGCTCACTTAGACAGGAGGAATAAGTTTTTGAGATCTATTGCACAGTATGGTGACTATAGTTAATAATAATGTATTATGTATTTCAAAATTGCTAATATAATACCCTCACTACTCCCACTCTAACTCACTCATTCTCTTGCGTAGTCCTTTACCCTGCCTTATTTTTCCTCATAGTCCTTCTTTACTACCTAAAAGATATTTATCGTCTGTCTATCCCTGCTGGAATGGACACTCCATGAGGCCAGGGAGTTTTGTCTGTCTTACTCACTGCTCTATCCCTCATCACCTAGAACAGTGTGTGGCATGTAGTAGGCCCTTGCTAAATTTGTCAAATGATTGAATAAATGCCCCCCACCCCCACCAAAGACAATGAGGATGCCCCTCAGCACGACCCCTGTATTCCTGATTGCTGGGCCATATGGAGCTAAGCAGGGAGCTAGAATCCAAGGGGCACCCAGGAAAGGCTTAGTTTCCAGTGTTTGCTAATCATGCTTCCACTAAAATTGTGGGAGAGTTTTCAAGAACTAAAAGCCAGTCAGGCATGGTGGCCTGTAAGCCCAGCACTTTGGGAGGCTGAGGCAGGTGGATCACCTAAGGTCAGGAGTTCAAGACCAGCCTGGGCAACATGGTGAGACCCCCAACTCTACTAAAAATACAAAATTAGCTGGGTGTGGTGGCACATGCCTGTAATCCCAGCTACTCAGGAGGCAAGGCTGGAGAATCACTTGAACCCAGGAAGTGGAGGTTGCGGTGAGCCGAGATTGCACCATCTTGTCACCATCCAGCCTGGGTGACAAGAGTGAAACTCTGTCTCAAAAAAAAAATTTTTTAAAAAATACAAGCCTGGCTGATTTTGGGGGCATTTCTTACAGAATTGGATAAACAAAGTGGTGCCGAGCCCAAAACTAGAAAGCCAGGAGACTTGGGTTAAATCTCTCACATCTCTATTCCCCAATAGTGTAGTAACTGTGGAAAAATCCTTTTGGAGTGCTAGGTCTCCTTTCTCCCACATCTAAAACAGTATTTATTATGCAACTCCTTCCTAGGGGCAGGGCATGTCTGTGAGATGAATAAGATCATTTCTGTAAATTCTTTGGGATGCTTATATTCAGATGTAATAAAAAAAAAAAGACATCTTTTAGGTCTATCTCACATTAAGAAAACCAAATATATAAAAACTCAATGTATGTTATTACTAAAGAACTTTTGCAAACTCACCTAGGCCTAGAATAATAATAGTGGGGTTCAATCTACCCAAATTCAATTCATGCCCAGCTGTTTCAGAACACACCAATTATACAGGGAAGCATTTAGCACATTGCCTTGCACCTCGTAGGGAATCAATATTTATTTATTGACTCCTTGATCAGTAATGCAAAGTGTACCTGTACTGGGACATCTTAACTCTGACGTGACAAAGGTTAGGCTTTCCCTAGATATGGAGAACTCACCATCTCTCTGTTCTTTTTCCAGTCCCCCAAATCTGCTTTCATCAGTGCTGCGAAGAAGGCCAAGCTGAGGTCCAATCCTGTGAAGGTTCGATTTTCTGAACAGGTGGCAGTTGGAGAAACAGATGCAGTAAGTATAGCTTTGGCTCCATCTCCTCAGCCCCTGGCCATAATCTGCCTGGCTGTCAAGCTCTTGCTCTGGGGCTACTTATAGTGGACAGCTTTCCCAGTGGATTAGAGTGGGAGCGTCCAGGTGCTGGAGGGGGGAAAGTGGTAAGTGAAGAGGGATATGTGACATCCAGAGAGGCCCCAGGTATTGTGGGGAGAAGGAATATATATATTGATTCGCTCAAGATCCTTCTGATGCTTAGAGAAATTTCCATCCCTAACACAGTAGCTTACACTCAGAGCAAGTGCTCCATAAACATCTTTTGCTACTTGATAGAAACAAGAAGGAAGTAGTGGCTTCTTGAAGACCCAGGGAATGAGTGGCTGGTGAAATTGAGCTCTCTTCACATTTAAGTGATCTTGCAACTCCACATCTTGACTGGAAAAGGCCATGCAGTGATGAGTGAAGTTACCTAAGGGAAATGATACAGACTCTCATTAAGTCACCAAGTTTTTATTAGGCACCTGCTATGTTCTTAGCACTAGAGGGGAAGCAAAATAAATACCTGTTGCCTGCTACCAGATACCTCTCAGTGATGTTGAGGGGGACAAGTGGTTCAGATTAAGACAATACAAAATCTGCTACTGGGTGGTATTGTTTCAAAGGACAGGTAATATTTGACAGCCCATGCCATGCAGCTGCCAATTTGGGGAGTCTTGGCCAGCCACAGTGTTTCTCATTGCTTCGGGAGGTTTACGTGCAATGAACTGTCGGCTTCAGATGTGCAAATGAGAAGAGGCAGGTGAAGAGCAGAAAAGAAGTGTGTTAAGCAGTCATGCATTCTGGCTGAGTTCCTCAGGAATCTGCAGAAGTTAGTAATATCCCAGTGGGGACGGAGGGGATAGCTAGAGCTAACAGGCACTTGTGTGCTTTTGATAGCTGTGATGGGCAGATCTATCTGGAGGCCCTTGGCATTTATGTGCTGAGGCACAGCCACAGTTGTCGGGAGAAGATAGCAGGCCCAGACAGAGCAGGGAAATCAGCAGGGTGCCAGGCACTTCTATATTATTTGAGGTAGAGTTAGTGAGAAGAAGAGATGGAGGACACAGGTGTCTTCCGTCTCCATTTCCCTGACTCTCATTCCCAAACTCAGCCTATGCCCTCCTCCATCTCTGCATGAGGAAGGCTGGCAAACCCAGGGGACTACAAGACCCCACTGGGCAAGCTGTCTGAATAATTGATGGTTGGGATCTGTGTCAATCCTAGAAGAAAAGGTTTAAGAGAAGTGATAATTGGTGAGCAGAGGGGGAAAGGAGTAATATGGAGCCCCTGCAAATCAGGGTGAAATAGACCCCAAGGTCCAAGTAACCAGGAGGATATTTGTGTCCTGAGTGCTTGAAAACGCAGAGGACGTATGACTTGGATTTGGGAAGTATGAACAGGCGCATCCTATCCCATCTCAACATTGCAGAGTAATCCGTCAAGGGCAGGCCACCCAGTGAAGAACTCCTTCCCTTCCTCCCCACTCCCCTCCCCTCTCGTCTCTTCCTCTCCCTTCTACTTCCCCTTCTCCACTTTCTCCTTCCTCCACCATGATTCCCCTCTCCATACCTCACAGCTAGGCTACAGGCACAGCTAGGTTATAAGCATAATGATGCCCCCACTCCAGTCTAATCTGAATGCAAATGCCACAGAGTAGCTAGGACCCACCTAGAGTTACTTCTTTCTCAGTCAGGCCACCAGGCATAGTGTGAGGCTCTTGTCTGGGTGAGAGATAGACATCAATCTTCCAACTCTTGCTGCACTCGTGAAATTACCTGATGTTACAACAGCACCCTCCTCCATGCTGCTGCCAGTATGGACCATAGCAGCCTCATCACAGGTAGGGACCTGGGGGAGTCCAGGCCCAGGTGACTCCAGGCTCTCCTATCAACCCTTTCCTCTTGTGTCCCAAGGCTTTATTAAGCAGCCAGAGCAAAAATAAATCCTGTGGGCGTTCCTTGCCAACTCTATTTTTAAGCAAATTCAATTAAGTAATTATCTGAGTCCGACCCAGTGTGCTAAATAAAACCTGCCACTGCTGGGATCTGGGGCCTCTGGGCCTGGCAGGAGCAAGGCATCTCAAGATCAGGGAGGGAAGCAGGGAGTCACACTCTTCCAATTTTATATACCATCATTTCCCACCTTGGCTTGACCACAGCCAAGCTTATCTCTTGGCTCCTCACCACCATCAACCATACCCCAACCCAGGAGGATTTGCTTGTTCCTCTTCCCATGCTTTGTCCATGATCCATGACAGTCTCTAGGTCTGGACTGTTCTCATCTGGCTTCTCAAATCATCCACACCCACTGTCTCCTTCAAAATCAAAATCCAATTTGCTTTAAGTAGGAAACTTCAGCCATGTTATACCTGTTGGTTTGATAATATGTGTGTGTGCCAAGTCACTACAACAAGAATTTAAGACTGGACTTAAATCTCCTGTAGCTCTCATAGAGACTTAGCATAGTGCTGGGCATACAGTAGAGGTTCAGTGAATGCCCAGTGAATTAAGGAATCTGGTTATCTCTGCAGCTTTTCCATTCCTGTAGAACTGATGATGATGTTGGCCCAGGGAAACGGTTGGGATGAGAGTGATCATTCAATAAGTGCACATCAAGCACCTACTGCCCATTCATTCAGCAGCCATTTATTGTGCACCAAATGTGTGCCAGGAACTTTGTTTAGTGTTGGGACTACAAAGATAAATAGGACATGGTCTTTGTGTTCTCATTTCACCATTTGATTGTAAAAGACAAATATCCTTCAAAAATATGATAAAGGTGAGTTTCGGCAACATAGCGAGACCCTGTCTCTACAAAAAGTAAAAAAATTAGCTAGGTGTAGTGGCACATGCCTGTAGTCCTAGTTATTTGGGAGGCTGAGGTAGGAGGATCACTTGAGCCCAGGGGTTTGAGGCTGCAGTGAGCTGTGATTGCACCACTGCACTCCAGCCTAGGCAATAGAGCGAGACCCTGTCTCAACAAAACAAAACAAAACAAAATACGGTAAGAGCATTGTGAGAAGTGTGCATAAATTGCTATAGGAATGCATGGAAGGATCAGGTCCAAGTATTTGATGATATTAGACCAAGGCTTTACAGAATACATATTTGAGCTGGGTTTTGAAGGATAAATAGGAGTTTGCCAAAGAGGAAAAGAGAAAGGCAGGGGGAACAGCTTTTCTTTCTTTCTTTCTTTTAGAGTCCTCAGAGAAAGAGAACAGCCTTTATTTAGTGAATTTTTATTAAGAATGTCTCAATCGGAGTCAGTACCGCCCACTCCTAGAGAACTTTTGAAAATGTCTGAGGGCCAGGCATGGTGACTGTCACCTGTAATCCCAGCTGGTACTAGAGAGGCTGAGGCAGGAGGATCGCTTGAACTCAGGAGGCAGGATGTTGCAGTGAGCCGAGATCACACCACTGCACTCCAGCCTGGGCGACAAAGTGAGACTCCGTCTCAAAAAAAGAAAAAGGAAAGTAAAAAAAGAAAAAAGAAAGAAAGAAAGAAAGAAAAAGAAAATGTCTGAGGGTGTTTCAGGTCATCCCAATGCTTTGGTGTGCTACTGGCACTTCATGTCTCAGGGTGGGTTGTGCAGGGAGTGGGACGGTCCCTGAATAATGAAGAATCATCGGAGGTATGGAGGTGTGAAAGAGGCATGGGTACTAGGAATAGGCAGGGGCCAGGTCAGAAAGGGCCTAGGGCAGGGAAAAGGCAGAGCAAAGGTCTTGACAGGACATGATCTTGGCTTGTGAAGAGCCTCAGGGAAAGGGAGGTATCAGGAGATAAGATCAGTCTAGAAGCTTTGTAGCAGGTGTTTAAAAAATGTCAGAGATAAGATCAGGTGGGTGAGATAGACTCCAAAGGAGGCCTCTCAGCCCTTCAGGGGATGTGTAGTGATCCCTATGCTCTGATCTGTGAAGGTTTGAACTACAGTAGAATGTGGGTGCTCCATGATGTCAAATGGAGGCGAGCTTTTGATATGGCTCAGTGTCTTGTTGGGGAATTTGGTTCTGGTCCCCATGTATTATCGATCTGCTCTTTCCTCTGTCTCTGTCCTCCTACACCTTTGGCTCTCTGTCTCCATCACCTTTTCTCCTTTTTCACACCCTTCCTCTGGCTTCCTGCCTCCTTTTAAATGAGCCCCTCTCCTTGTCCTTTCCCTGCTTGTTCACAGAAAATGATGAAGAAAGAAGCTCTCCTCCTCATCCCCAACGTCCTGAAGGTTTTCTTAGAAAATGGGCAGATCAAGTCATTCACATTTGATGGTCGGACCACTGTTAAGGTACATACAGTCTCCTCCCCTGGCCAGCATTGCCCTCTCCAGAGTACACGCGGTTGTGTGTCCTGTGTTCCTCTGAGTCTGCACATAGCTGCTTGCCACTGGAGTAAGGTGGCCTTTAAGTTCTGGATGCTTGTTAGCACAAGGCTGCAAAAATGCAGATGAGAGTGGTGGTAGAAGTTTGCATGCCCAACTGTGTGCTGGTAGTTGTTAAACCGTGTGTGTGCACTTACACTTGTGAACTGCTTTGTGTTTGTGTTACATGGGGTCCTTCAGGACTCTTAAGAACTAAGGAATATGAAGATCATTAAGCCATTTATAAAGCAATAGTGATTTATATTGATACAATAACACCTACACAAGTTTATGCATAGAAATCAACACAGTCTCTTGGGAGATTAGCTTAGCTATGCCTTGCCTTTTAAATAACAGCCTGATCTCAAGCACTGAACCAAGATTTGAAATGTCCAGCCACAGCCCCTTTGGCTATTCTTTTCACAGGAAGAGCAATTACTGAACTGTGATTCTTAACAGCTCAGCCAGGTGTCAGAAAGTCCTAGTGACTTTTCTCTAATCCTTAGGAATAGAAGTGATGATATGATTCACCCCCAGATTCAACTCTGCTCTGGGACAGAAATATCCATTCCTGCATCTTCTGGACTCTCTCCAGAAAAAGAATGCCATCCCCAGAATGAGTATTTTAATGCAACTAATGCCGCCCAAACTGCTGGGCAGCTACAGCGCCTGCCCAGAAAACCTAACTTGGTCCACAGGTACCCTGAGGTTCCCATACTGGGACCAAGGCAATCCTATAAGTAAAGAAATTCTTGGGTCAGCAAACGTTTGCTAAGAGGAGTTATCAGGTACTCAGAATGGGTCTTGCCAGTGATTTTCAACCAGGATTGGTGCTTCCCACTCTTAGAGAGCTTTTGGAAATGTCTAAAGGTGTTTTAGGTCATCCCAATGATTTGGTGTGCTACTGGCATTTTGTGTTTTAGGGTCAGAGATGCTAAGTGCTCTGCAGGGTGGGGGACAGTCCCTGAATGGAGAAGTTTTTTGAAAGGCTTAGGCCTAGGTGGGTCCCCCAGGGGACCTAGGACCAAAACATACTACTTAGGGTGCCATAGAATGTTCTTTTGGCTATTGAAAGGGGCATGGGAGGGGGCATTGAAACAGAACTAGACCACCCAGAAGGTGCCCAAATGTGCCTTCTCCAGATGTGAATATCGCTTTGTGTCAGAATTCTCCTTGGTGGTTTATTCGTGGCTTGGTATGTCCATTGTGGACTCTGTCTCCATACTGGAGGGTTTAGTGCCCTCTCTTTCCCCTTGGAGGCTTCTCTGAAGTTCTCCCACCTCACATCATCAGTGCCATTGTGGCTTCCAGGTAGCCCTAGCCTTCCAAGACAGCAGTGTTCCCCTCGCTTGTGATCTCAATCTAACTCCAGGAAGGGTGTGCTGGCGACTTATTGGAGCTTTGACAGGCTGCCAAGCCACTTGTCCCAGAGAGGTACCTGGGTGAATTGACAGCCTGGCACAGGGGCTGTTACACTTGTAACACCAGTTGGCAATCACCGGATTGGCTGTCCACAATCCCAGTGCAGCCAAACTGCAAAGAAAACCTCATCTGTCCCTGACAGAGCTCCAGCAACACTGGCGCCTCTGTGACTACTTGGACAACACAAAGAGATGCTCTCAAGTACCCACCAATTTCCAGTCTAACATTTGAATAACTGAACGTCTTTCAGTGTTCATTAAGGAGCTTGTTTGGCAACTGCGGTTGTAAGGATGTTTCATATTCCCAAGCTTGATTCTTTCCAGCCTTTGGGGGCTGAGAGATGCTGACTCCATGAACACACACATTGGAGCCCAGTGTATAAGCCAAAGTCACAGCAAATCAGTGGCAGAAGTCTCAAAACTGATATTTGTGCAGCCCCTACTGATATGTTTCCAGACACCCTAATATTAAAAGTAGGGCAGTAGAGCAGACGGAACCCAGAAGTAGTCAGATTTATGACTGTACACAAAACACATGACATAGTTCCTCTGCGTGGATACATTTTTCAAGTTGCTAAATTGATCATCTATAAAATCCAGTTATGGTCAAAAGTGAACATTTTGCCAGTAACTCAAGTCACTTGATTTAGATTATGAATCCAGAAATAGTATACTTTTTAATCATATAAAAGTCACTTTTGCTTTTATTCATTCCTAAGACTTGACAGACAATCCCAAGTGGATCTTCTGACTTATAAGAGAAGGTGAAGGGAGAACCAACACAGTGCCTGACACTTAGTAAGCATTTAAAAGATAATGTGTTGAGTGGAAGGAAAGAGGTAGGGAGGGAGAGACATGACCTTCTTTTGCCATATGCCTGGCCAGGTGAAATTCAGAAACACCTACCTCTAACCCCCTGCACCTCTCCCCAGGGCCCAGGCCTCTGAGCAGCACTCATGGGTCACTTTACTCATTGTGGATCACAGACCCTGGGCTACCATAAAGGCCAGTGTTGCAGACTTCTACCCAGGACTATATTTCTTTTCTTGGTGTTTAATCCCCCCTCCCATGTTGGTGCTTAGAATAGCTTAGGGCCAGAACCAATCTCCCTCTCAAGGCTCTTTTCTGTCCCACAGGATGTGATGGTAACATTACAGGACCGCCTTTCCCTGAGGTACATTGAGCACTTTGCTCTTGTCCTTGAGTATGCCGGACCAGAACAGAATCACAAGTTTCTGCTTCTTCAGGACAAGCAACCCCTGGCTTATGTAAGTAACTCTTTTTTCCAGATAGCTTTGCATGTGGCCTCTAATAGAGAAGACCCAAGGCACTCACTGTCTGGAAAATTCATGATGCTATGCTCAGTCGGTTCCCAGAAGTCACAGTTCTCACCTAAAGCTGATATTATCCACCTCCAGAGGGCTTTTGGCAGTGGCCTTTGTGAGCTGAGAAGAGCATGAAGATCATTAGTCTTGGTCTCTAGGGGGAAGAGTATGGGGTGATTCACCGCATGGCACCCAGAATGCCGAGATAAGAAGCAGTTGCAAGTCTCCTGTCTCCTGGAAACCCCACATGATAGATTTTTCTGCTTCCTGGGAGAAAACTTGGCCTTTTGCATGAAGGCTGTTATGGAAGGGTCAGGGAGTGGGCCCTACTCAGCCAATTCCCAACTCCCACTTATCCTAGGACAAGTGGGAGTTGGGAATTGGCTGAGTAGGGCCAAAAATAGGCAGCATGTCACCCACATCAATTTACAAGGTAGAGTAGGAAAAAGTATCCGGTCTTTCTAGCCCTCACCATATGGAAAAGGGCTGGGGAAATCCAGGATTGCTGGATAGCATTTCATCAACAGTGAAGCACCAAGAAGTATCAGAGTTACAATCAAAGCCAATCAGTACTATCAAGTAGGGTGGGACAGAGTTGGAGAGGAACAGTGGAGGAAATACCTTTTCAGAGCCTACATGAAAGCCAAACAAAACCCCAAATCAGACACAAAAAGATGAAAGGATTTTTGGAAAGAGAGATTCAAGTTTAGCTCTCAGCCAAATGCAATACAGAGACTCACTGGTGGGAAGGAAAGGTTGTGGGCATCCTGCCTGGAGGGAGGCCTAAGCACCTCCCTTAACCCCAAGCAACCCTTTGAATTCAGTTGGTCTGTTGTTGCAAATGGGATTTTAAACTTTTTTATTATGAAAACTTTCAAACATACACACAAGTAGGAAGAATATAGTATCATTAACCCTATTACCCATTCCCAGGTTCAACAATTATCAATATAGTGCCAAGATGTTTCATCTGTACCTTGAAATAATATTTTAAACCTTTGATTTACTCTAATCAGCAATTTACTCTGCTTGAGGCTGAGCCCCTCTGCAAGGTAAAGGCATGAATCCCACAGCAAGAAAAGAGCCTGAGCCATTGCCAGGAGCCCTCCTTTCCTGTCTAGTGTCTTGGGCTTTAGACCCATTGGTTGATAAAGGTCATGTCCTAGATAAGTGATTTGAAAATTCCTGTTATTTTGGGTCAGAAGTGTGGAAAAGACCTGACTCCTCACTACTTTCCTCTAAGGGTAATATTGGAATCAGCCAGGTGGGAGACAGAATAGGAAACAACAGCTTAGCTCTGCCCCAAGCCTCACCTTAAGGAGCCACTGAGCTGCCTGCCCAACACCCCAGCCATTGATTCCAGATCTCTTTTCTTCTCGCCTTTCATCCCTGGAATTCAGGTGGTACAGCGGACACACTATCACGGAATGAAATGCCTCTTCCGAATAAGCTTCTTTCCCAAAGACCCTGTGGAGCTGCTGCGTCGGGATCCTGCTGCTTTTGAGTACCTGTACATCCAGGTAGAGTCTGGCTTGGGGATACACAGACAGACCAGTGGACAAAGAAGCAGGCAGGCTGTTCTGCCATCACAGTGAAGTAGCTATATAAGTTTTTCCAACCTCCAGGTAGCCCTGAAGGCCCTTTCCTTCCTTTTCTGCTACCACTGTAGGCCATGGCCAAGTTGACTGGCCTGGTTACCTGAGCTGGCTGTGGCTCAAAGTCCTGTCTATTTGTCCACTCAGATCTCATCAGTTTTCAGAAACAAGCAACCCCAGTAACTCTGGCATCCTCACAGGATCCAGTTTAACAAACCCATTTGGATTTCAATGAGTCCCAACCCCCAATACCTAGCTCCAGTATGAGATGATTCCCAATTCAGTTTATCCAGAAACATTTACTAGATACTTACTCTGGGTTAAGCCCTATGCTAGGTACTAGCAATCAGAAGTGAATGAAGAACTGTCCTGGCTCACTAGAGCTTATATGTGCGTGAATAAATATGACAGCAGTAGGGTGCAATGAAGATGAGGGCACTCAGGAAGCATTTTTCCAACTCTACACAAGAGAGATGGTGCAGGCTTCATGGAGGAAGTGATATATGCATGCTCTTAGCCTTGAAGAATGAGTGAGAGTTTGCTGTGTAGAGAGATGGAATGGAGGGGGCATATCTAAGCAAAGGGCCTTGCATTTACAAAGCCATGGTGGCATGAAACAGCATGGGATCATGAGAGAACCATGAGTGATTTTTTTATGGCTAGAGTACAGGATGTGAGGTAAGGGGGAGTAGGGAATAAAATTGGAGAGACAGGAAGCAGTGGTCAAAGGCTTTTGGTAGGCCAAGGCAAGTATATACTTTATGATTGAGGCTGGGCAGCGGTTCTTAAAGTGTGGCTATTATAGGTTCTTTGCAATTTCATGCTTCCTGGAGTTGTAGCATCAACATCAACTGGGAACTTGTTAGAAATGCAAATTCTTAGGCCCCAGCCCAGTCCTACTGAGTCAGAAACTCTGGAGGCAGAATTCAGTACTCTGTGTTTTGACAAGCCTTCCAGGGGATTCTGATGCCCAGAAGACTTTGAGAACCTCTGATTTATGATGGTGGTTTTAACCTTAGATGCACATTAAAATTATCTGGGAGGCTTTGGGAAAAATGCTGTGCCCCATCCAAGAATAGTTGAATCAAAATCTATGGGAGTGGGGTCCAAACACTGGTGTTTTTTTAAATTCCTCAAGTGATCCTAATGTGCAGCCAAAGTAAAGAAATTCTGCAGGAGGGTAGGAGAGCAGAAATGATTAAAAGAGAATAGCCTGGTCAGATGAGCAATTTCAAAAGACCACACAGTGCTAAGGAAGTACACCAGCTAGGGAGCAGTGGCAGTTATCCAGAAGAAATGACAAGGGCTGGAACCAGGGCCATGATGAAGGAGGGGGGATGGGTTTCAAGAGAGATTTAAAGGGTAGAATGGATAGGCTTTAACTTAACGAGTGTCTTGTAGAGGTGGTATCATTCCCCAAGTTAGAGAATACAGGCAATGGAATGGGTTTAGGGAAAAGATGAGTTCATTTTGGGAAATGTTGAGTTTTAGGTGCCCATAGGACATACAACAGCACTTACTGAGAGAAAAAAAACCTCAAAGCTTCATCTGTCTCTGATGGTGATACCCAGGGAGGTGCTATGAGACATTGTCATTGTCCTTTTTGACTGTTCTGACAACCTAAAATGTTAGGAACATTTCCCAAACAGCCTCAGGTTCATTTACCAACCTTCCAGGAGGCAATGAGTTGTGGTTGCTCTGTGAATTTTATAAGTTTAGTTCTCTCTTTTTTTTTTTTTTTTTTTTGCCCTGAATTTCTTAATTCAAGCTTCCAAGGATTACTTTGGTTTCAATATTTTATAATTTAGTGACAAGATCATGTCCATCCTATCCTTCTGTTTCATGATGATATGGATTTCAGTTGTATTCTTTCTTGTTTACATGTAACAGCTTTATTGAGGTCTAATTGACAAATGATAAACCGTACATGTTTAAAGTACACAATACCATACGTTTTGACCTGTGTTTATACCCATGAAACCATTACCACAATCAAAATATTGAACATATCCAACACCCCCAAAAGTTTATTCAAGCCACTTTGTAATTCACCCCTCCCAGTTCTAGGCTACCACTGACCTGCTTTCTGTCACTATAGATTAGTTTGCAGTTTTTAGAGTTATATAGAAATGAGATCATATGGTATGTACACTTATTTTGATCTGACTTATTTGGCTCAGCATACTGATTTTGAGATCCATCTATGTTGTTGCATGTATCAATATTTCATTCATTTTTATTGTCAAGTAGTATTTCATAGTATGGATGTTCCAGAATGTGTTTATTGATTCACCTGTTGATGAACATTTGGGTTGTTTCCAGGTTTTAGTTATTACAATAAAGCTTCTATGAACATTCATGTGCCAGTCTTTGTATGGACATATGCCTTCTTTTCTTTGGGGTAAACACTTAGGAGTGGAATGGTCTGAGCATATGGTAGATCTATCTTTCTTTAATTTTGTGAAGAAACTGCAATACTGTTTTCAAATGTAGTTGTACCATCTTTCATTCCCACCAGCCATGTATGAGAATTTCAGTTTCTTACATCCTTATCAACACTTGGTATTTTCAGTATTCTTTTTTTACTTTAGTCATTGCAGTAGTGCATAGTGGCATCCCATTGTGATTTTCATTTGCATTGTCCTAACAACTAATGATGTTGAGCATCTTTTCATGTGTTTATTTGATGTCATGCATCTTCTTGGGTGAAGTGTCTGTTTAGATCCTTGCCCGCTTTTTTATTGGGTTGTTTGTTTTCTTATTGAGTTTTGAGAGTTCTTTATATATTCTGGATATAAGCTGTTTGTTAGATACATTATTTGCAATTATTTTCTTCCAGTGTGTAGCTTGCCTTTTCAGTCTCTAAACAATGTCTTTCACAGAGCAAATGTGTGAATTTTGATGAAGTCCAATTTGCTAATTTGTTCTTTTATGGACAGTGCTTTTGTTGTCATATCTAAAAAAATCTTTGTCTAACCCAAGGTTACAAGAATTTTCCCCTATTTTTTTCTAGATGTTTTATCATTTACAGTTTTATATTTAGGCCTATGATCCATTTGAATTAACTTTTGTATGTGGTGCAAGGTATCCATCAGAGTTTCATGGTTTTATTTTTTAATTTTTTGCATATGGATATCCAATTGTTCTAGCACCTTTTGTTGAAAAGGCTATCCTTCCTCCACTGAATTGCCTTTGTACGTTTGTCAAAAATCTGTTGTCTGTATATATAGATCTATTCCTGTACTCTCTATTCTGATCTGTTGATCTACTTGTCTGTCCTTATGTCAACATCATACTCTTGATTATTGGAGCTTTATAATAATTCTTGAAATCAGGAAGTAGTTGTTCTCCAACTTTGTTCTTTTTCAAAGTCGGTTTGGCTATTATAGGTCCTTTGCATTTTCATGTGAATTTTAGAATCACCTTGATAATTTCTATCAAAACCTGCTGTGATTTGAATTGGGATTGTGTTGAAACTATAGATCAATTTGGGGACAATTGACATCCTAACAATATTGAGCCTTCCCATCCCTGAACACAATATTTCTACATTTAATTATATCTTCTATAATTTTTCTCAGCAGTATTTTGTAGTTTTCAGTATATAGGTCTTTCACATGTTTTGTTAGATTTGTTCGTAATTATTTCGTTGTTTTTTTTTTAATTCCAATTTTCAATTATTTCTTGCTAGCATACACAAATACAATTGGGGTTGGGCATGTTGGCTCACGCCTGTAATTGGGAGGCTGAAACAGGAAGATCACTTGAGCTCAGGAATTCAAGACCAGTCTGGGCAACATAGTGAGATCCCATCTCTATACAAAAAGATTTATTTTAAAGAGAATAGAAATACAATTGATTTTTGTGTATTGATTTTATATCCTGAAACCTTGGTAAACTCACTACATTTGGCCCTTCATATCTATAGGTTCCATATTTGTGGGTTTTGAAAATATTCAAAAAACAATAAAAATAACAGTACAGTAATAAAAAATACAAAATGTAAAAATACAACATAATAACTATTTACATAGCATTTTTGTTTTAGTTTAGTTTATTTTGAGACAGAGTCTCGCTCTGTCACCCAGGCTGGAGTGCAGTGCCATGATCTCGGCTCACTGCAACCTCCAATTCCCAGGTTCAAACAATTCTCCTGCCTCAGCTTCCCAAGTAGCTGGGACTATAGACATGCACCCCACGCCCAGCTAATTTTTGTATTTTTAAATAGAGACAGGGTTTCACCATGTTGGCCAGGCTGGTCTCAAACTCCTGACCTCAAGTGATTCACCTGCCTCAGCCTCCCAAAGTGCTGAGATTTCAGGCGCGAGCCACAGCATCTGGCCTATATAGCACTATAGCACTTTTTTTTTTGAGTTAGAGTTTCACTCTCGGCTCAGTGGAACCTCCACCTCCTCAGTTCAAGTGATTCTCCTGCCTCAGCCTCTCAAGTAGCTGGGATTACAGGTGCCCACCTCCATGCCCAGCTAATTTTTGTATTTTTAGTAGAGACGGGGTTTCACCATGTTGTCCAGGCTGGTCTTGAACTCCTGATCTCAGGTGATCCACCAGTCTGCGCCTCCCAAAGTGCTATGATTACAGGCATGAGCCATCGCACCTGGTCTTATATAACATTTTAATTATATTAGGCATTATAAGTAATCTAGAGGTGATAGAGGTATACAGGAGGATTTGCATAGGATACATGCAAATACTACAGCATTTTATATAAAGGACTTGAGCATCCACAAATTTCAGTATCCATGGGGGTCCTGGAAGAAATCCTCCATGGATACCAAGGGAAAACGGTAGTTGTAGTAGTTTTTTGTAGTAGATTCCACTGAATTTTCTACATAGATGATCATTGATGATGTATTCCTTTTCCACTCTCTCCTATATTATAGTGATACCACTGTGGCTCCCTAGTCTCTTAGTCCATACTGGCTCCACTTTAACAAAATGGGCGACTGGTCTAACCAAGGCTGACTCATTGATAGCTGGGGCTGTGACCCTCAGGGTTTGGGGGTTGTCATACCCTTGGCCAGTAGTTCCTGGAGACCTCCTCTAGGATAGCAAAAGGAAGATTGACTCATCACCATGTTTGTCCTTCAGACACCAAGAAGCAGAATGCTCCCCCATCCCTGCAATTCAGCTCTCACCAGGGGCTTCTGGGCCAGGGCCCTGTGGAGAGTCCCTCCCAATATCTTTCACCCCTTGTTTCCATCCGAGCTAGTAAAGGAGCCTTGTATGGCTTGAGGGTGAGTATAACCCCCACAAAAAAAAAGTGGGAAAGTCTCTTATAAAAGGAGGAAAGAAAGGGAGTGGTGCCATGTCTCACTTCTGCAGTGAACTGGACTGTCTGCTTGTACCTTGCCATTGTGTGCCCCTGTCACTGAGAAGAAGGCTATCTAGTATCTGCTGAATGAAGTGAACAGTGTCTCTGAGACCTGAGGCTCCTCTGTTGTCTCTTCTCCAAGGGGAGCTCCTTCCTCTGTCCCTTGATCTAGCATGCCTTACTGATACTATGAGTATTGTCTGGGATGTAAGGGAGTAGATCAGGGGGTGGGGAAGGAATGTCTCCTTCAACCGATAGATTTGGACTGCCCTCTCTCACAGAGTCGGAATGATGTTATTCGAGAACGCTTTGGAATGGATCCCAAGCCAGAGATGCTTTTGGGCCTTGCTGCGCTCCACATCTATATCACTGTCTCAGCCACTCGACCTAGTCAGAAGATCTCGCTCAAGAATGTGGAGTGAGTTGTGCTGGGGCCCTTTGGAATGAGGGGCGAATAGTTGCGTAGGGAAAAGGTACACTGGTTGAGCTATGCTATGCTTTTCAGAAATGTAGGGCATGGGATGCGAGTGAGAATTGGAGTCCCTCACATCTAGACTATGAAGCCCTAGAGCTACAGCTTCTACTAGGGATCTATGGCTAATGTTATTTTCCCATCCCTGTCCCTTTTTCTTTCTCCTAGTCTCTATTCCTCCATCTCTACCTCTCAGATTCAGTCAGTTTCTGTCTTACCATCTTCTCTCTGTCCCACTTTGCCTCTCTCACTAATCTCTTACTTTTCTTCTGCTTTTAGGAAGGAGTGGGGCCTGGAACCCTTTCTTCCCCCCTCCCTCCTGCAGGGCATCAAAGAGAAGAACCTCCGGAAATCTCTGTCTCAGCAACTGAAGGCTCACCAAACACATCCTTCCTGCGGCACCAAGGTATCCAGAGTAGGCCACTGGACATGGTGCTCCAGGCACTACTGGCCACAGGGAGATCCTGGGTGGTTTCCCAGCAGAGTCTGGTCCTCTAGGGATCCTCTAGACCACTGCTTTTGACTCAGGTGCACATACGGCTTGGCCAGGTGTGGGGGCAGTTGTGGAGAGGAGTCTTCCCCAAGCCTGAGCATCCCAAAGAGACAGCTGAGTGACACATCACTGAGAGAGCTCAGGGTCCTCAAAGCAAAGGGGCCAAGATGCAGGAGCTAATTCTCAGGCCCTTTCACCAATTAGTCAGTGCTGATTGAGCATGTATCGTGTGGAAAGCACTGGACCCTAGGGAGGCACATGTTTTCCATGGAAATGACTAGGCTGGTGTGGTGGCTCATGCCTGTAATCCCAGCGCTTTAGGAGGCCAAAGCAGGAGGATCGCTTGAGCCCAGGAGTTTGAGACCAGTCTGGGCAACATAGTGAGACAGCGTCTTTACTTTAAAAATAATAATAATAATAATAACAATAAAAGTAAAAAAAAAAGAAATGTACCTTTGTACCTCTAATTCATCAGTCTTAGGATGTGGAATTCTGGGAGACAAAACCCCAGCCCAAGGGGAAGGGGGAGAGTAGGTGGCACAAGACCTGTCCTGGAGAATGGGTCACTGGGTAGAATGGTGAGGGATCAGGTTACTGCCTTCACTTTCTGGTGCTCTGAGAGACTCCCGTTGTCTACTTTCCCAAGCCCTGCAGCAGCTTCTCAGCTTTGTAAGATTCAATCTGCCTGTGCTTCCTGCCCAAGAAGCAGAAGAGTGGTGAGACACACTAGAATCAGCATGCAGATGTACACACGGGACGCAATCGCCCCCATACATTCCTCCCATTCCAGATTTCTTGCATTACCAACTAGCTTCTCTTTTAAGATGCAAATTTTCCCAGAGAGTTAAGCCATTCCCACCTTGCTGTGAATACTTAATCAGATTGTTTTCTTCTCAACTGAGAGTATCAGTGCTCACCACCATTTCCTCAGGTAACATTTTTTTCCGAGGAACCCCAGTGCTTGGGTTGGAAATATGAAGATGAAGAGGGCCTGGTCTTGGCCCCTGAGTCACGCACAGTCTAATGGGAAAACACACTAGTCAGTCCCAACACAGTGCATTAGGCACAGGTGCCCTAGAAGCACAGAGGAAGAATACTAAGCCTAGTCTGAGGGAGGTGGAAAAGGCCAGAGCTGGGTCTTGAAAGACAGATAAGTTTGTCTAGATGAATCCGTGGGCATGGGTCATGGGAGGAAGTGTTTCCCAGGCAGGGAGATCCATCTGTACAAAGGCCCAGAGATATGAGAAACCATGGTGCAAGGACAGAAATGCAAATCATTCAGCCTAAGCAAGTACAGAGAATGCAAGCTGTGTGCAAGGGGTGAAGGTAGGGTGAAGAGAAGAGGCCAGAGAGGTTGGCAGGAGCCAGTTCATGGAGGGCCTTGTGTGCCAAGGAAAGAGGTTGTACTTCGTTCTCAAGGCAGCTGGGAGCCATTGAAGGGTTTAAAGCAGGAAGCTGATGTGATTAAACTTAAGTTTTAGGATGCTCCCTCTAACAGTGTGTGGAGGCACTTGAGGGAAAGAGGGAAACGAGTGTTAGTCCTGAAGGTAACCTGGCTGTCACCCTGACACAGGTGGGAATGTCAAGGCAATGACTGGCTAGAGAAGAGGGATGGATAGATTGGAAAAGGAGCTAGGGGGTAAGTATCCAGATGATCTGGTAACTGGTGGCCCTCACATGAGACGATTAAGGAGTCCAGTGTGACTCACAGGTTTCTGGCTCGATTGCCCAGGGGATGCTGATAGAGACCAGGAATGCCTGAAGTGCAGGCTTGGGACTTAGGAGTGCTTAGTATGAAAGGTATTGAGTGGGACCCCCAGCTGGGGAATGACCAGCATCTATGTGACTCTAGGGGTCTGAAAGATCTCAGGAGAGAGGTATGGATTAGGTGGAGCATCAGTTAGTTGTAATTAAACCAAAAACAAAATGAGTAAGCTGCATACTTTAGGAATGAAGATCAGGAGGTAGGACAAGACTTTAGAAAGGGAGATGAGATACTAGAGGGAAGAGCTCTCCAAACTAGAACCTTGCTGCTGTTTTATGAAGGGTGTCTTCACATCTCCACAGTGTCACTTGCTGACTGGTGCCTGTCCTAGGATGTTGAGACTCCTCATTGAGAACATGAGTTTGCTTTTCCTGTGCTCCTCAGGCTTCTCATATTTCTGGATGGGTTTTTCCACAGGGCTCTGCAATTCAGGCAAAGCTCCAGTATCTACGAATTCTGAATGAACTTCCTACCTTCACGGGCGTTCTGTTCAACACTGTGGGCCTGGTCAGTGGGGCAGCATGGGGGGATGTGGGGAGGGAGCCCTTTGCTGGCTCTTGTCCTTGGGTGTGGGGGTAGGAGGGGCAAATATTTCTAAAGGCCTTCCTTCCTCTTTCTCCTCCTTCTGCCTCTCCCCTCCCTGGCCCTGCCTCTGCTAAAATGATACAGTGGGAAGAGATATTTGTTTTGAGTATCCCTCCATGACCTTTTTTTGTTCCTCTTCCTTGATTTGGGGGCTCAGCATACTTTTTCCATAAAGGGCCAGATAGTAAATATTTTAGGCTTTACAGGCGGGCCGCATTGGCAACTGTGGCAGCTACTCAGCCCTGCTGTCAGATTATGAAAGCAGCCACAGACAATGCATAAACAAATGGGTGTGGCTATGTGCCAGTAACTATTTATGGACACGAAAATTTGAATTTCATGTACTTTTCACATGTCACAAAACAGGCCTCTTCTGCTATTTTTCCCAACCATTAAAAAAGCCTAAAAACCATTGTTAGCTCCTGGGCCATAAAAAATAGGTGGTGGGTGGGATTTGGCCCATGGGCCATGGTTAGGCAACCCCTGCTCTATTTCATTTTTGTTCCATATACTCCCGCAGTCCCCTATCCTAGGTTTCCTGAGTCCTTCTACTTCTCCCCCTGCTTGCTCAGCATCTTTGCTGCAGGAACAAGACTCTGGGGCAGGGCACAGCTAGTCCCACCCTAAGACTGTGCCCCAGGCTAGTTTACCCTGGTGAAAGGAAATTCAAATCACCTTGCTGATTAGATCCAGGTGCTTGTCTTGCTCCCAGGAGCACACTGTCAGCTAGTGCGGCACATCGGTGGAAAGTCACTTATCAAAGTGCCTATAGACAGACACAAGAGGTTCCTCAGGGTGATGCCAATACCAGGGAATGGGCCACCAGAGGACCCAGGCTTGATTGCTCCAAGGAGTCTGTCAAGACCTCTTAAGGGAATCCAGTCCTTCAGGCCGAGAGGTAGCCATTTACATACTGGGATTTGAAGAACACTGAAAGCCCACTGTCCCCTCCCACCTCCTTCATACACTGTCAAATCTTTCTTCCACCCACCTACCACTGCTAAAATTTCTATTGGCCATACCTGCTGGAGTGCCCATTAAAAGGTCAATCTCTGCTTAAGGAGGGAGGCTGCCATGAAGTATCCAATCAACCCTGAACACCTTAGGCAGAGTTACTGTGCCAGTTTAGTTTTTGGCCTGGGTGAGAAGTGCAAGTCTGAGTGGCTGTTGGTGGGGGGAGGGTAAAGACCAGACACAGGATGCCGCCTTCTCAGGCAGAGCACTGAGTGCGGGCCTCAAATGGCCTGCAGCAACAAATGGAAAGTCCCTGGGGCTTGGTAGGGGAGGGTGCTCCAAAGGCCCCCAAACAAACCTCACCTACTTCACGATTTTGCTAGAGCCAGCCCTTCTGCCTGTGCACTTTACTCAACCTGCTGCTGAGGCTAAGGTGTTCATTTGGACCCATAATCTAGGGCTCTATTCCAGGAACCATTTTCTGTCCCAGACCATTTTCCCTTCCAGGTTGTCCTACTGTGGCACTAAGCCCCAGATATTTTCAGATCCTACCAGCAGCGTCCAATGCATGTTTTCTATTTCCTCCTTCTGCCTCCTCTCCCCACCTCCTCTACCTTTCTTTCTGTGAACGTTGCCTGCCATTCTTGGGCACCAGGATGAGAAGCAGTCGGCCACCACTCTCCTGGTGGGACCCCGTCATGGCATCAGCCATGTTATTGACCTCAAAACCAACCTCACCACTGTGCTGTCCGAGTTCAGCAAGATCAGCAAGATCCAGCTGTTCCGGGAGAACCAGGGTGTGGCCCGGGTGGAGACCAGCATCATGGATGCCAAGGTAAGCCCTGCTTTGAGGGTCTCCTTCTGTTCAGGAGCAGGCCTTGGGAGTAGAGGAAGAAGTAAACTTGAGAAAGAGAATTTGAGTCTGTCAGGTGAGGTTCAGTAATTCTGAAGTGGTTCAACTCTGGGACTCTTTGGGCTAATCTTTCTGTCTCTTCTCAGCCCTCAGGGACATGCCATTTTGACCAAATAATAAGGTCAGCCAGCACTAAGGAATGCTAGGGAGACAGTTCTTCAGCACAGGGCTGGGAAACTGGAGAACCTGGAGCTGCCCCCAGGCCACTGCTTCTCATTTTTCTCATATCATAGCACACATAGAAAATTATATTCACAGGCCGGCATGGTGGCTCATGCCTATAATCCCAAGCTTTGGGAGGCCAACCAAGGTGGGCAGATAACTTGAGTCTAAGGAGTTTGAGACCAGCCTGGGCAACATAGTGAAACTCTGTCTCTACAAAAAAATACAAAACTTAGCTGGGCATGGTAGCACACACCTGTGGTCCCAGCTACTCAGGGGACTGAAGTGGGAGGATTGCCTGGGCCAGAGAGGTCAAGGCTGCAGTGAGCCGTGATTGCACCACTGCACTCCAGCCTGGGCAACAGAGTGAGATCCTGTCTCAAAAAAAAAAAAAAAAGAAAAGAAAAGAAAAGAAAGAAAGAAAAGAAAAGAAAATTATATTCATGTGGAACACTGGGGTAAATGGAGCAGCCCCAGAGACTCTGTCCACCCCAGGTTCTGCCTGGCTGCCCCAGAAACTATAGGAATGAATATCTTGGCCCATCTTTACCCATTCCATGTGCACACCAGTTAGGGGGCCCTGCCATAGGCACATGCACCTTGAGTCATTGAAGAGCGGTTGTCTAAGCATGTGAACAGAACAGAGGGGGCCTGGGAAGAAGGGGAACATGCAGAGTCTTGTCCTTATTTCACCCCCAGAGTCCAGCCCTTCCAGAACCTTAGATTTATTCCCATAGATCCGCTCCTTCGGACTGGCAAGCAGCTGTCGCCTGTGCAAAGTCTGGCAGTCTTGGTCAGCCACCCCCTCCACAGCACTCCTGTTTGAATACCAGTGACCACTGTGGGTGGGGGGCAGGCCTGCCTGCCAGCTGGCGGAAGCTCTTAGAGGAGTTGCAACTTTCCTTTCTTAAATGATTTCCCAGGGGGAGATATTGGTAGCAGATTAAGAGGTGGAGTGTTTGCTGTTTCTAAAACAGAAAATTATTTGCTTCATTTTTGTCTTTGTGAAACTCAGAAAGCTTTAATATGTTAATTTTTCCACCTGTGATTCACAGGATTCCCATTGGTTTAGGAACTGGCTTGGAGCCGATGTTTAATTGGCTTGTGGCTACCTCCTCAACCAATGGTTGCTGCCCTCCTCAGATGTTGTTGGGTAAAAAGCCAAATGGACTGGCAGAGAAGGGGGCAGGGAAGACAAGGCATGCAGGGGAGATGTGGCTTCCTGAGAAATAAAAGAGGTTTAAAATAGAGACACAGCTTTCCAACTGAGTCTTCTATGTTTTGAGTGATTCTCAACATTGACTACACAATAGAATTTCCTTAAGTGCTTTGAGAAAAAACCAGATGCCTGGGTCCTACTCTCAGAGATTATGATTTCATTGGTCATGGGTGAAGCCCAGGTATCAGGATTTATTTATTTTTTTCAGTTTCCTAGGTGATTGTGTAATGCAACCACTTTGAGAATGCACAGGCTTGAGACCTATATTACCAGAGCTCTGGGAGGAAACAGGCTGAACAGGGGATCAGTGGGTGTTGCCTGAGTGAGGAGCACTATGCTTATTTCTAGGAGTGATCCAGCCACAGTTGTGGGAATGAATGCTGCCCTAGAGAGGCTACATTGTCATGGGGAGAGACTAGATTCACAAAGACACACGACCTGCCTTAAAAGCACAACATCAGAACATGTATAGAGCTCTGGAATCAGACAAGGCTCAAATCCCAGCTCTACTACTTCCTAGCTGTGTGACCTTCAGAAAGTGTCTTAACCTCTCTGAATCCTGATTCCCTCAACTGCAAAATGGAATGCCTATCTCAAAATGGTTTTGTCAGGATTATTATTGTTATTTTTAATTTTAGACATGGGGGTCTTGCTATGTTGCCCAGGCTGGTCTTGAACCCGTGGGCTCAAGCAGTCCTCCCAAGTCGGCCTCCCAAAGTGCTGGGATTGCAGGCATGAGCCACTGCACCTGGCCCATTGTATTAAATGCAAAAATGTACATAAAATGTCTTAGCACACTGCCTGGCACACAGTAAGTACTCAATGAATGAGACCTGTTATTTTTTCAAAAGCAAAACATCGGTAAAGAAAAAGTAATATGAAGTAAATGTTGCAGACAAGTGTGATCTGGAATATGGAACAAAAGAACAGGAAGGAGTTAACCAGATCTGACTTCCCACAAGAGGGTGTTTTAAGCTGGATCTTGAAGTGATAGGCATGAATTAGCAGAGAGAAGTGGGATGTGTTCAAAGGCAAGGAGCAAGCACAGAAATAAGCAAGCCATATGTGCAGGTCGATAAGCATAGTTGCTTGGCTGGAGAGGAGAATAACGAGAAAAGAGATTGTAGAGATTGGGGGTGAGCAGAACAAGTTGGTTAAAAGCCTCAAAGGCCAGTCTGTGGAATTTAGATTCAATGTGGTAGAACAGTGAGAATCCACAGTAGGTCTTTGAGCAGAGGGGTGATTAAATAAAAGTTGATTTGGACCAGGGTGTAAGATGGGTGAGAGCAAAGCTAATGTGGAGCTAGGGCAGTGAGGAGGGGATCATGGCACTAGTCCAGGAGTGAAGGAACAAGGGCCTGTGCTGGAAGGACAGCAGTGGTAATGAGAAAAAAAGAGGAGATGTGAAACATGCGAAATCAGTAAGATGTGGGTGCATATTCTCCCCTGCATACCACTCTTGCACAGACAATGCACATGTCTTATTATTCCTAGCCCTTCTGCCTACTTCATGGGTCGCAAATACTCTGAAGAATGGTACTATGTGCCCAGCAGAAGCAAAATGGATGGTATTGTGGTGAAAGGAGAAAGGGAAGATTGAGGGAGAAAAAAAGATCAAGGTTTAGATTTGACTGTCATTTAGTATGAACTTGCTGTTGTTGGGAAGCATGCTAAACACAGAATTTTTTTTTCTTTTTTTTTTTTTTTTTAATAAAGAGGCTGGGCACGGTCGCTTATGCCTGTAATCCCAGCACTTTGGGAGGCCAAGGGAGGCAGATTACTTGAGGTCAGGAGTTCGAAACCAGCCTTGCCAACATGGTGAAACCCTGTCTCCACTAAATCTCCACTAAAAATGAAAAAAAAAATATATATATATATATGTGTGTGTGTGTGTGT
>NC_037689.1:105560204-105580204 GCF_003255815.1 Theropithecus gelada
GTGTATATATATATATATATATATATATATATATATATATATATCAGCTGGGCTTGGTGGCACACACCTGTAATCCCAGCTACTTGGGAGGCTGAGGCAGGAGAATTGCTTGAACCTGGGAGGCAGAGATTGCAGTGAGCCAAGATCATGCCACTGCATCCCAGCCTGGGGGACAGAGTGAGACTCCGTCTCAAAAAAATTTAAAAAAAAAAATTAAAAGAGAAAAATACATGGCTTGCTGGGTGCAGTGGCTCATGCCTGTAGTCCCAGAACTTAGGAAGGCAGAAGTGGGAGAATAACTTGAGCCCAGGAGTTCAAGACCTGCCTGGGCAATATAGCGAGATCCCGTTCTCCACAAAAATGAAAAAGAGAGAAAGAGAGAACACCATGGCTCCTTGCCTTCAAGAAGCTTACCTAGCTTGTAGGATAGACATGCACAAATATGGCCAGGCACGGTGGCTAATGCCTGTAATCCCAGCAGTTTGGGAGGCTGAGGTGGGTGGATCACCTGAGGTCAGGAGTTCGAGACCAGCCTGGCCAACATGGCAAAACTCTGTCTCTACTAAAAATACAAAAATTAGCCATGTGTCATGGCACACACCTGTAATCCCAGCTACTCTGGAGGCTGAGGCAGGAGAATCGCTTGAACCCAGGAGGTGGAGGTTGGAGTGAGCGGGGATTGTGCCACTGCACTACAGCCTGGGCGACAGAGTGTAACTCCATCTCAAAAAAAAAAAAAAAAATGCACAAATACATGACACACAGAAGGAAGTGCCATAGGAGAGCTACCAAGAGCATGTTAGGGGAGTACAGGGGAGGACAAAATTCTGGCTGGGGGCATTAAGGAAAGCTTATTAGAGGTGCTATATATCAGCAATATTTGTGTTTAGTGAGAGGTGGCTCTGGGAAGGAATTGGGAGAGCAGGATTGGGAAGCTTCTTACTAGAGAATGGCTTCCCTGGGCTCAGTAAGAATCTACCCACTGAGCCAGTGGTGTGCTGGAGCTGGCTCACACAGTGCATCAGAGCCAGCTGGGCACATCTCTCCCCATCTCTTTGTTCAGTGCCATCATGTTGATAGTTTGAAAGCAGCCATGGTGGGTGTATGTACATCAGGGAAATTGGCCAATGCTACAAATTACTACTTGAAAGAACTGGCTGTGGGCTGGGCGCAGTGGCTCATGCCTGTAATCCAGCACTTTGGGAGGCTGAGAGGGGTGGATTGTTTGAGGCCAGTAGTTCCAGACCATCTTGGCAAACATGGCGAAACCCCGTCTCTACTAAAAATACAAAATAAGGTGGGCATGGTGGCTTGCGCCTGTAATCCCAGCTACTCAGGAGGTTGAGGTGGGAGGATGGCTTGAGCCTGGGAGGCAGAGGTTGCAGTGAGCCGTGATCATGCCAGTGTACTCCAGCTTGGGTGACAGAGCAAGATCCAGTCACAAAAAAGGAAAGGAAAGGAGAGGGAAGGGGAGGGGAGGGGAGGGGAAGGAAGGAAGGAAGGAAGGAAGGAAGGAAGGAAGGAAGGAAGGAAGGAAGGAAGGAAGGAAGGAAGGAAGGAGGAGAGGAAAGGAAAGGAAGAAAGAGAGAAAGAGAGAGAAAGGAAGGGAAGGAAGGAGGGAGGGAGGGAGGGAGGGAAGAAAAGGAAAGAAAGGAAAGGAAAGAAAGAACTGGTTGTGAAATGTTTACCAGCACACAACTGCATAGGATACACTGAAGAAGGACTGTCTGAACATCCTTAACAGGGGACATGGAAGTTAGAAATCAGACTTGGCCCATTTCCCCCTAGATAGGCCACTCTGGTCTAGCAATATTCTGTAAGGGTCTGGTGAAATTAAGATGATCCATTCAAAGTAGTTCTCAGCCCTGGCTGCACATTAGAATCATATGTAGAGATTTAAAAACCACTGGATGCCCAGACTCTTCCTCCCAGACCATTTAAAATCAGAACTCTGGGGGGTTGGGGCCCAGGAGTATACAGGTCTTTACCACTTCCAGGTGATTCTAATTTGTATCTGGCCTGAGAACCACTACCTTAAGTGATATTCTGCCTTGCTGCCAAATTGGCTGGCTGTGCCCATTTAGCCTTTCCTAGGGCTGTGGAGGCAAGAACCAAATATACTGATCCCTTGGGTCTCTAGACCATCATCTTTTACCCTTCCCCTCCAGGCCCCTGGATTCCATCCTTTTCCTGTTTTCAGGGATGCTAGGGTGAGTGAAGGCTACCCCAGGGAAAATCCTTTTCCTAGTTGGCATCTCAGAGTGCTAAGTGCCTGATAGCTCCCAGGGCACCCTGGGAAGGAGATGTGGCTGGAGCATGTCAAATGAATCCCTGCTGTACCTTCTCCTGGCTGGCTCATGCCTCCAACTCCATTCTCCTTTCCTCATGCTACATTTGAAGATGTCCTGGGCATATTAATTAGTTTTCACTCAGCTTACTTGCTCTTAGTGGAGCAAACATGAGGTAGTATTCAAATACCTTTCTTCAAGAGATGGCAGCCCAGGACTGAGGCATACCTGGGCCATTACCATACCCCATTACCACAGAAGCACATAAGGTGGAAAAAGAAATCATCAAAGGAATGTCCCAAGGGATATCTTGTGGCCCACCATGTCTCCTATTCTCATGTTTGAGCTTTATTTCTCTATTGCTGTCTGTAGGGACAAGCATTACATTACACGTCATGATCATTAAAATCCCACCTAAAATAAAAAATTGTTTTTGAAGGTTTCTAAGGAATCTGTCCAACCTTTTTGTTTGCCTGCTTTTGATTTCATTTTTACCTGTTGGCAAAAATTTCATTTTTCTGTTGGCAAAAAGTGTGTCTGTGTTCCTTTTACTGCGAGCTGCATTTGGCCCATGCTGGGGCCAAGTTGGCTGTCTGGGGATGCCAAGGAGAGGCTCCTGATGAGCTGTGCTGTGCTGAGCCAGCTGGGGATGTGCTTGGCCCTCTCTGTGCACAGGATTTTTCTTTCGTGCTGTTTTATTACTGGCACTGGGCTATATTGGGGGTAAGAGGGGAAACCGAAGTGGTCAATGAAGTCAATCAGCCATTCTCCCAGCCTCCAGTCAGTAATTCTGTCCATTAACCAGCCAACAAGCCAGCCAGGTAGCTCAGCAGTAAGAATGTGAGGTTGTTAGGCATTTTGTCTGTCCTGAGCTGGCTTGTCAACCAGGGCATGAGTGAGTCAGACTGCCCTGCAGCCGGCCAGCTCATTAGTCAGCCAGCCATTCAGCCTCTACTTTGGTCAAATGGTCTCACATTATATTTGTCAGCCAATGCTATTTTCTCAAAGCTGTCTCCAGTTTCTGAAACCAAATTAGTCACACACACACACATTCACACTTACCCACCCACGTAACACTCCAGGACATTCTACGTTTGGGTAGCTCTCTATACGTTTTCCTCAAAGTGCTTATCACACCTCGCAATCATATTTATTTGCATGGTTATTTGATTTGGGTTATGTCTTATTTCCTGCTCAATTGTAAGCTCCATGAGGGCAGGAACTAGGTTGGCTTGGTTCTGGAATGCATGGATGCATCTTTCACTTTGTCATGTTCTCCAGGAGGTATCGAGCCAGTTTATGGCAGCTTGTTGGGTGGACAAAGCAGGGCACAGGAGCATTTCAGCCAGAGGGAACAGCATAGGTTAAGGCATGAAGATGTGAAGGAACATGAGGAACTGTAAATACTTTGTAATTGCTGGAGTATAAGGTGAGCGACCGTGATGGGAGGGGAGCGCCAGTGGAGTTAATGCAGATATGGTTGGAGATGGAGGTTGGGTGCAGGTCCTGAAGGGCTTTGTATGCCATTGTAAGGCAGTTGGATTTTCTACAGGTAATGAGCTATTGAAGATTTTAAATGACAATGAGACTTGTGCTTTAGAAAGAGCCTTCAGACTTTGGGAGGCTGAGGCGGGTGGATCACTGAAAGTCAAGAGTTCGAGACTAGCCTGGCCAACATGGTGAAACCCCGTCTCTACTAAAAATACAAAAATTAGTCAGGTGTGATGGCACACACCTGTAATCCCAGCTACTTGGGAGGCTGAGACAGGAGAATTGCTTGAGCCCAGGAGGCAGAGGCTGCAGTGAGCCAAGATTCTGCCATTGCACTCTAGTGTGGGCATCAGAGTGAGACTCCGTCTCAAAAACAAAAACAAAAAGAAAGAGTCTTCAGGGTCATTCAGGGCCAAACATGGTGTCTCATGCCTGTAATCTCAGCACTTTGGGAGGCTGAGGTGGGAGGATCCCTTGAGGCCAGGAGTTTGAGACCAGCCTGGTAAACATAGTAAGACCACGTTTCTTCTTCTTCTTCTTCTACTACTACTACTACTACTAATAATAAAGTAGAAAAGAATCTTCAGGCAGCAATATGGAGGTGAAGTGGATTCAAGTGGGTAGAAACTAGAGGGAGGAAGGCCAGTCAGGAAGTTATTGGAGGTTCTTGGGTTAGTGTGTCCCAACCTTTTCCATATCATGAGAAATGTCACAATTCATATGACAAAACATACAAACAAATGAGGCATACATATATACCAGATGAGGCAGCTTGTGGCCAGAGGCAATAGGGCTGAGAAGCCAAGAGGCTCAGTATCTCAGCACACGGGCCACCCACTCACACATACCTTGAGGGGTTTTGATCTGGCAGGAAGATGATAAGGTCCTGAAATGAAGCAGTGGCAGTAGGGATGGCTGTGATGTGCATACCCCTGAGGCAAGCCTAGTGAGTCTTGGGCCCTCGTGGTAATGGTGGTAGCCACCGTTTACACTCAGATCTCAGTATCTGTATATCCTTCTGCCATCAGTGGCAGGGTTACAGTGGCAGCAAGACAGCAAGAAGGGGTATCTGACTCCCTGCCCCCCAAGTTCATTTCCTTTCCATACTTTTTTGTCTTTATTTTGCTGTATGCAAGTTTGGCTATTCTGTTGTGACTGAGAAGCATTCATTAACTGGAGGTATGAATGTCCCCTCTACCCCTTCCTAATAATGACTAAAAAGTAATACCTATCTCTGGCCCCTTTCTCACTGGAAAAAAAAAAGCTGTTGCTCCTCAGGGTACAAACTGTTCCTTTTTCCTCCCAATGGTATTGCATGAACTCCATAGGAGCATCACTAACTTGTTGCCTTAAAGTTGGGGCAGAGTCCAAATGCCTTATTGTGGCATGCATTGTAATTGAATGTACAACAACTATGAAAGAATTCAAGTTAGTATTTGATCCAACACAAGACTGTGTAGTATAGACATAGGGCTATATGATTTCTGCGATAGGAAAAGAATTCAAGGGAGTAGACTGGGCATGTTGATTTTTGAATCGCCAGCATAGAGGTTAAAGCAGACACCCTGATGGAGAAGAATTGAGGGTTGTACACTGAGCCTAGGATATAGCTAGGGCGAGGAGGTTGCACATGAAGAGCCAGCCGAAGAGAGAGATGAAAATGGTCAGATTACAGAACCAGAACACAGCTCACAGAAACAGAAGCCAAGAGAAGAATTTCCAAAGAAGGTGATTGCTGTTAGCAAATGTAATAACTTGAGATGTGTGATGAATGAATACAATTGTTTCTAGCTGTAAAGAAGTTTTACTTCAGTGGGCGCTGTGGCTCATGCCTGTAAATCCCAGAACTTTGGGAGGCCAAGGAGGATCACTTGAGCCCAGGAGTTCAAGACCAACCTGGGCAACATAGTGAGACCCTGTCTCTATTTAAAAAAAAAAAAAAAAAAAAAAGGGCAAGAAAGAAGTTTCACTTCTAGATCAGGTGGCTAACTATGGCCCATGAGCCAAATCTGACTCATTGCCTGTTTCTGTAAATAAAGTTCTATTAGAACACAGTCATGCCTATTTATTTAATTTACAGATTATCTGTGGCTATTTCCACACTATGTACAATGGCTGAGTTGTTGTGACAGAGCCCGCATGGCCCACAGTGCCTAAAATATTTACTCTCTAGCCCTTTGTAGAAAATGTGTGTTGACCCCTGACCTATATGAACTACAAAATATTCAGCTCAGGCTCTGTGTTGGAATCCTGGGAAAAAGAAAACCACTGCAACTTTAGCTAACAGCTGAGCTGGTTTGGAATCAGAATTGTGCCCCAGGTAATGGTGATTTAGCCAAGGAAGGCTAATCTAGTTGGTGATCAAGTTCTATCAGGTCTTCATAATGTCCCTTCCTTTTCACTGGACCAGCCACCACTCTAGTGGAGGCCCTGACCACCTCTCTCCTAGACTGTTGCAGTAGCCTCCTCATTGGTCAGAGAGGGGCCTCATTTCTTCTGCCTAATTCTCATATTTCTTAATGCCTGGTCTGGGTGACCCACAGCCCCATGGCTCCCTCTTTAGCCAGTCTTCAGTGATCTTTATCCGGAAACCACTGCCCTATTCCAAGGAGAATGTTCCCAAGGCTGACTTCAGTCTGGCTCAAACTTGATCAAGCCACAGTTAAAATTATAATACAGATACTAGGAGGTTTTCTTGAAATAGTGCTGATTTTCCTGAATAGCATTGCCTGGTCTCTGAAGCAGTTAACCAGTTAACCCCAGGACTATCTGACTGATTTAGAGTTAGGAACAGAAGTCAATAATGTATGCTAGTATTTCCCAAGGTGGGTTAACAACAACAACAACCTTGTTACCATGAGATGTTCTCTAAAAATAGATCATTGTGGTCTAATAAATTCAGAAAACTTAGAATATTAAAGCTTTTCTTTTGAGGTTTCCCAGTGCACAACGATATATTAAAGGGTCTTATGAATTCTCATAGTAAAACTATCTGCATAGTGTTATTTAACCCAATGTCACAAACATATTTGACCAAGGAGTTCTTTTAATAAGCACCAATTAACAACATCTCAAAGACACAGGGAAATAAAGGAAGAGGGATAGAGCATGATGCTTTTTTTTTTTTTAAACAAAGTCTCACTCTGTCACCCAGGTTGGAGTGCAGTGGCACCATCTTGGCTCACTGCAACCTCCACCTCCCTGATTCAAACGGTTCTCCTGCCGCAGCCTCTGGAGTAGCTGGGATTACAGGCACGGGCTAATTTTTGTATTTTTAGTAGAGATGGGGTTTCACCACGTTGGCCAGGCTGGTCTCGAACCCCTGACCTCAGATGATCCTCCCGCCTCGGCATCCCAAAGTGCTGGGATTACAGGCATGAGACACCACACCCGGCCGAGCATGATGCTCTGAGCAGAACAGCAGGCCGGAAAGACTTTGGCCCTAAAGGCAGAGTTACGACTTGATTCCACAGAGATTCCTTTATGTCCAGGGAGGTGTTCTGGGTGTTACAGGGGGCATGTGAAGATGAGCAAGACATAACTCTTGCACCCAAGGGACTTAGAATCGAGGGGGGTCTAGGCCATTCTGAAGTCTAACCTAGATTCCCAACTTTACCCCCGCTCTCCCAGCTGGTCTGTACATCTGCTGAGCCCTGGCAAACACAAATACAGCTACATAGCAGTCACATGAGGTTATATAATTTTAGTCCTTTTCAGTAAAGGTAGTTCATTAAATGTATAAAGGTTGATTTAATTTTGATACTTGGGTAAGAGGTTATTACAAAGAAATTCTCAAATCAGAAGAAACTATTTGTCAAGCCCTGTGCCTCAATTTTTGGTTCAGAAAGTATAGTTCCTTTAATTATGCAAGTCATCTTTTCCTAGCTACCATGCCTCTGGAAATGCATCTGCCTCCCTCCTTCCCGTATCTTCATGTTTCTTCCCTTCTCTTCTGCAGCCTCTGGTGCTGTTGATGGAGTGGCCTGAAGCCACCAACTTTGCCTGCCTGATCGCGGGTTACTGCCGCCTCTTGCTGGATTCCAGGAAGATGGTCTTCTCCAGGCCTGCCAGCCAGCCACTTCCACCTCCAATGATCAAGGCAGGTAGGGCTCAACCTCGGTTGGTTTTTGCTGTGCCAGAGGCCCTTTGGACCCTGGAGACATGGAGGGAAGAGCTTCCCCGCCTTAGTGCTCACCCCGTGCCAACAGTGCCTGATTTGCCAGGAGCCAAAACTGTAGCACTGTATCCTAGCTGGCACAGCCCAATGGGAAAGACAGCTGGCCTTCACATGTACCTGTTCCACAAAGGATACCTGTGACAACATTGTGATTGAGTCAACCAATGAATGTATTATTAAAATACCAAACATGATAAATAGAGCCAATTAAATGGTTGCATTGGATCTAAGGTAAAGCTTTAGCGGTGTGGAGATCTAGAGGAAATTTACAGGTGTGCTGGCTCAGTTGAAGTGGAGGTGAAAATGAATATAAAGGTCTGATGAAAAGGAGGTGGCTCAAAGAACAGATACTTCACATATTAGACCTAAGGCTCATGTAGATGCAGTAAGTGCTTCTCCACCCCAGCACCCAGAAATAATGAGTGAAGCTGAGACTTTGCCCTTCTCACATGCTGAATACTCTCAACCCACTTGCCCTTGCTGCTTGACTATTTCTTTCTTCAAGGCTGTGGTTTTCTGAGTAGTCAGATCACACTTTGGGAAGCCAAGACGGGCAGATCACTTGAGGTCAGGAGTTTGAGACCAGCTTGGCTAACAAGGTGAAACCCTGTCTCTACTAAAAAAAAAAAAAAAATAGGCTAGGCATGGTGGCTCACACCAGTAATCCCAGCACTTTGGGAGGCGGAGGTGGGCGAATCACCTGAGGTCAGGAGTTTGAGACCAATCTGGCCAACATGGTGAAACGCCGTCTCTACTAAAAATACAAAAATTAGTTGGGTATGGTGGTGTGGACCTATAGTCCCAGCTGTTTGGGAGGCTGAGGCAGGAGAATCGCTTGAATCCAGGAGGCAGAGGTTGTAGTGAGCCGAGATCATGCCACTGCACTCCAATCTGGGTGACAGAGTGAGACTGTCTCAAAAAAAAAAAAAAGAAAAAGAAAAAGAAAAAAAGCCAGGTGTGGTGGTGGGTCCCTGTAATCCCAGCTACTCGGGAGGCTGAGACAGGAGAATCGCTTGAACCCAGGAGGCAGAGGTTGCAGTGAGCCGAGATCCCGCCATTGTACTTCAGCCTGGGCGACAGAGCAAAACTCCCCCTCAAAAAACAACAAACAAACAAGCAGTAGTCAGATCAGATCTCCATCGAGGTGTTTGAGAGCAGAAACACACTCCTGATGGATGGCCCAGACCTAGAAGGCTGTGGACACCCCTCACCCATACACATCTTCTCACCTCTTGTCTCTTCATCACAATCATCATGACATGCCTCATGACCTTGTCCACAGGAACTAAATGGCAATCCATCAAACACAGATTTGGGAAAGGATAGGTGGCCCTAAGACATATGAAGGAGATTCCACATAGAAAAGCAAAGGAGCTGACTTAGGATAGTAAGAAACCAGGGGGCTGAGTTGCTGCAAGTCTCCAGGTGAACAACACTGAAGAGGCGGCCACACTAGCAAACCTACAGATGGCCGAATGATGGAAAGCCAGCATTAGCATTATCACTGTCACTTCTGGTCTTCCTCTCTCTAATCACATCCAAGTAAACTATACCTCCTACTGAGTAGGCTAGAGAGGGAGAAAAGGAAAAGGGAAGATAAAGTGAAGAACCTGGAACCCAGCCAAAGACCAAATGTGACAGTGAAGATTATTCGGAAGGAATGCACTTTCAGAAGGCACTGGAGATGGCTCTATAGTCCCACCCTACCTAACAGTTTTTTGTCATCCCATCAGTACCCTAGCCAATGCTGACCCCAAGTATTCCTCTTGCTGTGGGGATAGTGGCACCAAGTAGAGGGATATGTGCTTCGTATGTTCCCGCAGCCTCACTGAACACATTCCAACATTCCATGTTGCTTTTCCAAAGGCAAATCTGTTTTCTTACATTCTCTATGGGCTAGGCATGGCTTTAAAACACCCCACCCCCAACCACTTTCCTGACTTCTGAGAACCGCCTTGGGCCTGCAGAATGATGGGGGCTCAGGTTGCCTCCAGCACAGGGCCTCTATGTCCATGCAGGAGCCAGATGGAGCACTGTGATGTGTCTGTTTTTGCGGTACTTCTCCCTTTTGGGTAGAAATAATCAGCTCAGGGGCAGAGACCTACAAAAAGTTCTGCTCTTCCTTCCCCATCTCTTCTGGCCAGAAACATGAGAACTTGAACTAGGCATCATATCACTAGGTACATGGTTTAAATCTTGGACCCCGTTTCTTAGTTTTTTGAACTGTTAGGTGCTCGTGGTGGGTGGAGTGGGGCGGAGTGATCCTCACGGCTCTACTTGAGTTCGCTGAGCTGCCACTGCCCCAGCAAAGTTCTAGGACTTGGTGTGCACATTTTGTCTTACTACCTCTAAGAAGGGAAGGGCACAACTGAGGAGACCTCAGCTCAGGTTACAGTGAAGGATTATCAGTTCCTGATATTGTAGACTTTTAGGACCAAGGTCCAAAATTGAAATCAGTTTCCTACACCAGGCCCTACTTTCATCCCAGAACAGAAGCCCCAATGCCAACTGTTGTTCCTTAACAAAGGCCAATAGGGAATAGGTATCCTCCCAACCTTATCTGGACTTTTCCCCCAGGGTCCAAAGCCACAGCCCACTTAGGTCCCGGTTTTTCAGGAAAGGGAGGAAGAGGTCTGGCCAGCTCTATTCTTGTCCCACATCAGCTGCTGGCTGTCAGCCAAGTCCAACTCAGGGCCCAGCCTATTGGGCCTAAAGGATGAAGTTAGACCAGCAACTGGGAAAGTGAAAACATCATCTTCCTTCAAGTCTCAGAAAAAAAGGAGAATGGGGACATGGTAGGGAAGGGACTCCCTCTTGGGCTTTATCAGTAGCCTCACCAAAGGTACTATACTTATTCACTTAACAAATCAAGCACTCATCATGTGCCAGGTGCAGAAGATGCAGCCATGAATAACAGACATGGTCCTTATGGTCCTTGCCCTCACATAGCTTGCAATCTAGTAGAGGGGAAATACTGACAGATGATTAAAAGGATAAGGTCAATAACTTAAGTGCCTTTGCTTTTATATATGAGAGATTCAACAGATACAACAGAGCAGTGCCTGGGTTTGAGGGCCCAGAAAGGCTCTGAGCTTAGAGAAAGGTCTAGAAAAATGCCAGTTTTCTATCTCTAATGAGGTGGTGGGCAATCCAAAGGCAGCTACCATCTTTCTGCAGCCCTGAGCTCTCTGTATCCTGGGGGAATCCAGGAGAAAAAGGCTTTGAGGGCCCCTGTTAGGGCCTCAGTTGGAGGAACTCACTCTACATTTTCTACCATGGTTAGAAAACAGTTTGGTCGGGTGAATTGAACATTTTGGTTAATGGTTACTATATATCCCTCGAGTGCCTTACCAATTTTCATGTAGTTAAAACCCAGCAACATGTACAGAGTACTAAAGTAAGACTGAACATAGTAGACTTTTTTTGGATGATTCAGAAAGAGCATGAGGTTCTTGCAAGGCCTCTAGGTCGTCATTATGACCAGTGATTATTGGACTATAGAATAGAGCAGGGCCAAGTACTAGAATGCTAGGTGAGTCAATGTCACACAGACCGTATGTTTTTATATATACATATATATATCTGCATATATTTTCTTTTTTTATTATACTTTAAGTTCTAGGGTACATGTGCACAATGTGCAGGTTTGTGACATATGCGTACATGTGCCATGTTGGTGTGCTGTACCCATTAACTCGTCATTTACATTAGGTATATCTCCTAATGCTATCCCTCCCCCCTCCCCCCATCCCATGACAGGCCCCAGTGTGTGATGCTCCCCTTCCTGTACCCAAGTGTTCTCATTGTTCAATTCCCACCTATGAGTGAGAACATGTGGTGTTTGGTTTTCTGTTCTTGTGATAGTTGGCTGAGACTGATGGTTTCCAGCTGCATCCATGTCCCTACAAAGGACATGAACTCATCCTTTTTTATGGCTGCATAGTATTCCAAGCTGCATATATTTTCAAACACAACTCCAGTTGAATCACTGTCCTGTTCTTTGCAAGCATTTTTTTTCTAGTGAGTCTTCTGAGTGACTGAGTACAGAGGGATAGACTAGGGCAATCCCCTTGGGGAAAGCTGATGAGCAATTTATACCATATTTGCAGTCTGGGAGGCATACTGTCCTGAACCATCAGCCAGCTGCACCTGGCATTACTGGCACTTCTAATCTTCTGCCAGGAGGAGATTTGGGATTCTCCAGGCGCATTTTGTCTTCTGATCTGGAAGTCATAGTACCAAGTGGTGGACAGGGCATTACCTGGCCTTGACAGTCTATGCTTACAGATGTTTCCATCTTGCAGGGAGGGAAGCCACCCTTAGAATCCAGCCTCTGTTTGAGAGGGGTCACTATCTGCCACCCTTAGAATCCAGCCTCTGCTTGAGAGGGGTCACTATCCGCTTATTGGGCATGCCACTTGGAGCCACCTTTGATGGCAGCTTATTGCCAGGCTGGCTATCCTGATTGCTCAGCTGTCTCATAGGTAGTTAGCACCTGGTATATCCCCAGGACCTGTGGACAAAGTCTTGATGTAGAGAGGCATCATGAACTTATAGTTCATACTCCTGGCTGATTGCTCCTCTGGAGCACTTATTCCCTAAGTCTCAGAGGCCTGGATGAAGGGTAATTACATAATATTCCCCCAACTGACCCAGAGTTCCTGAGATACAGTAAAGCCCAATAAGGCCTGAACCAACCCCACTCATTGATTCTGTGTTTAAAGCAGCAACATGGTCTATGGAAAATTGCAAGAGCTTGAGATCTGAAGTCACAGAGACTTGGGTTCCAGTCCCTGTTTTGCCATATCTTAGCTATGTGATCATAACTAAATGCCAGAAACTTCGTCTCAGTTTCCTCATATGTAAAATGAGGATAATACTATTACCTGCTTCATGAGGAATTTGACAGGATTGTGTGCGATAAACCACATAAAGTCCCTTCACAATACAGAGTACCCTTTTTTGCTTTGTTTGTTCGTTTGTCTGTTTGTTTGTTTGTTGAGACAGAGTCTTGCTCTTGTTGCCCAGGCTGGAGTGCAGTGGCATGATCTTGGCTCCTTGCAACCTCCGCCTCCTGGGTTCAAGCTATTCTCCTGCCTCAGCCTCCTGAATAGCTGGGATTACAGGCGGCCGCCACCACACCCAGCTAATTTTTTGATATTTTTAGTAGAGACGGGGTTTCACCATGTTGACCAGGCTGGTCTCAAACTCCTGACCTCAGGTGATCCACTGCCTCGGCCTCCCAAAGTGCTGGGATTACAGGCGTGAGCCACCACCCCCAGCCTTTTGCTCTTTTTTTTTAAAGATTGAGAGTTCATCATGTGCCCAGAGCTGTGCTTTAAAAAAATTAACAGCTTTGTTTAGATATAATTTTAAAGCCATAAAATTCACCCATTTGAAGCGCACAATACAATTTTTTTTAATATACTTAATATATTCACAGGGTTATACAGCCATTATCACAATCTAATTTTAGAACATTTTTTGCCCCTCCCAAAACAAAATCTGTACCTATTAGGGGTCGCTCCCTATTTGCCTCCTAATCACCACCTAGCCCTAAGCAACCATTGGTCTACTTGCCGTCTATAGGTTTGCCTATGCTGGACATTTTGTGTAAATGGAATAATAAAATATATGGTCTTTTGCCACTTGCTTTTTCTACCTAGCATGTTTTCGTGGGTCATTCACGTTCAGCATGCACCAGTACTTCATTCCTCTTTATTGATGAATTACATTCTATTGTATGGATATACTACATTTCTTTATCCATTCATCAGTTGATAGACATTTGTTTTTTTCCCACCTTTTGACTGTTATGAATAATATTGTTATAAACATTCATGTTTATATGGGGACCGTTTTTATGGGGACATATGTTTTCCTTTCTCTCCAGTATATACCTAGGAGTGGAATTACTGGTCAAATGGTAACTCCATGTTTAACTTTTAGAGGAACTGCCCAATTGTTTTTTAAAGTGACTATACCATTTTACACTCCCATCAGCAATATTGGAGGGTTAAATTTTAACCATATATTCGTCAACACTTGTTATTGTCCATCTTTTTTTTTTGTTGTTTTTTTTCGGAGACAGAATCTCACTCCATCACCCAGAATGGAGTGAATGTGCACCATCTCAGCTCACTGTGACCTCTGCCTCCTGGGTTCAAGCAATTCTCCTTCCTCAGCCTTCTGAGTAGCTGGGACTACAGGCATGTGCCACCACAGCTGGCTAATTTTTTGTATTTTTAGTAGAGATGGAGTTTTGCCATGTTGGCCAGGCTGGCTTTGAACTGCTGACCTCAAGTGACCCACCCGCCTTGATCTCCCAAAGTGCTGGGATTATAGGCATGAGCCACCGCATCTGGCCATCTTTTTATTTATTAATATGTCTGTCATATTGTGTGTGAAGTGGTAGCTCATTATGCTTATGATTTACAGTTTCCTGATGGCTAATGATGTTGAACATCTTTTCATGGGCTTATTGGCCACTTGTATATCTTCTTTGGTGAAATATCTAATCAAATCATCTGTCCATTTTTAAATTGAACTATTTCACCATAAATGTGAGGGGTTATTTGAGAACTCTCAATTCTACTGCCTTGATCTATACATCTATCCTTACGCCACCACTTTACGGTCTTGATTACTATGGCTTTGTAGTGAATTTCAAAATCAGAAAGTGTGAGTCATCCTACTTTGTACTTCTTTTTCAAGACTGTTTTGGTTATTCTGGGTCTCTTGTGACTCTATATTAATTCATGAATTAGCTGTCAATTTTGATAAAGTCAGCTGTGATTTTAGTAGAGACTATGTTGAATCTATAGATCAATTTGGAAAGTACTATCATTATGACAATATTGATTGAGTCTTCCAATCCATGAGCAGAGAATATATTCCAATTATTTAAATCTCTTTTAATTTCCTTCATCAATGTTGTATAGTTTTCAGTGTACAAATTTTACACCTCTTGTTTTTTTTTATTTTTCTCCTTTTTTTTCTTTTTCTTTTTCTTTTTTTTTCTTTTTACTTTAAGTTCTGGGATACATGTGCAGAATGTGCAGGTTTGCTACATAGGTATACATGTGCTATGGTGGTTTGCTGCTCCTATTCACCCGTCCTCTAAGTTCCCTCCCCTCATCCCCCACCCCCAACAGGCCCTGGTGTGTGTTGTTACCCTCCCTGTGTCCTATGTTCTCATTGTTCAACTCCCGTTTATGAGTAAGAACATGTGATGTTTGGTTTTCTGTTCCTCTGTTAGTTTGCTAAAGATGATGGCTTCCAGCTTCGTCCATGTCCCTGCAAAGGACATGATCTCATTTCTTTTTATGGATGCATAGTATTCCATGGTGTATATGTACCACATTTTCATTATCCAGTTTATCATTGATGGGCATTTGGGTTGGTTCTATGACTTTGCTATTGTAAATAGTGCTGCAGTAAACATACGTGTGCATGTGACTGTATAGTAGAATGATTTATATTCCTTTGGGTATATGCCCAGTAACGGGATTGCTGAGTCAAATAGTATTTCTGGTTCTAGATCCTTGAGGAATCACCGTACTGCCTTCCACAATGTTTGAACTAATTTACATTTCCACCAGCAGTGTAAAAATGTTCCTATTTCTCCACAGCCTCACTAGCATCTATTGTTTCCTGACTTTTTGATAATCGCCATTCTGACTGGCATGAGATGGTATCTTATTGTGGCTTTGATTTGCATTTTTCTAATGATCAATGATGCTGAGCATTCTTTTTCTTTTCTTTCTTTTTTTTTTTTTTTTTTTTTGAGACAGAGTCTCACTCTGCTGCCCAGGCTGGAGCACAGTGGTATGATCTCGGCTCACTGCAACCTCCACCTCCTGAGTTCAAGCAATTCTCCTGCCTCAGCCTCCCGAGTAGCTGGAACTACAGGCGCCTGCCACCATGCCTGGCTAAGTTTTGTATTTTTAGTAGAGATGGGGTTTCACCATGTTGGCCAGGCTGGTCTCGAACTCCCGACCTCAGGTGATCCACCTGCTTTGGCCTCCCAAAGTGCTGGGATTACAGATATGAGCCACCGTGGCTGGCCCTGTTTTTTGTTTTTTGTTTTTTGTTTTTTTGATTGTTGAGCATTTTTTTCATTTGTTGGCTGCGTAAATGTCTTATTTTGAGAAGTGTTTGTTCATATTTTTTGCCCACTTTTTTATGGGATTTTTTTTTTCTTGTAAATTTCTTTAAGTTCCTTGTAAATTCTGGATATTAGACCTTTATCAGATGGATAGATTGCAAAAATTTTCTCTCATTCTGTAGGTTGCCTGTTCACTCTGATGATAGTTTCTTTTGCTGTGCAGAGGCTCTTTATTTAATTACATCCCATTTGTCGATTGTGGCTTTTGTCATAATTGCTTTTGGCATTTTTGTCATGAAGTCTTTGCCCATGCCTGTGTCCTGAATGGTATTGCCTAGGTTTTCTTCTACAGTTTTTATAATTTGGGGTTTTACATTTAAGTATTTAATCCATCTTGAGTTAATTTTTGTATAAGGTGTAAGGAAGGGGTCCAGTTTCAGTTTTCTGCATATGGCTAGCCAGTTTTCCCAGCACCATGTATTGAATAGGAGATCCTTTCCCCATTGCTTGTTTTTATCAGGTTCAATGAAGATAAGATGGTTGTAGATGTGTGGTGTTATTTCTGAAGTCTCTGTTCTGTTCCACTGGTCTATATGTCTGTTTTGGTACCAGTACCGTGCTGTTTTGGTTACTTGTAGTGTAGTTTGAGGTCAGGTAGCATGATGCCTCCAGCTTTGTTCTTTTTGCTTAGGATTGTCTTGGTTATACAGGGTCTTTGATGATTCCATATGAAATTTAAAGTAGCTTTTTCTAATTCGGTGAAGAACGTCAATGGTAGTTTGATGGGAATAGCATTGAATCTATAAATTAGTTTGAGCAGTATGGCCATTTTCACAATATTGATTCTTCCTGTCCATGAGGATGGAATGTTTTTGCATTTACTTGTATCCTCTCTTATTCCCTTGAGCAGTGGTTTGTAGTTCTCCTTGACAGGGCCCTTCACATTCCTTGTTAGCTGTATTCCTAGGTATTTTATTCTCTTAGTAGTGATTGTGAATGGGAGTTCATTCACGATTTGGCTCTCTGCTTGTCTATTGTTGGTGTAAAGTAATGCTTGTGATTTTTGCACATTGATTTTGTATCCTGAGACTTTGCTGAAGTCGTTTATCAGTTTAAGGAGTTTTGGGGCTGAGATGATGGGGTTTTCTAAATGTAAAATTATGTCATCTGCAAACAGGGACAATTTGACTTCCTCTCTTCCTATTTGAATACCTTTATTTCTTTCTCTTGCCTGATTGCCCTGGCCAGAACTTCCAATACTATGTTGAATAGGAGTGGTGAGAGAGAGCATCCTTGTCTTGTACTGGTTTTCAAAGGGAATGCTTCCACCTTTTGCCCATTCAATATGATATTGGCTGTGAGTTTGTCATAAATAGCTCTTATTATTTTCAGATATGTTACATCAATAACTAGTTTGTTGAGATTTTTTAACATGAAGGGATGTTGAATTTTATCGAAGGCCTTTTCTGCATCAGTTAAGATAATCATGTGTTTTTTTTTCTTTGGTTCTGTTTATGTGATGGATTACATTTATTGATTTGCATGTGTTGAACCAGCCTTGCATCCCAGAGATGAAGCCAACTTGATTGTGGTGGATTACTTTTTCGATGTGCTGCTGGATTTGGTTTGCCAGTATTTTATTGAGGATTTTTTCATTGAAGTTCATCTGGGATATTGGCCTGAAGTTTTGATTTTTTGTTGTGTCTCTTCCTGAGTTGAGTATCAGGATGATGCTGGTTTCATAAAATGAGTTAGGGAGGAGTCCTTCCTTTTCAATTTTTTGGAATAGTTTCAGAAGGAATGGTACCAGCTCCTCTTTGTACCTCTGGTAGAATTTGGCTGTGAATCCATGTGGTCCTGGGCTTTTTTTTTTTTTTTGGTTGGTAGGCTATTAATTACTGCCTCAATTTCATAACTTGTTATTGGTCTATTCAGGGATTCAACTTCTTCCTGGTTTAGTCTTGGGAGGGTGTATGTGTCCAGGAATTTATCTATTTCTTCTAGATTTTCTAATTTATTTGCAGAGAGGTGTTTATAGTATTCTCCGATGGTAGTCTGTATTTCTGTGGGGTCAGTTGTGATATCCACTGTGTCATTTGTTATTGTGTCCTTTTGATTCTTCTCTGTTTTCTTCTTTATTAGTCTCGCTAGCGGTCTATTTTGTTAATTTTTTCAAACAACCACATCCTGGATTCATTGATTTTTTTTTTTTTGGAGTGTTTTTCGTGTTTCTATATCCTTCAATTCTGCTCTGATCTTAGTTATTTCTTGTCTTCTTCTAGCCTCTGGATTAGTTTGCTCTTGCCTCTTTAGCTCTTTTAATTTTAATGTCATCATGATGCTATCTGGTTATGTTGGACACTAGGTGATGCAGTTTCTTCATAATGTCATTGGTCTTTATATTTTGGTATGTTTCTACAGTGGCTGGTACCGGTTTTTCCTTTCCATATTTAGTGCTTCTTTCAGGAGCTCTTGTAAGGCAGGCCTGTTGGTGACAAAATCCCTCAGCGTTTGCTTGTCTGGAAAGTATTTTATTTCACCTTCACTTATGAAGCTTAGTTTGTCTGGTTATGAAATTCTGGGCTGAAAATTCTTTTCTTTAAAAATGTTGAATATTGGCCCTCAATATTTTTTTTAGACATGGTCTCATTCCATCGCCCAGGCTGAAGTGCAGTGGCTCAGTCTTGGCTCACTGCTACCTCTGCCTCCAGGGTTCAAGCGATTCTCCTGCCACAACCTCCAGAGTAGTTGGGAGTACAGGCACATGCCACCACACTCGGCTAGTTTTTGTATTTTTAGTAGAGAGAGGGTTTCACCGTGTTGGCCAGGCTGGTCTTGAACCCCTGGCCTCAAGTGATCCACCCACTTGGCCTCCCAAAGTGCTGGGATTACAGGCATGAGCCACCTTGCCCAGGCTGGCCCCCAGTCTCTTCTGGCTTTTAGAGTTTCTGCTAAGAGGTCTGCTATTAGTCTGATTGGCTTTCCTTTGTAAGTGACCTGGCCTGCCTTTCTGGCTGCCCTTAATATTTTTTCCTTCATTTCGACTTTGGAGAATCGGTGAATCTGATGGTTATGTGTCTTGTGGTTGATCTTCTTCTTCTTCTTCTTCTTCTTTTTTTCTCTTTTTGAGATGGAGTTTCGCTCTTGTTGCCCAGGCTGGAGTGCAATGGTGCAATGTCAGCTCACCACAACCTCCGCCTCCCAGGTTCAAGCGTTTCTCCTGCCTCAGCCTCCTGAGTAGCTGAGATTACAAGCATGCACCACTACACCAGGCTAATTTTGTATTTTTAGTAGAGACGGAGTTTCTCCGTGTTGGTTCAGTAGGTCTCAAACTCCTGACCATAGGTGATCTGCCTGCCTCAGCCTCCTAAAGTGCTGGGATTACAGGCATGAGCCACTGCACCCAGCCTTGAAGTTGATCTTCTCGTGGAGTATCTTAGTGGTGTTCTCTGTATTTCCTGAATTTACATGTTGGTCTGTCTTGCTATGTTGGGGAAGTTCTCCTGGATAATATCCGAAAGTGTGTTTTTCAGCTTGTTTCCATTCTCCCTGTCTCCTTCCAGTACTCCAATCAATCGTAGGTTTGGTCTTTTTACAGAGTCCCATATTTCTTGGAGGCTTTGTTCATTCCTTTTCATTCTTTTTTCTCCAGTCTTGTCTCCATACCTTATTTCAGCAAGGTGGTCTTCAAACTCTAATACCCTCTCTTCCGCTTGGTTGATTCAGCTATTGCTACTTGTGTATGCTTCATGAAGTTCTTGTGCTGTGCTTTTCAGCTCCCTCAGGTCATTTATGTCCCTCTTTAAACTGATTCTAGTTAGCAGCTCCTCTAACCTTTTATCAAGGTTCTTAGCTTCTTTGCATTGGGTTAGAACATCCTTCTTTAGCTCAGCATAGTTTTGTACTACCTATCTTCCGAAGCCTACTTCTGTCAATT
>NC_037689.1:105585204-105798959 GCF_003255815.1 Theropithecus gelada
GGCCTATGTACCTATTTTTACCAGTACCATGCCTTGTAGTATAGTTTGAAATCTGGTAACGTGATGCCTCCAGATTTGTTCTTTTGCTTAGGATTGCTTTGGCTATGTGGGCTCTTTTTTGGTTCCATGTAAATTTTAGGATTTTTTCATAGTTCTGTGAAGAATGATGATGGTATTTCGATGGGAATTGCATTGAATTTGCAGATCGCTTTTAGCAGTATGGTCATTTTCACAATATTGATTGCACCCACCCATGAGCATAGACTGTGTTTTCATTTGTTTGTGTCACCTGTGACTTCTTTCAGCAGTGTTTTATAGTTTTCCTTGTAGAGGTCTTTCTCCTCCTTGGCTAGGTGTATTCCTAAGTGTTTTATTTTTTTGCAGCTATTGTAAGAAGGGTTAAGTTCTTGATTTGATTCTCAGCATGGTCACTGTTGGTATATAGCAGTGCTACTGATTTGTGTACATTGATTTTGTATCCTGAAGCTTTAATGAATTCATCTATCAGATCTAGGAGCTTTTTGGATGAGTCTTCAGGGTTTTCTAGGTATATGATCATATCATCCGTGAACAGTGACAATTTGACTTCCTCTTTACCGATTTGGATGTCCTTTATTTATTTCTCTTGTCTGATTACTCTGGCTCTTTCAGTTATTTTTAAAAGTACAATTAGTTTATTTTTGACTGCAGTCACCCTATTGTGTTATCAAATAGTAGGTCTTATTCATTCTTTCTATTTAGTTTGCTCTTGTTTTTCTGGTTTCTTAAGGTAGAAGTGGAAGTTTATGGTAATTCATATGAAATCTTTCCTCTTTTTTAACGTAGGCACTTTCAGCTACAGATTTCCCCTTTAAGAACTTTTTAGGCCGGGCGTGGTGGCTCACACCTATAATCCCAGCACTTTGAGAGGCTGAGGCAGGCAGATCACTTGAGGTCACAACTTCGAGACCAGCCTGACCAACATGGTGAAACCCCATCTCTACTAAAAATACAAAATTAGCTGGACATGGTGGCACATGCCTATAATCCCAGCTACTTGGGAGGCTGAGGCAGGAGAATCACATGAACCCAGAAGGCGGAGGTTGCAGTAAGCCAAGATTGTGCCATTGCACTCTAGCCTGGGCAATAGGAGCGAAACTCCATCTCAAAAAATAAATTAATAAAAAATTTTAAAAAAGAACTACTTTAGCTAGATCCCATAAATTTTGGTATATTGTATTTTCATTTTTATTCATCTCAAAGTATTTGCTAATTTCTCTTCTGATTTTTTTTCCTTGACCGCCTGGTTATTTAAGAGTGTTTTGGCTGGGCGTGGTTGCTTATGCCTGTAATCCCAGCACTTTGGGAGGCCAAGGCAGGCAGATCACTTGAGGCCAGGATTTTGAGACCAGCCTGGCCAACATGGTGAAACCCCATGTCTACCAAAAATAGAAAAATTAGTCAGGCATGGTGGCAGGTGCCTGTAATCCCAGCTACTTGGGAGGCTGAGGCGGGAGGATCACTTGATCCCGGGAGGTGGAGGTTGCAGTGAGCCAAGATTGAACCACTACACTCCAGCCTAGGCGACAGAGCAAGACCCTGTATCAAAAAAAAAAAAAAGGGTTTTGTTTGATTTCTACTTGTGAATTTCCCAGACTCCCTTCTGTTATTGATTTCTAATTTAATTATGCTGTGCTCAGAAAATATATTTTGTATGATTTTATTCCTTTTAAATCTAGTAAGGCTTATTTTATATCATAACATATGGTTTATTCACAACAGTGTTCCATATGCACTCAAGAAGAATGCATATTCTGCTGTTGTTAGATAGATGGTTCTGTAGATTTCAGTTAGATCTAGTTTGATTTATAGTATTGCTCAGGTCCTCTGTCCTTGTTGATATTCTGCTTAGTTGTTTCATCCATTATTGAAAGTGGAGTATTGGCCGGGTGCGGTGGGTCATACCTGTAATCCCTGCATTTTGGGAGGCCAGGGCAGGTGGATCACTTGAGGTCAGGAGTTCGAGACCAGTCTGGCCAACATGGTGAAACCCCGTCTCTACCAAAGACACAAAAAATTAGCCAGGCGTGGTGGCAGGCACCTGTAATCCCGGCTACTCGGGAGACTGAGATAAGAGAATCACTTGAACCCAGGAGGCGGAGTTGCAGTAAGCCGAGGTCGTACCACTGCACTCTAGCCTGGGCAACAGAGTGAGGCTCCATCTCAAAAAAAGAAAGAAAGAAAAGAAAAGAAAGAAAATGGAGTATTGAAGTCTCCTACTACTGTTGTTGAATTGTATATTTTTCCCTTCAATTCTGTCAGTTTTTTCTTCCTGTATTTGGGGGTTTTGTTGTTAGGTGCCAGTGCTGTACTTTTGTCATACATGTAATCTCTAGTGAAAGGCAGCACTGGCATATTGACTCTGTCAAACTGGAGTTTGAGTGGCATTTCGAAGTCTTGTTTTCCAGCATCTTGATCACCATGATGAGCTATAAGGGCAATGACTAAAAACATGGGTTTTGAAGTCCTTCAGACCTAGGCTCAAATCCAGTCTACCACTTGGTCTATGTAACCTTAGGCGAGTCAGTTTCTTTAGCTGTAAAATGTAGATAATGATAATAACTACCTCATTGGGTTGTTATGAAGATTAAGTAGGATCACATATATTAGGACCTTAGCCTAAGTTAGTGCTTGTTTGTCATCTGTCTCTCTGCTGTCCGAGTGTATTCTCACAGATAAAATAGGGAAGAGCTCCAAAAACAGTGAGAGAAGGTATTCACAGATAAAGCATTTGCGATAGATAATTCTCAGATGCACACACCTACCATCATTAAGAGCGATTGACGAGAGTATTTGCCACATGTATGTGTAATAGGTAGGGCTGGCCCTGTATGAATGCAGAAAAGAATAAAATTTGAAGAATTGTAAGAATGCTTCCCTTACCCTCCTCCCACATATGCACATCCCAGCATATCTCCCATATACTTTACACATTCAGACCCTGGAATTCTAATATAGAGCATTATTCTTTTAGGATCCCTCCATCAACAGGCGTCTCTGAAATGCAAACTCTTGGGCATTATATGTAGCCTGTTTAACGGGTTCTGACTAAAGCATTAGTAACTTGTCAGATTTATTTCCTTCTGCTAGAAGAGATTCAAGATAACAAGAACAACAGAGCACTGGTGGTTGGAAAAGCTCTGAAAAGAGGTGGGGGCAGGGGCAGGAACAGTTCCAAGTGGGACATATGTCTACAGCTGACTTTCAAACAGAGGGTATCCATGTAAGAGTCCAGCTGTGCCCAGATACCAGGCTCTAAACCAAGGTGTTCACTCCCACCCCTACCATACCCCATGCATTTTCCCATTTCAGAGGTGATGGGGCTATTAGCAGCTCAGGTTATTAGACTCAACTCACTCTGCTTTCAGGGTCAGCAGTAACATAGCTCATCAACTTCCCCACCCCTAATCTTTGGCAGCCAGGCAATGCTTTGTCTTGGGACCTGCCACTCGGTCGTGCTGCAGAGACATGGGCCAGAGACGACAAGGGAGCTCAGTCACAATCCTTGGCACCAGGGTTCATCTGTTGATTCTCTTTCTGGGTTTAGATTACATGCACAGCGCCCACCGCCCTGTCACTGGGGGCCACCTGGGGAAAAAGGAGAGTAGTTATGTGGGCAGCGTGGGCACCAGCCCCAGGAAATCGAGCCGCTGCACGCCCCCACCTGCCGACTCTGAGCTTGTCAGCTTCTGCTACCTCCATATGCGGGAACAAAGAAAGGAGCAGGAAAGTCGGACAGATGTCAACGAGAACCTAATCTTCTTTGAGGAGACCAGGCCCCGAACCAAGTCTGACCCCACATCCAAAAGTTCCGGCCAAGGTTATGAGGTAGTCCATGATGACTTTGATGCAGCTAGCCTAGACCATGAGCCTTGTGCCAGCAGGGCCCGGTCCTACACCTTGGACAATTCCCTTGGGGCTGACGCCCTGAATTTCTACTGTGACTCTTGCAAAGCCAAGCTCCAGGAGCAGCTGGGCCCTCGCAAAGGTGGGAAGCCTGGCTCGTCTCGTGACAATATAGTAGATTTGATGTCCCTCCCACCACCTGGGAGTGAGGAGGAGGAGGAGGAGGAAGATGAGACAACTTCCCTGTTGCCAGCCATTGCTGCCCCACCCCCTGGTTTCCGAGACAACAGCTCTGACGAGGATGACCCCAAGCGCCGGGCTGTCCAGAGCCAGGAACAAGGACGCCACCTGCGTGGGCTTCTGTACGATGAGATTCCAGTGACATTGATTGACAGTGTGCAGACCCGGACAGTTCGAGATCATGCCCAGGAGCTAGATGATGCCCTGGTGTCCACTCTGCAGGCCCTGGAAGCCCTGGCTGCATCCGAGGATGGACCACACCCACCACCCCCACAGACTGCAGGTAATGACCGATTCCTTCTCCCTCCTTCCTCCCACTTCTCCTGTCCAGGAAGGGCCAGTGAGTAACATTGTGTCTTCCCAAATAGATGTCAGAGTCACTGAGGTATGTCAGGGCAGTGGATGGACCAAAGGTTGTTTAGATAGTGTCAGAGGAGCAATGATGCTGCAGCAGGGAGCAGCTGCTCAGCTCTAGCTAGAGTTCTGGCTGTCGTCATTGCATCTCTTTGGAAATACCTTACAGATAGATCCCAGGGATTGAGGTCATGACAGCTATGGATGCAGGCCAGGATGGAGGATCAGAGAAAAACTGTGAGAGATGTAGAAGACAGGCGAAGAACAGAACATCCAGCATGCACATGATTGAAAGAAAAGCAAAACGACCAACTCACTACCTAGTGACCTGGGACCAGGGGAGCCAAAGGCCATCACTGCTCATGGCTGAGGTCTTTATCCTGCCTAAGAACATGGGCTCCGAATCAGATGCACCCAAATCCTGGTTTCTTCAGTCATTGTCAGTGTAACCTTTGGCAAGGCACTTACTCTCTCTGACCCTCATTCTGTAACCTTAAATGGGTTTTATAAAAGTAGTTCTATCACATGGGGTTGTTATAAGGATTGAATGAGATCATTCATGCAAAGCATGTAAGCACTGCCTAGCACACAGTAAGGCCTCAGTAAGTGGTAGCTATTGTTACTAAGTATTAGTTCATAGGAGAACTGTACAACATGCATGCTGTTCCCTGTTATAGACACACGTATGTCCATCTTGTAGACAAACACACGTCACACATGTACCCATAGTCACACATATGTCCCTCCATACACATACACCTTAAAAAAAGAGAAGAGAGCCGGGCGTGGTGGCTCACGTCTGTAATCCCAGCACTTTTGGAGGCCGAGGTGGGCAGATCACTTGAGGTCAGGAGTTCAAGATCAGCCTGGCCAACATGGTGAAACCCTGTGTCTACTAAAAATACAAAAATTAACTGGGTAGGCTGGTGCACACCTGTAGTCTCAGCTACTCAGGAGGCTGAGGCAGGAGAATCGCTTGAACCTGAGAGGCGGAGGTTGTAGTGAGCTGAGATTGCACCATTGCACTCCAGCCTGGGCAACAGAGTAAGACTCTTTAAAAAAAAGAGAGAGAGAGAGAGAGAAGAGGTAAATGACACAGCAACAGAAAAGGAATAGGGAGGAATAGGGACCACGAGAAAGCATGTGAGGCAGGGAAAAGTGTAGAAAGGGAGGGTGAAGGTATTGGGGTCAGAGAAAGCCTGCCTTTTCCGTATGTGAGGATACGCTTGACATTGGGCAGCCCCCATGTATTTGGCCCCCAGGGCTGGCATTTCTCTTTGCTTAGAGTCTGGAGAGAGTGCTAGCTGCTCCCAGGCTCAAGTCCCATGTGGCTGCTGGAGAGAGGACAAGCTCAGCTAAATGGCCTCAGCTGCAATGACTGTAGGCAGGCCTGGCCAGATGAGGAGGGATAGAGAGAGACCTCTCTTTGCCAGCCCCTCTTTAGGACAATTAACAAAAATTTCCTAGCTGTTGAATCTAAAAATAGTTGTGATTAGCATGCTGTTTTGCATGTGATTTGCATGGTAATTTGCCATCAAACTGCCCAGATCCTCACTCCACCTCTTTTGTTTCTGTTTTGGATTCCAGCCTTTCATCCCCTTCTTATAGCTTGCCCCTCTTTGTCCCCTCCCCTCCACTCTTCCCACCCTCAGCCCTACATTCTCACCAGGCCTGACTGTTTTTCTCCAGCTGGAAATACTGCCGGCTAACCTTGGCTTCTATGCACCTCCTATACAGTCAGCCCTCTGTATCTGAGGGTTCTGCATCCACTGATTCAACCAACCGCAGATCAAAAATATTTGACAAAAAGAAATATGTCTATACTGAACATGTACAGATTTTTCTTGTCATTATTCCCTAAACAGCACAGTATAACAACTACTTACATAGCATTTACATTGTGTTAGGTATTATAAGTAATCTAGAGAGGCTTTAAAATACATGGAAAGATGTACACAGGTTACATGCAAATACTATGCCATTTCATATCAGGGACTTGAGTATCTGCAAGTTTTGGAATCTTCAGGAGTCCTAGAGCCAATCGCCCATGAATACCGAGGGACAACCATGTAGAGCTGGAAAAGAACTTGATTTCAGTAAGCGTAACAAGCCCTATCCCTGTTCCTCCAGGTCTGATTGTGCTGGCCACAATCACTCCTGAATCATCGCTGGACTCGGGTCATGAAACCAACTCTTCAGAGCTCACAGACATGTCAGAGATGATGTCGGCCATGAAGCAGCACCAGAACACCACCTACTTCCTGGCCCAGCACCTCAACAAGGACAGCCTCCTTGCCCGCAAGGACCTGCCCTTCCGGATCCAGAGCTGTGCAGCCCAGGCCGTTCTTACGGCCCCTTACTCTCTCGGGCGCCCGGATCCCAACCCATCTCTCCAACCCATTGCCACAGGCCAGAGTACTGGCCCCACTGGCGCTCGGAGGAAGCTGCCCCAGTCAGAGGGCCAGGTACAGGGAGAACGAACATACTCCTTGGCAGTGCACCCAGCACTGTCCCCACAGCTTAGTGAACAGAAGAATCTGAGCCTGCTGTCCCCAGTTCCTGAGGACAAAGGGCCTGGCCACACTAGGGCAGGCCTAGAAATGTCACTGAGGGCAGCCACATCATCCCTCAGTGAAGAGCAGGTCTCTGAGCTGAGGGACAACCTGCCCAAGGAGGTCAGGTTGAGCCCCAAGCTTATCCTGGACCCAAAGGGCAGTGTGACCCCGGCCATCATCTCGGCTGCCCTACAGCAAGTGGTTCACAGTAAGAGTCTAGTCACTCCTGGTGGGGCTTTGGGGAACCCCCCCAGCAGGGGTGAGAGAAGGCTGGAGGCCAGCATGGGGAGGCCAGAGGTTAGCATGATGAGTAGCAGTGCAAATAAGAATCTGAAGTTCAAAATTAGCCCCAGTGCTCCAGAGACCTCACGGAATTCTCAGCATCAGCTGGGCACAGAGGTCTCTTCCAGCCCCAGAGCACCCACAGGCAGCTGGGCTGAGAGCCTGCACCTCTCCCAACAGGAGGACAGGCTGCCTGTTCAAAATTTCCCTCCCAAAAGCTATCTTCTGCGAACAAGCCGAGAGTCAGTGGGCAAGCAAGCTACAGGGGACATGGCAGGCAAAGGCGGGCCAGAGGGTGGTAAGCCCACCCTGCAGAAGCAGGGCACCATCTCCAGCCAAGGAGAGAAGGCGCAGCTGGAGAGCACACCCAAAAGAAGCAAGCTCGAAGAGACCAGCCTGGTTCCCCGAGCTACCTACTCCATGGCTCTGCAGAGCCCCAGCTGCCAGTCAAGAAGCCACAGCCCCAGCTGCCAGCCCCATGGCCACAGCCCCAGCAGCCAGTCTCGAGGCCAGAGCCCCAGTTGCCAACCTCGAGGCCAGAGCCCACTGAGGTCTCAGGCTGCCAGCCGGCAGGTGAGCACCATGCCCTCTAGGAAGCTTGAAACAACTCTCAATGGAGCCCACTCGACCTCTGAAGGCCCTGCAAAACCCAAGTCATCCCGAGGTCCTTTCCGGCTACGCAATTTATTCTCTGCCACCTTCCCAACCCGCCAGAAGAAGGAGACAGATGAGCGGCAGGCCCAACTGCAGAAGGTAAAGCAGTATGAGCTGGAGTTCCTTGAGGAACTTCTAAAGCCACCAAGCCAGGGGGAGCTGCCAGGCACCGAGTACCTGCAACCTCCAGCACCTGGCCGCTGCAGCTGCCAGCTCCGCAGCAGCCCCGTGCAGCAGGGGCCGGGAATGTCCCGCGAGCAGAGGCGCAGCTGCGACTGCAAGCGCATCTGCCGGGGGGGCCGGCCGCAAGCCACCCAGACACCAGTGCCCAGCCTCCGGGGGAGGGAAAGGGACAGGGTCCTCCCTAGCCAGAGGCAGCCAGAGGCTGGCCCAGGCGTGAGCCTCAGCAGCCCCATCAATGTCCGGCGCATTCGTTCTACCAGCCTGGAATCCCGAGAGTGCCGATCGGACCCTGAGAGTGGTGTTTCGTGCCTGACCACGTGTGCCTCAGGGGGCGAGTGTCTGGGAGCTCCCAACTACAGGAAACTGATGCGCCGCTACAGTATCAGTGAACTGGACCAGGGTGACAGGGCCTCGCTGACCTCAGATGTCTACCCACATCCGCCCCTGGGCATGCTGCCCAGGGAGGCCAAGGAGTTAGAGGCAAGCCTGCCCATAGCCTTGGGTCCCAAAAGCAGGTCTCTGGAGTCACCGACGCTGGGAGACCTCTCCTACGTCCAGGTTGCCCCAGAGACCAAAGGCCCCAGACAGATGGCCGTGTTCTCACTGCCCGCGGAGGTGTACCGGAAGCCTGCCGAGCTAGACGAGGACAGTGAGAGCAGCAAGTGCTGCTCCATCCGCTACTGCTTCTACTACCGCAAGTGTGACATGGCAGATGATGCCAGTGATGGCAAGGATGAGCTCTCTTACTCTATCCCCATGAAGATTCTGCCTGGCATGAAGCTGGACGAGCAGGTGGTGCCTGTGGTGAGCAGGACCCTGCAGGTGCTGGATGCTGCTACCTGCAGCAGCAGCAGCCCTGAGGCCTCCCGCACTCAGGAGATTGACCTCCGCGTGTCCACCTTCGAGGGGAGCCTGGCCAAGATCAATGCCCTGCGGGCTCATGCCTATGGCCTCCCTGATGGCTTCCTGGCTGCCCGGCTGGACACCAACGAGCTGCTGACAGTCCTGCGGCAGTGTGTGGCCAGCCCCGAGGCCCGTGCCCCCAAGCCCTATGTCTCTCAGATCTCCGAGTATAAGCTCGAGCTAGCTCTCAAGTTCAAGGAGCTCCGGGCCTCCTGCCGCCGTGTGGCCAATGTGGACAAGAGCCCAACTCACATGCTGGCAGCCATCACGGGCAGCTTCCAGGTGCTGAGCAGCCTCATTGAGACCTTTGTGCGGCTGGTGTTCATTGTGCGCTCCGAGGCCCAGCGCCAAGAGCTGCTGGCCAAGGTAGAAGAGGTGGTGAGGAACTACACCTTCCTGCTGCGTGCAGCTGAGGAGTCCACAGCCCGTAACCTTAACCAGCAGCAGCAGCAGCAGCAGCAGCAGCAACAACAACAACAACAGCAACAACAGCAGCAGCAGCAGCAGCAGCAGCAGCAGGTGGCAGCAGCTGCAGGGGCAGCCACAGAGCACCCACCAGGCTCCCCAACTTCGGCGACTATTATGAGCACATTCACCCACTCCTTAAAAACCCTTATTAAGTAGGGCATCTGCCCACACCTGTCCCCCTTCCCCAACCATGGCCCCAGGTTTGAGCTTTGTGGTCCTTGCATCTTGTGGTGAGTGTGTGTGTATCTGCTGGGCCAGTCAGGGTCCAAGAGCCCATCAGTCTCCAGGGAGTGGAAACTCTCTCGATTAAGGCTCTCTCTTAAGGGCTGCAGACTTAGCTGCTGCCCTGGGTGTCCTCACCCCTTCCCTGGCCTCTGGGCCTCACTGTGAGGAAAAAGGCCCTTCGTCACTCTGCTCACAGCAGGGCTGTATTTTATCTCTTCTCGGGCTGAGAAGTGACATCAGGCTCACTTCCTGCTCAATCCGTGTTGGGCGCTGGGGGAGCCAGGGCCTGAAGCAAGCGGACCCTCAGGCCTTGAGCTCCTCGTGGCATTGGCTCCCCTGCTGGGAGCAATGGCAGTAGCAGCAGGCCACATTGCCGTGCCGAGGGGAGAGGGCGCTCAGTCCAGATGTGCCCAACCACCTTGGGCTCACACTCACCTGGCAGGTGCCACCCTGAGGGCCTGTGCCTCGGTGAGATGTCTGCAGAAAACAGCCACACTTGGCTGTTTGCAGCCGCCCAACAGGCTGCCAGCCTGGGGAGCCCTCACCTCCAGGTCCAGTAGCTCCACACCAGCCATCCCCAAAGTGCCCTGCCTCTCACTGATGGGCAGGGCAGCTCAGTCCACTAGGGAGCAAGCATCTGGAATCACCCCACTCGTTTTGGGTAAGGTACCTGGTGAAAACGTCTGCCTGGGGAGACCCAGTGCAGGCCTAGGAGCCCGCCCAGCCCAGCACAGGGGCTGTTGCTGCAGGCGTGAGGCTCCGCTGTCAACATCTCTCTACCAGATAGACTGTCCTTAGGAGTTTGACTTAGCTGTGGATCGGGGAGGGGGGTGGGGGGAGGGGGGAAAGGGGTAGGGGTGGGGGGTGTTGATGACTATATCTTAAACTTTTGGAAGCTAGCGTGATATGTTAATCCTGAGTATATGCTTTTGGCTGTGTATTGACCCTGTGGATTTGTCTCTCTAAGAAAAGAAGCTGAGCGCCTTACCTGGTGCAGTCGTGCACCTCTTTCTCCCTCTCTGGAGCCATCTGGAAGGGAATTCACACTGTTTAACATCCACCTTGACACACACCTCCTATTGCCACCACCGCTGCCACCGCCGCCGCCGCTGCCACCACCACCGCCACCACCGCTGCCAACCCTCTCCCTGCCCCCCACCCCCATCCCCGCAACCTTCCTGGGAGTGAAGACACGGAGTCCCTACCAACTGTCCCACTGTAGGGAACAAAGAAAGCCAATGTTTCTTCTGTAGATTGCTTCTTGTTCACCTCTCCATATCTCCCCATTTCCCACACCCTTGTGCCCTGTGTCTGCCTCTGTTTCATCACTGTGTCAGAGGTCCATGTGAAATCTTTCATTCTGATGTGAGTTTTATAAAGATGTACACTGTGCTTAACCCCTGCCCATCCTTGGTAGCCTCTAGTACAATAAAGTCTCCCTGAGTGGTGAGTTCTCCCAGCAAGGAGGAGGGGAGTTTCTTCTGCAGAATCCAGCCCCTCCCTTCCTTGCTTCTCCTCCCCCAGGACCAAGTTGTTGAATGGGCCAGAGATGCAGCCAGCGGGGAATCCTTTTCCCCTCAGCCACTGCAAGCTGGAGTGCTGACATGGTCTTCTTTTTCTCCCAACTTCGCCACTCAGCCCCTGCCTGTGTCATTCCACTGCCATCCTTCACCTCTCCCTCAGCCTCATGGAGAGGAAACATTTTCTAATGTCTGTATATAGTATATATACTACATAAAATATATAAATTATATATATATACTAATTTATGTCTTGTTTTTCAAACAAGAATGATTAAATCTATTCATCTTACTATCCCAATAAGTCTTTGCGGTGCCTCTTTGTGGGTGTCCTTGTGTCCTTGAATTGTTGGTTGGTGGTGGCCCTTTGTGTGCTCCTCCTGGACCCCTGCTCTTATGTACTGGGCACTGGTGGGTGATGACAGCTAAGGACCCTGTTCCTCCCACCTCCGCAACACGCAGGGGATCCCCTTTGTTCCTCTTTGAAGCCTCCTGTTTCTCATGGGAGTTGGAAATTGTCTACCACTTTCTTTTGACCATGGGGCTTCTGGCTCACCTGGCCACCATGGCTGTGACCTCAGAGCTGAAGGGTTGTAGGTGGTGTGGGGGGGGGGGGCATGTGGAAAAACACAGTGTGCTCTGTGCCTAGTGTATCAGATGGCCTGGAAATTAGGATTTTAGGCCACTCCTCAGACTGGGGTTGGGAAATGGCACCTCTCCCTCTGAACCGTGCCTTCTTGCTCTCAGAGTGCAGCCTGACTGCCTCGCAGTTTAGGCTACGGAATCCCTTGCAACAGCCGCTGGCCATGTAGTGGGGTGGGAAGGAGGGATTGTTTCCATAGTATGGAAGCATTAGGACCCTAATCAGAGCTAACCCTTCGGGCTCTTTAGAGTTACCCAAGGGTGAGAAATTATTTTGTTTCTCCTGTTTCCTAATTTTCTTCCGGTACTTACAGGTCTTCACTAGCCTATGAGGCATCTTTGTCCAAATTAGAAAAAGGTTCTTCCTGCTGCCCATGCCCCCATCATGACACCCTCTGAGTGATGGGCACATGGCTTGGTAATTTCAGCCCTGTCCAGCCCCACTTGCTTCATTGGCTAGGTATACAAGCTACACAATCGTGTATAGTGATCCTACTTAGTCACTTCCAAAGATTGATAATAGACTTTTTTTTTTTTTTGAGAGAGAGAGTCTCGCTCTGTTACCCAGGCTAGAGTCCAATGGTGTCATCTCAGCTCACTGTAACTTCCACCTCCTGGGTTCAAGTGATTCTCCTGCTTCAGCCTCCCAAGTAGCTGGGATTACAGGTGCCTGCCACTGCACCCAGCTAATTTTTTTTTTCAAAGACGGGGTTTCACCATGTTGGTCAGGCTGGTCTCGAACTCCTGACCTCAGGTGATCCACCCGCCTCGTTCTCCCAAACTGTTGGGATTACAGGCATGAGCTACCACACTTGGCCTACAGACTGCTTTTTTCCATGTCTGCAAAGGTTATGGCTAAAGAGGTTTGGAAGCAAAGCATTGAAGAGGAGCCAGGGGCAGCACAGTCAGGCTGGGCTTCTCTGCATGTTCCCCAACACCAAGCCAAAGCTCCTCTTTAAACATGGGAGGGAACCACCGGCAGCAGCCCTTGGACTAGAGGCAGAGCTCTTCCGGGTGCTGCCTGCCAGGCATACTGTCCCACAACACTAGGGTTGGGATTCAGTGCGAGTCAATGCCGTGATAAAGTGAAGCCCACTGCCACTCAAAATGACCCAACTGGACAATCCAAAAACTTGGGAGCCCTAAGGCCCTGCGCTAACTACACTGGTAGCTCCTTAAGGTCAGAAAACATTCTTACTTAGTTTTACACCCTGGGTACCCACCCACACAGTACCTGGCACATAGTAGGTATTCACATATTTGTAGAATGAATGAGTGTTGAATGAGATGACTGTCATGAGAGAGCCATCCCAGACTTGTGTGCGAGTGAAAAGGGCTCTGTCTCCTCTGGGAGTGGTTGATTTGGGGCAGTGTAGTTGGACATGGCTAGACAGTCTGGCATCCTCCTATCAAAAGATGAGGAGTTGGGGCCATCATCCCATGCCCCACCAACTCAGCTGAGTTTCACCAACTACTTTCCAAAAGCTCCTGAAACTCTCCTGAGGTGACTGACAGTCACCTCAGACCCAGGGTCATTCTCTGCAGTATCTGGGAGTGCAGGGAAAGACCATATTCCCACCAGCGTCTTCCTTGCCATCTTTGGCCTCAACCTGAACCTGAAGCTGATGCTGTCCAGTCACCCCATCCAAGTGTCCCAGAGCCTGACTCCTGCCTTTCTGACTTCAGCCACTTAAAGGAAAATGGGTTCATACTATTGGCATGGGCCCAAAATGCCAGTGGGTGCTGGCACAATCACATTTTTTTTCAAGCTGTTGTGAAGGCACTGTGGATAATAGGTAATTTCATCAGCAATGAATTGAAAGAACCTGCCTCAGCCAGAATTTTTGCTGCCAAAGAGGCAGGGGAGGCTCAACTGCCAGCATTGGGAGGGGGCATACATTTATGTCTCAGGATCAAATTCCTGCAAACAGCCAGTAGGATGAGGGTAATAACCACATCCAGTTCCAGGGTAATAGCCACATCCCATTCCTCATCCTGCAGCCTGGAAGCCAGACTATGGGTGTACATCTGGAGCGAGGAGGAAGTCCTCCACCTAGTCGGAGGAAATGACCTCCGAGGATTCAGTCCTGGTCCCTGGAGAAATGTCCTGGACACCAGGTGGGTTTCTTGGGTTCAATGTCCTTACTGGCTGGAAGCCACTGTAAAGTGGAAATGATGAAGACTGCCTTCTTGCAGGTACAGAACTGCTTGTTTCACATGAGCGTTTCTAGTGACTCCCACAAAGGCCCACGCATCCACGCACCAAGTCATTGGTTGATGCCACACCCCAGCATAACAGGAACATGTTCTGGTGTCCATGTGATGTTTTCAGCTGCAGGTTTACCTGCACTTAGGAATGAGGTAGGTTACCTACCACTTAGGAATGAGCTCAGGTTTAGCTTTTCCTGCTCTCCTGTCTGTGATGTCTTTCCCTCTGGGTATTGATTCCTCATTCTCATTTTCAAGGTTTTGGCTAAAAGGAATATGCATCTGTACTTTTTTGGGAGTCTTCCACAACACAGAAAAATTGAACTTTGCCCTTAAATAGGCGAAAACAACTGTGTATGAACACTTGCCATATGCCAGATACCCTGCTAAGTACTTTACACACATGATCTCATTTAATCTTCACAATAATCCTTTGAGAGAGGTACTATTATCATTTCCATTTATCAGAAGAGGAATTGAAGCCTAGACAAGTCACTAGCCCAAGGTCACACAGCTGGTAAGTGGTAAGCCTATCAGTTTTCAAACCCAGCCCATCATGCTTTCAACTACTACCCTACAGTACTTAGCCTGACCCCACCTTTCTGTGGATCCAGGATCATTCTCTGCAGCATCTGGAAGTGCAGGGAGGAACCCACCTTTGTGGGGTTATTGTTGAACAGGTTCTCACTCTGTCACCCAGGCTGCAGTGCAGTGGCATAATCACAGCTCACTGCAGCCTAGACCTCCTGAGCTCAGGTGATCCTCCCACCTCAGCCTCCCAAGTAGCTGGGACTACAGGTGCCCACCACCACATCCAGCTGATTTTTATTTTTATTTATTTATTTTTTTTGTAGAGACAGGGTTTTGCCATGTTGCCCAGGCTGGTCTCAAACTCCTGGGCTCAAGTGATCTGCCCGCCTCAGCCTCCCAAAATGCTGGGATTATAGGCATGAGCCACCACGCTCGGATTCAACCTTACCTGCCAATCACTTCTCCCAGAAACAGAGACATGGATGCAGCCACACTCATCAGAAGATGACCTGTAATTGCTGCTCAGGGTCCAGGCAGCCTGTGTGTAACAGGTGGCCTGTAACTTTGGAGTATGAGTGCAAGTCCACCTGTCCCCTAACCTATCTTCGCTGCTCTGCCCTTGCGTCACATGCCTCTTTGAGGGAGCCAGGGATGAAAGAGTATATGTGCATGGAAATTTGTGGGTTGAGCGTTATGTCCAAAAAGCAGCCTTCAAAAAATGCATGTGGCTCCCAGGTGGTCCCCTCATCCTCTACCATCTGCCCATTGTTATGGGACTCCCTGTGCTCCTCTACCTGGGGTCTGAGCCCCCCAGAGTATGTGGCAATTTTCTGGCAGATACAAAAAGCCACGGTCACAATGTGGCCCATAATCCTGACACATTTGAATTTTTCTCCAAGATTTTGGAGGAAAATATCATTCTGACGACACATTATTATTATTTATTTATTTTGAGACAGAGTTTCACTCTTGTTGCCCAGGCTGGAGTGCAATGGTGGAATCTTGGCTCACTGCAACCTCCGCTTCCCAGATTCAAGCAATTCTCCTGCCTCAGTCTCCTGAGTAGCTGGGATTACAGGCATGCATCACCACGCCCAGCTAAGTTTGTATTTTCAGTAGAGACAGGCTTTCTCCATGTTGGTCAGGCTGGTCTCGGACTCCCGACCTCAGGTGATCTGCCCACCTTGGCCTCCCAAAGTGCTGGGATTACCAGCGTGAGCCACCACACCCAGCCCACATTAAATATTTTTATCTAAAAGTATCATGTGAGGAATGCAAACACGAATGCCTTTTAAAGATACATATCATTTCAAAGACACTTGAGTCTTGTGTCTGATACTTTCGGTGACATTCCCATAGCCATCTACCTAGCGTCCAAGTTCACTCTCTTCAACTAATAGACATGCTTGGATGGAAGTACTGACACACTTGGGGCCCATCAGATGAGCCAGCTGGTTGCATAAGCCTCAAGGGGAGGATAGCTGGGACCCATCTATTTCCATGGATCTGGGCACAGGGTGGGGGTCAAGTGCTTGTTCAGGGATATGAGACCTGGAATGGCCAGGTAGGGTGGCTCACGCCTGTTTTCCCAACACTTTGGGAGGTAAGACAGGAGGATCGCTTGAGCTGAGGAGTTGGAGACCTGAGCAACATAGCAAGACCCCATCTCTTTAAAGAAAATTAGCCAGACATGGTAGTACATGCCTGTTGTCCTAGCTACTCAAGAGACTCAGGTGGGAGGATCCTTCGAGCCCAGGAAGTCACACTGCCACTGCGCACCAGCCTAGGTGATAGAGCAAGATCCTGTATCTAAAAGAAAAAAGGAGAAAGACCTGGAGTGACAGGGTGTCAGAAAGGGACACCAAGAGGAGATGGGGCAGCATTATCAAAGGCTCCCTCCCCTTCCCTGCCCCCCAACTGTTGCCTATTACACACTTTAGCAGCAGGTCAGCCCCAAGCCCAGACTGAGGGGAACCAGCCGGAGATTTCTGCATCTGCAATGAGCAAGCAAAGTAGGGAAGCTGTGTGGGCTAGGCTGAGCAGCTCATCCTAGAATCAGGGCTCAGTTCTATTTTTCAGCCCAGCCACTGACTTGCCATATGATGGGCTATACGTCATTTTACATCTTTGGGCCTCTCCTCTAAAGTGAAGATGACTGAGTCTTCAGCCTCCCTCTATGGCTGTGAGGATTAATGAGGTGATGCTGAAAACGCAGCTGTAAAAATCCTGAGTCTTAGCTGTACAAGCTTAACAAGTGCAAATCGAACTGCCCCATTTGCAGCTGGTCCACAGAAACTAATTAAGCTTGCACCAAGGGCCTGGAACTAGAAACTTGGCCAACAGAGCTTTGGGGGACTGTTTTCTCAAAATATCTATTGCTCTCAGGCAAAGCCGTTTTCAGTCAGTTTCCCTCAAAAAAGACATGCAAGACCTCTTTTCCTCTGGGCCTTTTTTTTCGAAATTGCGAAGCCAGCTCACTTCCTCAATGGAGAATCCCTGTCCTCAGTGGACACAGTCTGGTGAACACAAAGCTCATCTTGGCCTTTGGCCAATACCCCTCACATGTTTCTCTGACATCCTCCTGCTCTTCCTCCATCCTCATCCTCCTTGCTAAAAGCAGCTGTAATTAAAGGAAGCTTGAATTTGTAATTTTTCCTCAACATTTAGGCTTAATAGGAAAGGGTTTTTGTTTTGTTTTTTGTTTTGTTTTGTTTTTGTTTTTGTTTTTGTTTTAAAGAGAATAAACATGCCAGGCACAGTAGCTCACACCTGTAATCCCAGCACTTTGGGAGGCCAAGACTAATGGATCATCTGAGGTCAGGAGTTCGAGAGCAGCCTGGACAACATGGCAAAACCCCGTCTCTACTAAAAAGACAAAAATTAGCTGGGCGTGGTGGTGCATGCCTGCAATCCCAGCTACTCAGGAGGCTGAGGCAGGAGAATCACTTGAACCTGGGCAGCAGAGGTTGCAGTGAGCCGAGATGGCGCCACTGCACTCCAGCCTGGGTGACAAAGTGAGATTCTGTCTCAAAAACAAAAACAAACAAAACAACAACAAAAACCCACCTTTTTCTCTTCCTCTCCCCAAGCAAAAACTGGTATCATAGACATGTTACATGTTGTACATCAGATCTCTAGACTTCATCCTACATACTACAGCCTACATATTTACTACTTTGTATCTTTTGAACTGCATCTCCCTATTTTCTCTGCCAGGGCAATATAATGAACTTCAGCCATCTGATTAACTGAATAAAGCACTTTGTGCTGGGCATAAAGGCTTCCTACAATGTCAGATATACTCATATCCAATGCAGAATGCAATGAATCTGATTTTTTTTGAGGCAGAGTCTGGCTCTGTCGCCCAGGCTGGAGTGCAAGGGCACTATCTCAGCTCACTGCAACCTCCGCCTCCCAGGTGCAAGTGATTCTCCTGCCTCGGTCTTCCAAGTAGCTGGGACTACAGGTGTGCACCACCACACCCAGCTAATTTTTGTATTAAAAGAAAAAATTTTTTGAGACGGAGTTTCACTCTTTTCACCCAGGCTGGAGTGCAGTTCCTTCTCTCAGTGGCACGATCTCTGCTCACTGCAACCTCCGCCTCCTGGGTTCAAGCAACTCTCCTGTCTTAGCCTCCCAAGTAGCTGGGATTACAGGAGTCCACCACCATGCACAGCTAACTTTTGTAGTTTTAGTAGAGATGGGATTTCACCATGTTGGCCAGGCTGGTCTCAAACCCCTAACTTCAGGTGATCTGCCCGTCTCAGCCTTCCAAAGTGATGGGATTACAGGCATGAGCCACCACGCCCGGCCATGATTTTTTTTAATTGATATGCATGCTGTGTTACCTAGGTAATGTGGCCGTCAGAAATCCCTTCTCTCAATTATGTGATTATAACAGTGGGGAGTGCCCAAGCCACTGAGGTAACATCTGTTCTCTCTGCCTTCTCTAGAGCCCTAATCACTCAATCCCTCAGCCTGCTCCCTTATAAACCAAGGATCCCAACTGCCCCTCCCTGATTCACTCATATAAATTTGAGAATAAATCTGCAGTATGGGCAAGCCATTTGCAGTTTCTTGGAAGTAAATGCAATTCCTGCGTCCTAGTTTGACTTATAGCCAAAAAAGCCTACATGGCCTTGGTCACCAAGGACAGAATTGGTAGTAAAGCAAGGCAGCAAAGACAAGCATCCCTGCCCCTTTCCTAACCTGGCACAGCAGGAATGTACAATGCCTCCAGGGACCTGAAAAGACTCAAGGAACCAAGAAGAAACTGGACAGATTTTCCCTGCTGAACAATGAAAGAGACTTTTATTTGATTTGCAGTTCCTGCTGCCCTGAGCCCATATTAGCTTGGCTCTGTAACAAAGTTGCAAGTGAAGAAAGCCCTACACCATGAGCCAGAAGACTTTGATTTGACTTGTAGCTCTTCCAAAAACTAGCTGTGTGACCTTGGGCATTCACTTCCCCTCTCTGGCTATCAATTTCTTACATATAAAATGAATGGGTTGAACTAAATGGTCTATTAGCTTTTAAAAAGCACCTTTTCTCATCATACTTTCACTTAAGCATTTTTAAACAAAGGCAAGTACTTCCAGCATCACTCAATGTTCCCCAAGTCAGTAATTAAACTGGGAGAACTCCCCAGTTCTTAAAACTTAAGCACCAGAACAAACTACAAAGCTCACTTGGCCCTGCTGTTTTTATCTAATCACCTTCTGTCAGGAAGGACTGAAACCTCCCATATTTTAAATCCCTACATGATTCTAGCTCCCCATCATGCTGACCTTGTACAATAACATCTATATTCACAAGAAACCAACTCGCGGGGACCCTAGAAGAGTGAGACACATCTAAAGGTTTCAGCCAAATCCTATCTAAGGTAAAACAAGCCAGCTTCACTTTATGAGATAAATCTTCCAGAACAGGACTCATTTTAAGATCGACTTATATTAATAAAACCATGATTTACATGTATAAGTCCTCTGCTCTTTCAGAAGACTCCTATGTTGAAGTCTTTGGAGAGGCCATTAATAGTCACCTCCTGGCAGGGCATAGTTGCTCATGCCTGTAATCCCAGCACTTTGGGAGGCTAAAGCGGGCTGATCACTTGAGGTCAGGAGTTCAAGATCAGCCTGGCCAACCCCGTCACCCCTGGTGAAACCCCATCTCTACTAAAACAAAAATACAAAAATTAGCCAGGTGTGGTGGCACGCGCCTGTAGTCTCAGCTACTCAGGAGGTTGATGCATGAGAATCGCTTGAACCTGGGAGGCAGAGGTTGCAGTGAGCCGAGATTGTGCCACTGCACTCCAGCCTGGGCGACAGAACCAGACTCTGTCTCAAATAGATACATAAATAAATAAAGTCACCTCCTGAGATATCTGTCAGTGTCAATCCAGATTTTCAATTCAAATCCTTAAGTGTTTAAAATGCATTCTCTCTGAGGCTGATCTATGCTAGAGACTGTAAGAGTTATATAGCCTCTGCCCTCAGACAGCCTGCATTCTTGCTGAAGACTCAGAGAATGTAAGGTTGGGAGTCTGTCAGGAGATCGAGACCATTCTGGCTAACATGGTGAAACCCCGTCTCTACTAAAAATACAAAAAATTAGCCGCGTGTGGTGACACGTGCCTGTGGTCTCACCTACTCGGGAGGCTGAAGCAGGAGAATCACTTGAACCCAGGAGGCGGGGGTTGCAATGAGCCGAGATCCCGCCATTGCACTCCAGCCTGGGTGACAGAGCATGACTCTGTCTCAAAAAAAAAAAAAAAAAAAAGGTTGGGAGTCTGTGCCCCAATAGAAGGACCAACTCCTGAGAGGTGGTGAGGCCAGGATGGGCTGCAGCATGGGCAGTCTCTACATCTGTGATAGACTTTGTGGTGGCCTTTGAAAGCTCTCTGGCGTGCTTACAAAAGTGAAACACCCACCTGCCACCAGTTGGCATTGAATTGGGGGTTGGCTGACAAGGCCAAGGAGGGAATATGAGCAATGAGAGTAGGTCACACTAGCTTCAAGAGGGAAAAACTGGAGCCGACATAGGAGAAAGAAAAGAGAAAATACCCTGAAAGAAATGCTAATACCCAGGAGTGGGCCAGGTTGCTTGAAGATGAAAAGGAAGCCCAGCTAGTCAAATCTTCCACTGGGCTGCAAGAAGCCCACTGTGCTGGGGATCAAAGTGGCAGGCTCAGAAAAGGATGATCTGGTCCTTCAGGGAGGAGAGGAGGGGGCTTCTTTCTCTCTGTCTGCTGTTAAAGTTAGTGCTCGACAAGTCTGTTTGTAAAGCTTCTTAGAGGTAAGGGTCATATTTTATTCATTTCTGTAATCTGGAAGCTGAGCGCTATACAGTACTTTGTCCACAGTTGCTGCCCAAGAAATGCCTGCAAAAGGCCGGGCACGGTGGCTCACACCTGTAATCCCAGCACTTTGAGAGGCTGAGGCGGGCAGATCACAAGGTCAGGAGATCAAGACCATCCTGGCTAACATGGTGAAACCCCGTCTCTACTAAAAATACAAAAAAAAATTAGCCGGGCATGGTGGCAGGAGCCTATAGTCCCAGCTACTCGGGAGGCTGAGGCAGGAGAACGCTGTGAGCCTGGGAGGCAGAGCTTGCAGTGAGCTGAGATCGTGCCACTGCACTCCAGCCTGGGCGATAGAGCGAGACTCCGTCGCAAAAAAAAAAAAAAGAAAGAAAGAAAGAAAGAAAGAAATGCCTGCAGAATGTCGGGTGCGGTGGCTCACAACTGTAATCCTAACACTTTGGGAGGCTGAGGTGGGCAGATCACTTGAGGCCAGGAGTTTGAGACCAGCCTTGGGCAACATGGTGAGACTCCGTCTCTACAAAAAAATACAAAAAATTTTACCTGGGTGTGGTGGTGCACGCGTGTAGTCCAGCCACTTTGGACGCTGAGGTGGGAGGATTGCTTGAGCACAGGTTGCAGTGAGCTGAGATGGCGCCCCTGCACTCTAGCCTGGGCACCAGAGTGAGACCTTGTCAAATAAATAAATAAATAAATAAATAAATAAATAAATAAATAAATAAAAATTATCATGTCCCAGCAAAAAAATACACAGCAACAAAAAGAAATGCCTGCAGAAGAAATGACTGATTGGAACAAGTGGATGAATTTAGACTCTCCTATAATGCCTGGGATCTCAAAGGGAGGTATAGCCAGCTAGACCAAAACATCCCACGGGGTGGGGAGAGGGTGGGAGCCCTTCCACTGAGAAGGGTGTTTACATAATTTTCCCAGAGGCCCTGAGCTTTGGAGTTGGTTGGAAATATGAAATATGGGGAAGAGGGCAGCCCTCAGCATTTTCTAGAATTATCAATGCTCTTCCCTTCCCTTTCCTTCTAGGTCAGAGTTCAGAGCTCCCCTCATCTGGACTGCATTCAGTATTCTCAAACTGGCATTCAAAGCCCTCCACAGTCTGGTTTTATATCAGTCAGGGTCAACCAGAGAAAGACAACCAGGCTGGGTGCAGTGGCTCACACCTGTAATCCCAGCACTTTGGGAGGCCGAGGTGGGTGGATCACCTGAGGTCAGGAGTTCGAGACCAGCCTGACCAACAAGGTGAAGCCCCGTCTCTACTAAAAATACAAAATTAGCCAGGCGTGGTGGCACATGCCTGTAATCCCAGCTACTTGGGAGGCTGAAGCAGGAGAATTGCTTGAACCTGGGAGGCAGAGGTTGCAGTGAGGTGAGACCATGCCATTGCATTCCAGCCTGGGCAACAAGAGCGAGCGAAAATCCATCTCAAAAAAGAAAAAAAAAAAAAAAAGAGAGAGAGAGAAGGAGAACCAGTACAAGACATATATTAAGAAATTTATTGTAAGGATTTGGCTTACATCATGGTGGGGGCTGGCTAGGCTAGTCTGAAATCCGTGTGGCAGGCCATCAGAAGGGGCAGGCTGGAATTCGGGGCAGTAGCTGAAGCTGCAGTCCACACATGGAATTTCTTTTTCCTTACAGAAACCTCAGCTCCACTCTTAAGGCTTTTTAATTGATTGGATCAGGCTCACCCAGACTAACTAGGAAAATCTCTGTACTTAAAGTCGACCCATTATGAATGCTAATCACATTTATAAAATACCTTTACAGCAACACCTAAATCTGTGTTTGATTCAATAACTGGGACCACAGTCTACTCAAGTTGACACATAAAATTCACCATCAGCTGGTGCAACAGCACATGACTGTAGTCCCAGTTACTTGGGAGGTTGAAGCAGGAGGATCACTTGAGCCCAGGAGTTTGAGACCAGCCTGGGCAACATAGCAAGCCCCTGTCTTTAAAAAAAAAAAAATCTGACCATCACAGGCTTCTAGCTGCCTTTCTTGCCTGAGCTCTGAACACACCCTTCCTTGCCTCACCCCACACATATATTCACCTGCCCATGGCCTTTGTTAAAGCTCTTCTCCCTGCTCTGTATCCTCAGGTTAATATCTTTGGTCTTACCTCACCCATTTTCTGCAAGACCCTTCCCAGATTCTTTCAATATGATCATGTTTCTCATGCCCCCATTATTAACCTTATTTCTGTAAGTATCTGTCTTGTCTGCTCCACTCAAGGGAAAGGATAGTGTACTGTTAATTCTCTGTAGGCACACCCTCCAGAGGCCCTGGTATATAGGTACTCAGCACATTTCTTTTGAATGACAGTATATCAGATTTACAGAACTCGCCATGATTTACATATAATTCTGCCAGTTTTTAAAAATCTCTTATGAACTTAATGCCTACCTGACACATACATTGTCCCTATTCTGATGGTCTAATCTGTCCATGTTCATCCATCCCTAAAAGTTTGAGTAGATTTTTTTCTTTCTTTTTTTTTTTTTGTTTGTTTTTGTTTTTTTGTTTGTTTGTTTTGCTTTTTGAGACGGAGTCTCACTCTGCGGCCCAGCCTGAAGTGCAGTGGCGTGATCTCGGCTCACTGCAAGCTCCACCTCCCAGGTTCATGCCACTCTCATAACTCAGTCTCCCGAGTAGCTAGGACTACAGGCGCCCACCACCACGCCTGGCTAATTTTTTTTTTTTTTTTTTGTATTTTTAGTAGAGATGGGGTTTCACCATGTTAGCCAGGATGGTGTCGATCTCCTGACCTTGTCAGAAGATCGCCTGGCCTCCCAAAGTGCTGGGATTACAGGCGTGAGCCACCGCGCCTGGCCTTCTTTTTCTTTTTTTGAGATGGAGTTTAGCTCTTGTTGCCCAGGCTGGAGTGCAGTGGCGCAGTCTCAGCTCACTACAACCTCCACCTCCCAGGTTCAAGCAATTCTACTGCCTCAGCCTCCCAAGTAGCTGGGATTACAGGCATGCACCACCACACCCGGCTAATTTTGTATTTATTTATTTATTTTTTTTTGGTAGAGACGGGGTTTCACCATGTTGGCAAGGCTGGTCTCGAACTCCTAACCTCTGGTGATCCACCTGCCTCAGCCTCCCAAAGTGCTGGGATTACAGGCATGAGCCACCACGCCTGGCTGAGGACATTTTTTTTTCTAAAGTATTTTAATTCAAATCTCCTCAAAGAGATTTAAATTAAATCTCTTGTGCGAGGTGGCTCACGTCTGTAATCCCAGCACTTTGGGAGGCTGAGGCGGGTGGATCACTTGAGGTCAGGAGTTCAAGACCAGCCTGATCAACATGGTGAAACCGTCTCTACTAAAACTACAAAAAATTAGCTGGGCATGGTGATGGGTGCCTGTAATTTCAGCTACTCAGGAGACTGAGGCAGGAGAATCACTTGAACCTGGGAGGCGGACGGAGGTTGCAGTGAGCTGAGATCGCACCACTACACTCCAGCCTGGGCGACAAGAGCCAAACTCCATCTCAAAAATAAAAATAAGTAAATAAATAATCTCTCAAAGAGTAATTCCTTGCCCACATACCCTGATTGTGCTTATCTTTCTAGAGAGAAATAAGGAGCAAAGATAACATTCTTTCCACATACGTTTACATTCCACAGATAGCCAATCAGATCACAGCACTTAGTTTTTGCCCTAATGGAATGTTTAGTTCCCCACCCGCCCCATCACTCAGACGAAGTCTTGTTCTGTCACCCAGGCTGGAGTACAGTGGTGCAATCTCAGCTCACTGGAACATCTGCCTCCCAGATTTCAGCAATTGTCCTGCCTCAGCCTCCCGAATAGCTAGGATTACAGGTGCCTGCCACCATGCCCGGCTAATTTGTGTACTTGTTGTAGAGACAGGGTTTCACCGTGTTGGCCAGGCTGTTCTCGAACTTCTGACCTTGTGATCCGCCCACCTTGGCCTCCCAAAGTGCTGGCATTACAGGAGTGAGCCACTGCATCTGGCCTGTGTTTAGTTTTAAACTAATGAGTCCAAGCTTCTATGATAATTTACAGGCATACCTTGAAAATATTGTGGGCTCAGTTTCAGACCACCACAGTAAATCAAACATTGCAATAAAGCAAATCACATGAATTTTTTTTATTTCCCAGTGCATATAGAAATTACGTTTACACTACACTGTAGTCTGTTAAGTGTGCAATAGCATTATGTCTAAAATAACAAGTACGTGCCTATATTAGGCTGTTTTTTTGTGTTACTATAAAGAAATACCCGAGTCTGGGTAATTTATAAAGAAAAAGAGGTTTAATTGGCTCACAGCTCTGTAGGCTTTATAGGAAATGTGGTGCTGGCATCTGCTCCTGGTGAGGACCTCAGGAAGCTTCCAATCATGGCAGAAGGTGACAGGAAGCCAGCATGTCACATGGCAAGAGCAGAAGCAAGGGAACAAAGGGGAAAAGTGCCACACTCTAAAACAACCAGATCTCCCATGAACTCAGAATACAGAACTCAATCACTATTGAAGTACAGCACTAAGCCATTCACGAGGGATCCACCTCCATGACCCAAACATCTCTCACCAGAACCGTTTCCGACTGGGGATTACATTTTAACTTGTCATTTTGAGGAAACATATATCCAAACCATATCACTACCTGAATTAAAAAATACTTTATGGTAGGCTGGGCACGGTGGCTCATGCCTGTAATCCTGGCATTTTGGGAAGCTGAGGTGGGCAGATCACTTGAGGCCAGGAATTTGAGACCAGCCTGGTCAACATGGCAAAACCCTGTCTGTACTAAAAATACAAAAATTAGCCAATAGTGGTGGTGCACGCCTGTAATCCCAGCTACTCAAGTGGCTGAGGCATGACAATCGCTTGAACCCAGGAGGCGGAAGTTGCAGTGAGCCAAGATCATACCACTGCACTCCAGCCTGGGTGACAGAGTGAGACTCTGTCTCAAAACAAAAACAAAAACAAAAACAAACAAAAAAACGTCATTGCTAAAAAATGCTAATGATCATCTAAGCCTTTAGCAAGTAGTAATCTTTTTTGCTGGTGGAGGATCTTGCCTCAACATTGAGGGCTGCTGACTGATTAGGGTGGCTGTTGCTAAAGGGTGAATTGGCTATAAAAATTTTCTTAAAAAGACAACAATGAAATTTGCCACACTGATTGACTTCCTTTCACAGAAGATTTATCTGTAGCATAAAATGCTGTTTGATAACATTTTAGCCACAGCAGAACTTCTTTCAAAGTTGGATGCAATCCTCTCAAACCCTGCCACTGTTTATGTAATGTTCTAAAGCTTTTGTTGTCATTTCAACAATGCCCACAGCATCTTCACCAGAAATAGATTCCATTTCAAGAAACCACTTTGTTTGCTCATCCGTAAGCAAAGGAAAAAAAAAAGAGAGAGAGATGACTGCTCATCCATTCAAATTTTATCATGGGATTGCAGCAATTTAGTCACATCTTCAGTTTCCACTTCTAATTCTAGTTCTCTTGCTATTTCCACCACATCTGCAGTTACTTCCTCCACTAAAGTCTTGAACTCCTTAAAGCCATCTGGGAGAGCTGGAATCAACTTCCTCCAAACTCCTGTTAATATTTTGGCCTCCTCCCATGAATCATGAATGTTAATGGTATCTAAAATGGTGAATCTGGTGTCCCTCTATGAACTGAAACTTTCTATGGGGTTAATCCAGCAGCAGCATGTACCCTGGAAAAAGGAGGAGGTGACAACAAGAAAAAAACTGATAACATGGAAGGCTTATGAATATTTTGATCCAGTTGCCATGTGGGGAAGCCCAAGCTAGTCATGTAGAGAGACAGACAAAGAGGTCCCAGCCTCCCAGTCAACACTACTAAGACCCTAGATTTGTGAATGAAGCTATCCTGGATAGTCCAGCCCCAGTCACCATCTGATTATAACCAACACCAGCTACATAATTTGTGGAGCCCAGTGCAAAACAGAAATGCAAGATCCATTGTTCAAAAGTTATTTAGAATTTTAAGATGGCAACAGCAGAGCATTAAACTAACTGCAAGGTCCCTCTGAGTGTGGGGCTCTCTGCAACTACATAGGTTGCATGCCTGTGAAGCTGACCCTGACTGCAACCTTATAAGATATCCCAACTGACACCATATGAAGCATAAAAACATTCCAGCTGAGCCCTGCCCAAATTCCTGACTGCAGAATTGTGAATAAATACAATAGTTGTTGTTTTCAATCACAAAAAATAAAATGAAATAAAATGGTGAATCCTTTCCAGAAGATTTGCAATTTACTTAGCTCAGATTCATCAGAGGAATCACTATTTATGGCAGCCTTACAAAACATATTTCTTAAAAAATAAGATTTGAAAGTCAAAATGACTCCTTGATCCATAAGCTTCAGAATGGTTGTTGTGTTGGCAAGCATGAAAATAGTTTTAATCTCCTTGTACATCTCCATCAGAGCTCTTGGCTGACCAGGTGCATTGACAATGAACAGTAATATTTTGAAAGGAATCTCTCTTTTTTTAGCTGTAGGTCTCAACAACGGGCTTAAAATATTCAGTAAACCATGCTATAAACAGATGCACTATCATCCAGGTTTTGTTGTTCCATTTATAGAGCACAGGCAGAGTAGAATGTAGCCTAATTATTTAGGGCCTTAGAATTTTCAGAATGATACATGAGCATTGACCGATGCAGTCAATGGCTGCATTAGCTTCTAACAAGAGAGTCAATCTGTCCTTTGGAGCTTTGAAGCCAGGTATTGACCTCTCTAGTTGTGAAAGTCTTAGATGGCATTTTCTTTGAATAGAAGGCTTTTACCGTCTACACTGAAAATCTGTTGTTTAGTATAGCCATCTTTATCAATAATCTTAGCTAGATGTTCTGGGTAACTTGCTGCAGCTCCTACATCAGCACTTGCTGCTTCACCTTGCACGTTTATGTTACAGAGATGGCTTCTTTCCTTAAACCTCATAAACCAACCTCTGCTAACTTCATACTTTTCTTCTGCAGCTTCTTCATGTCTCCCAGCCTTCGCAGAAATGAAGGGAGTTAGGGCCTTGCTCTGGGTTAGGCTTTGCCTTAAGAGAATTTTGTGGCTGGGTTGATCTATTCGGACCACTCAAACTTTCTTCATATTGTCAGTAGAGCTGTTTTGCTTTCTTATCATTCATGTGTTCACTGGAGTAGCACTATTCATTTCCTTCAAGAACTTTTCCTTTGCATTCACAACTTGGTTAACTAGCACAAGAGACCTAGCTTTCAGCCTGTCTCAGCTTTTGACATGTCTTCCTCACTCAGCTTAATCATTTTTAGCTTTTGATTTAAAGTGAGAGACGTGCAACACTTCCTTTTACTTGAACACTTAGAGGGCACAGCAGGGTTATTAATTAGCCTACTTTCAATAGTGTTGTCCCTCGGAGAATAAGAAGGCATGAGGAGAGAAAGGGAAATGGAGGAGTGGCTGCTCAGCGGAACAGTCAGAACATAGAACACACACAACATTTATCAATTAAGTTCCCTGTCTTACATAGGCATGGTTCATGGCATCCCAAAACGATCACAATAGTAGCATCAAAGACCACTGATCATAGATCACCATAACAGATATAAAATAATAATAATAATAAAGCTTGAAATATTGCAAAAATTACCAAAATGTGACAAAGAATCACAAAAGGAGCACATGCTCTTGGAAAAATGGCATCAATAGACTTGCTCAATAGAGGGTTGCCATAAACCTTCAAGTTGTAAAAAATGCAGTATCTGCAAAGCACAATAAAGTAAAGTGCAATAAAGTGAGGAATACTTGTGTCTGGAGAGAGGATCTATAGTGGTCATAAAATTCTCAAAGGGGTCCATAATCTCTAAAAGGTTGAGATTCACAATGTCTTTACCATTCCTCTTCTTAAACCCTACAGCTACTGGCATAGTTAATGACATTACTAACTTGCTCTCCCAATCTGGTTTGCCTGCCTCCAATCTCTTCCCTATTCTTCACCCTACACAGAAAAGTTTACCTAAAGCACAGTTATGATCGTGTCATGCTCTTACTCCAGAACAGTCAATGGCTTCCTATTGCTTGCTGAATGAAGTCCCAATATGGTACTTGATATTCCAGCAAAACTAAACTATTTTCTCTTCTTCAAAACCTCTCTCTGCTTCCTCATCTTTTCTTCCTGCCTGGAAGAGCCACCTCCTCCCAATGATTGCCTGTCAAAACCCTACTCATCAATCAAAGCCTAGTTCGTGTGCTCTACCTCCAAAAATATTTCCCAGGATACTCCATGCAGAGGTGATATCTTCTACCTCTGGACCTGCACAGCATTTTATTTGGGACTTATAGGAGACTTCTAGTTGCATACCCAAAATTCACTTTCTCTTCTTTCTGGGAACGGGGCCACCTAACAAAACATTTCCTAGTCTTTCTTGCAGTTAGGTGCGAATTGTGACTGAGCTCTTGCCAAAGGGATGTGACAAAGTGGGATGGACAAATTTCATCTCACTTGCTTAAAAGGAAATCCCTTGCCTAGACCTCTTCTCTGAGCTAGAATGTGGATGTGTCCATGACCTAGCATGGAGCAGAATCATCCCACTGGCTTAGACCAGCCAACCTGTTATGCAAGAGAGAAATAATTTGTCTTACTAAAGCCGCTATATTTTAGAGTCTCCTTGTTACAGCAGCCTCCACGTTATCCAAGCACAGGCTTCTCTATGGTAGTGTATTACACTGTCTGTGCTTTGTAATTGTTTGTATAAATGTCTTACCAACTTTCTTTGGAAGTTAACTCCTAATCGGTCTTCCTGCTTCCTATCTTGCCTCCTACACTCTGTTCTCAGTAGCTGGGGTGATCTTTTTAAAAGGGAAGTTAGGGCCGGGCGCGGTGGCTCAAGCCTGTAATCCCAGCACTTTGGGAGGCCGAGACGGGCGGATCACGAGGTCAAGAGATCGAGACCATCCTGGCTAACACGGTGAAACCCCGTCTCTACTAAAAAATACAAAAAACTAGCCGGGCGAGGTGGCAGGCGCCTGTAGTCCCAGCTACTCGGGAGGCTGAGGCAGGAGAATGGCGTGAACCCGGGAGGCGGAGCTTGCAGTGAGCTGAGATCTGGCCACTGCACTCCAGCCTGGGCGACAGAGCGACACTCTGTCTCAAAAAAAATAAATAAATAAAAAATAAAAATAAAAAATAAAAGGGAAGTTAGATCATGTCACTCTTTGCTAAAAATTCTTATTCAGTAAAAGCAAAAACCCCTAAAATAACCTATAAGGTTCTGCATGATCAGCACTCTCCCCACAATCACTTTTTTTTTTTTGAGACAGGGTCTCTCTCTGTCGCCTAGGCTGGAAGGCAGTGGCGCAATCTCGGCTTACTGCAATCTCTGCCTCCCAGGCTCAAGTGATCCTCTCACCTCATACTCCCCAGAAGCTGGGACTACAGGTGCTTGCCACCATGCCCGGCTAATTTTTGTATTTTTTGTAAAGACAAGGTTTTGCCATGTTGCCCAGACTGGTCTGCAAATCCTTAGCTCAAGCGATCTGCCTGCCTCGGCCTCCCAAAGTACTGAGTTTTACAGGCATGAGCCATCGCGCCCACCTGAGTCCCCCAGTCACTGTTTTGTTTTGTTTAGACAGAATCTCACTTTGTCGCCCAGGCTGGAGTGCAGTGGTGTGATCTCCACTCACTGCAGCAACCTCCGCCTCCCAAGTTCAAGTGATTCTCTTGCCTCAGTGGGACTACAGGTGCCCATGACCACGCCTGGCTAATTTTTGTATTTTTTGTAGAGACGAGGTTTCGCCACGTTGCCCAGGCCGGTCTTGAACTCCTGAGCTCAAGTGATCCGCCCGCCTTGGCGCCCCCAAGTGCTGGGATTACAGGCGTGAGCCACCATGCCGTGCTGGCCTCCAGTCACTCTTATCTCACTGACCTCACTTTCCTCCTTTTATAGACACATTCCACCTCCACCACACAACACTGGCCCCGCATTGGTATTCCTCAAACAAGCGAGATACATCTGCCTTAGGGTATTTGCCCTTGGTGTTCTCTTTGCTTATCGAGATATCAGCATGGCTCATTCTTTGTTTTTTTTTTTTCCTCCTTCAGGTCTTTGCCTGAATGTTACCTTCCCAGACAGGTCTTCTCTGACCACCCTACTTAAAATTGTACTCCTCTCCTCTACACTGTGGCACATTATCGCACCTTCCTTGCCTGATTTTTTTTCCACAGCACTTATTGCCATTTGACATACTACGTATTTTGCTTATTTACATGTTTATTGCTTGGGAACGTAAACTCCATGAGAGCAGGGTATTTTTAATTGTTTACTACTGTATTCTTGTGCTAATAAACAGGGCCTAGCACATAAAGAATGTTCACTAAATGTTTATTGAATGAACGAATCCCTTGGGGCAAATACTTTGTAGTCCGCTCAATGCCTAGCACACTGCCTTGTATGCAATAGAACACTCAGTAAATATTTGATGAATGGCCTATGATGGAAGACTACTAATATTCTACCTTGCAGTTTACTTCATTCTCTGAGTATTCCTACATACATGGGCTTACATTAAATTTCTGAGCTTGTAAACGTGCAACAAAAGGTCAGGAGAAGTTCTCCATGGACACTGCTGAAAATAGCGGTAAGACAAAGATAGGATGCTGCTTTGAGTATTTTCTGCCTTTGCCACTTAGATAAATCCCTCTCCCACCTCCATCTCAGTTTTATCATATGTAAAATGACTATATGATCTCTGAGGTCCCTTCTATTTTTACATTTGGTAGTTTTGAGCACAATGGTCACTTTTGATTCCAGAATTGTATGATTTTTATCTTCTCCTAACCCATGCTTGAAATATGCTTAATGGAAACGTGGTGCAAGAATAAAGGCTCACTTAGGTCCAATTAACAAGTATCACTATAAAAATAATAAAACATGGTGTAAAAGGCCACATTAGCAACATGTAGATGATGACATTGAGGCTTACATGAGGCAGACAGGACTAAAACCCAGGTTTTTTTCAGTCCCTTCAGGGCTCTTTATCTGAAGTCCCATAGAACACTGTAATTCCTTTCCAAGGGCTATAAAAGTTAGATCTTTATTGTCCAGATAGTTTGGAAAATCCATCCTCCTTCACTTGTCTCAACATACTTGGTTCCAGCACTAGAAACAAAACAACTTTCTCTTGCAGTGTCTCTTGGATGATTCAGGTGGCATGCCTTCAGTCACTTCCCCCTTGGAAACTGTCTTGCAGGCAAAGGTGACACTGCAATTACAATGGGCAAGCAAACTCTTTGCATGCACGTCTGTGATGTAAAAACGTTTTAATTCAGCCCTATCCTTATAAAGAGATAAAAAATGTATTCAGAAACATGCAAACTCGTGGCTGTCATCCTGATAAACAGATTTTCTTAAAGGAAACTCTAAACCAGAGCCAGACTTTCTTTCCTGAGCTGAGGGAGGGGAAATAAAGAAGCAGGCATGATTGATTTCCCGCTAGCGGGAACGATCTGGCCCCAGACGTCACGAGCATCCCTCCACCCCTAGTCCAACGTCTCCTGTGCCCGACCGCCTAGCTACAAGGGGCCGGGCTATGGGTTAGACTCGTCCCCGTTCATGCTCTTCAGCCAATACCTGAGAGAATCAGAAGGAGGCAGAGCTACAGTGAGGACCAAACCCCGCCCTTCGCTCCCTCTTAGCTAATCGTTGCCAGCTGGGTGTGGACTTCGCTGCTGACCCCACCTCCGCCGCTCTGGGTAATTTAGAGCCGCGCGCCGGGCGGGAATGTAAGATGGCGGAGTAGCAACGCAAAGCGCTTAGTATTGAGTCTCTGGCCGACTTCGGTTCCCATCTCTGCAGCATCCGTGATCGCTTAGCGGAGTGCTGAGGGTAGTTGGCCAGGATGCCGAATATCAAAATCTTCAGCGGCAGCTCCCACCAGGATTTATCTCAGAAAATTGCTGACCGCCTGGGCCTGGAGCTAGGCAAGGTGGTGACGAAGAAATTCAGCAACCAGGAGACCTGGTAAGGACCAAGTTGGGACCCCGACTAGACCTCACCTGCACAGGCGGCGGAGGACAGGAGGGATGGGGTCGCCGCTTGAACTCAGACTGGGGGACTAGCCTACCCCACCGGCTGTTTCCGTTATTTTACCTCTCGCGCGAGGGTCACGTTCATTCTTACCATGCCGTGGGGTGGAGTCAAAAGATGGAGCGTGAGGCGAAGCTTCTGCGTTTGAGGGCAAGGGCTGGGGGACCCAATAGATAGTGGCTGCATAGAGCGACGAGAGGGGATCGACGCTTAGCCAGGGCGGTAGGGACACGTGGCTTGGCTTTGCTGTTGAGCCACCCAGGCTGGACGGGGTTGCTTCAGCTCTTGGACTAGCTTGCATTTAGAGAGCCTACCTGCGTACTGAGCTCTCCTGGTCTTTCTTCTCCTAGAGTCCAAGAAGCAGCTTTTTAATTCGAAATGGTGTTGGTCTGTTCGGCTTGGTGTTGAGAGAAACTGACATTATGTACTGCAGGCGCCAAAATTATTACGACTTCCCTTAGATCAGCAAGCGTTGGCTTTTCTCATCTTATGAATCATCCACCTGAGTAATCGGAGCCATAAATATACTTGATTGGTTAAAGTGATGCGTTGACTCTGCATCCTTGATAGCCAGCATCTCAGCTTGAGCCATCCAGAAAATCTTGGAAACCTCAATTCTGGAATCTTTGACCTTCCCCAGTGCAGCTAGTGGTACAGATAATGCAAAAGCGTATTTTTCAGTAACCGAGTCCATCCTGAACTTGGCTACTTCTTAAGCTCTGTGTAGGGAATTTAGGAAGCAATTTTATACCTGAATGTTAAAGATAATTGAGGACAGCTAATGTAGTGGAAGACCAGGATTGGACAGTGCATTGCAACTTGCATTTTTTCCATTGCCTTGCCAGTAAAACTTGCTTCCTTCCCTGACTTTCACCCTCTACCGGCACCATGGGACTGTTTTAGAGATAACTTGGTTACCTGATTATTTCAGTGCCCCCTCTACCTAAGTGTGGGATCTTTAGTTTCTGATAGGTGTAATTTGTATTTTGTTGTTACCCTATCGATTAAATCAGGGCTCTGCCCACAATCTTACAGATCTGTTAAGGGGAAAGTTTTCACCTAATAATCGGATAAGAATATTTCGAATATTTTTTTCCTAAATGCTTTTGCTGACTTTTTTGCTTTCTTTGTACTGATTTCCAAGTGTAACTCCCCTTATCTCTTTTAGACCCAGCTGATAAAGTAATGTCATCGATAATGGACAGCTTCTTCCCGAATTATTGTGCTACTGATTGTGATGCAAATGATAGTGTAAACATTGCCATCTGTAACCAGGCAATACCTTAGTCAACAGAGGCTTACAAACTGCTGTCTTTAGATTTTTCCAAACCATTATGGCTCATGGGCCTTAATAAAGAATACAAAACAGGAGTAGACTTTGTGATTGGCAATATAGTTAGGGGACAATAATGTTTTTCATTTAGAGGTTTTCTTTGGCCCCTGTGGATATTTAATCCTTTTCCTATGCGTCTAGGAAAAATGTGAAGGCTTGAAAGCTTTATTTTCTCCTTGTGTTAATCCTTCTGCCCTCTGCATAATGCAGCACCCCAGAACCTGAAGATATATTGGGAGAGGAGAGGGGGAGGACAACTTAGTTTTTGACTGATTGATTTCTATTAAGTCCAACATGGATAATTGCTGACCGGTTAGATTTCCTTGTTTTTGGCTTTATCATTAACTTCTTGGTTCCTAGATATTCTGAAATCTTCATTGAACATAATCACAATTTTTTTTTTATGGAGTTCCCCCCATCTTTGTTTTTCCTACACTGAAGAAATGGTAACTGCTTCCTATAACTGCTCCCCCAGGTGACTCTTAGTTGATGCTTTCTTGAGCAGAGTAGCTTTTCTTCTAACATAAGGATCATCCTTGGCTGTCTGGTTATTTAGGAAACACACACACACACACACACAGAGGGGGTGGGTGTTAAAAGTGCTGAAATCAGAAAACTTGGATCTGAATCCTTAACCTTTCTTTGCCCCAGTAATCTGTAAAGTAGTACCTACCCATACAGTTATTATGAGGATTGAATGAGCTAGGAGTAAAGTTCTTAGGATCTTGTCCAAAACATAAGTACAACAATAAATGTTGACAAGAAGGGGTGGTGATGGTATTGCAGAAAATGTGGAAAATGTAGAACACGGAAGGGAGAAGATATGCCTCTTAATTTCACCACCTGACATAAATGTCACATTATCATTTCTGACTCCCCAGATATTTGTGTAAGATACACTTTTTCAAGAATGTTTAATACATTTATAGCTCTCTTCACTTAGCAATATATTTTGAACAGTTTCTCCCTTTAATACTTAGTATATATGATTTTCTTTTTTTTATTATTAAATATTTTAATTTATTTTTTAGAGATGAGGTCTCACTATGTTGCCCAGGCTGGAGTCCAATAGCTACTCACAGGCACAATCATAGCACACTGCATGCGCAAACTCCCAGGCTCAAGTGATCTGCCTGCCTCTGCCTCTCAAGTAGTTGAGAATAGAGGCACGTACCACTGAGGTGGGCTAGTTTATGTTATTTTAAATAGCTATATAGTCTTACCTTATGATTATGCCATAGTTTTATATAACCAAATTCTTTTTTTTTTTTTTTGAGACGGAGTCTCGCACTGTCACCCGGGCTGGAGTGCAATGGCGTGATCTCGGGGGTCACTGCAACCTCTGCCTCCCAGGTTCAAGCAGTTCTCCTGCCTCAGCCCCACCGAGTACCTGGGATTACAGGCACCCGCCACTATGCCCGTCTAATTTTTCGTATTTTTAGTAGAAACAGGGTTTCACTATATTGGCCAGGCTGGTCTTGAACTCCTGACCTCGTGATCCGCCCGCCTCGGCCTCCCAAAGTGCTGGGATTACAGGCGTGAGCCACCGCACCCAGCTTATATAACCAAATTCTTACTGGACATTTCTAGTTTTTGATCTAATGCTTTTATATGAAAATCCATGAACATAAATCTTTGACCATTTCTGATTATTTCCTTAAAATAAATCCCTAGGAAGGTAATTATTAGGTTAAAGGGTAGATACCATTTTTCAGGCTTTTGATACCTATTGCCAGATTACTCCCCAGAAAAGTTGAACCAATGTGTCTCGTCAGCAATAATACAATATTAATAATATTTATGTATTTATTTTTTGAGATGAGTTTCACTCTTGTTGACCAGGAGTGCAGTGGTGCGATCTCAGCTCACTGCAACCTCCGCCACTCAGGTTCAAGCAGTTCTTCTGCCTCAGCCTCCTGAATAGCTGGAATTACAGGCATGCGCCACCACACCCGGCTAATATTTTGTAGTTTTAGTAGAGACGGGGTTTCACCATGTTGGCCAGGCTGGTTTCAAACTCCTGACCTCAGGTGATTCCCCTACCTCGGCCTCCCAAAGTGCTGGGATTATAGGCATGAGCTACCGCACCCAGCCATAATATTTAATGTATAGTGAATGCCTAACATGTGCTACTTTCCCTGCTAAGCATTTAGTATACATTGTGTTTAATCCCCTTAAAACTGTTATGAGGAATAACTCTTACTATCCCTATTTTACAGAGAAGGGAACTACAGTAAGATGCAGAGTAACTTGCCCAGCTCTGGGTATTATTGTTCTTTTAAATTGTTGCTGACAAGATCTCTCACCTGGCTTTAAAAAAAATTTTAGATATTCTAAAATTTTGACTCTATTTTCTTCAATATTTGTAAATAACTTTGGTTTATTTGGTTATTCTGTACTAGCTGAGAGGAGGAAGACTTGAACTTTGGTTGCCTAGGGTTTTCCTGAGAGCTGTATTTTCTGGTTGTGGTTAGTTCATTCCATGTATTTTGCACTTGTCAGTATCTCCATAATCTAAATTCTTCAGATTTTCTTAAGAATACTATCCACCTTGAAGATTCACTTTGGGTGTTTCTTGACATTCCATGTCAATTGGATACACTTATGCCTGACCTTAAAGGAAAGGGAAAAGAGAAGCTAGTTTTCTCACTTATTGGATAGACATAGCCAGTCTTCTGGCCTCACCAAAACAGCTGAGAGAATGATTGGCCCAAAGCCATTTGGAGAACACTCCATTAACTAGAGGGAGAGAACAAGGAGTATTACTCTCTAAATTGCTGAACTAGGTTTTTCCACTTAATAGATTATGTTAGGAGCAAACAGGTTTTAGGCACAAGTGTTCTTCTCAATCACTGCCATAACTTAGAAGAAACCATAAGAATAAGGTTAAGATTTTTAGAGGACTTCTTGAACCAAGCTGTATAATCGGAGTGCAATTCATGGACTCTTTAAGACTTTGTCAAACAAAGTCTGTATGTTATAGTACTACTATAGGGAAAGATTGGTCTTAATAAGTGAAATTAGAATTATACACAGTAAAACAAGGCAGTATCACCTAGTTTACTTGCACCACCTTATTTTATTTATGTATTTTCTTTCTAAGCTTCTCTATTTTTGTTTTGTTTTTGTAAGATCTTTTCAAAAGCACCACATTTTTTAAACAGTTAAATAACCTTTTCAAGTTATTAGATACATGCCTTATAAGAAATATCCTTCTATGCGGAAGGTAGCTTTTAGTTTTAAAAAGTTTGGCTTTGAGAAATAGCTGAGCTGTTGGTTGATTATTAAGTGATATAATAACAAAAATGGTACTAGCGATTGTGTTGGGTGGTGAGCTGATAAGTGATTTTTATTTATTTTATATTTTTTGTTTGATAAGTGATTTATAAAAAATTATTATTCAAGCCTTATGTGATGTTAGAATATGTATATTTTAAAAATAATCACCTTGTCTGGGTGCGGTGGCTCACACCTGCAATTCCAGCACTTTGGGAGGCCGAGGCAGGCGGATCACCTGAGGTCAGGAGTTTGAGACCAGCCTGGCCAATGTGGCGAAACCCTGTCTCTACTAAAAATACAAAACTTAGCCGGGTGTGGTGGCACACACCTGTAGTCCCAGCTACTTGGGAGACTGAGGCAGGAGAATCGCTTGAACCCGGGAGGCAGAGGTTGCAGTGAGCAGAGATCACACCATTGCACTCCAGCCTGGGTGACAGAGTGAGATTCCGTCTCAAAAAAATCAATCAATCAATAAAATAAAATAATAATCTCTACTAAAGCTATATATTAGATGCCCTTTGATGTTTTAATTAGCAGTGATAATTTAATTTTTAAATAATATCTCACCTGCTTTCAAGAAAGGATTTGAAGTATGTTTGATAATCACAAGTACAAACTGTTTGTTAAGGTAGGTATCAGAAGCCTTACAGAACCATGGACTACAGTAATTGTGGCAGCAATTTGGCATAAAACAATTACTAAAGTTTAGTGTTACTTTTAATTTTATTTATTTATTTATTTATTTGAGACGGAGTCTGGAGCGTCTCCCAGGCTGGAGTGCAGTGGCGCGATCTTGGCTCACTGCAAGCCCTGCCTCTTGGGTTCACGCCATTCTCCTGCCTCAGCCTCCCAAGTAGCTGAGACTACAGGTGCCCGCCACCACGCCCGGCAAATTTTTTTTTTTTTTTTCTTTCAGTAGAGACGGGGTTTCACCGTGTTAACCAGGATGGTCTCGATCTCCTGACCTCGGGTGATCTGCCCGTCTCCGCCTCCCAAAGTGCTGGAATTACAGGCATGAGCTACCCTGCCCGTCCTAGTGTTACTTTTTTTTAAATTGTATCCCTTGGCTTCCTGACAGCCAGAGGGTTAAAGGCATATGCAATGGATTATGTGGTTTTTATTTTCATAAAGTTATTTAGAAATTTCCAGGCACAAAATCCTAAGAATTTTATGGGTGAGACCTCTAAATAGTGATATCGAGTAACATCATGCACAATATAGCAATTTTGTGGGTATTTTTTATATTGACTGATAGTTGAGGCATTTGTAAAGGGAGATAAGCCGCTGTGGTCTAAGAATGTTGTTTTCTGGTCTTACTTGATAATGATAAAGGTTTAAAAACATAGCGGAATAGCTTGTCCCTTATACTGTCTAATATCAATTGTCAAACTACGTTTGTTCATTTGTTCTCCAACTTTTAATCAAACATCCTGACTCTGGCAAGTGAATGTCTGAAGCACAGATGGTATTCTGTGTTCTTGACTGAAACAAGAGCCATAAGCTTCTGATACATGTTTGGAAATCAGTATGCCTGCCTGACTTTTATTTTCCTCCAGGGAAATGGATATTTTGGTCAAGGAGCTGGTATATGGAGAATGAATGCGAGCAGGATTAAAATTTTCTGAGGTTTTTTTTTTTTTTTTTTTTTTTTTTTTTGAGACAGGTTCTCACTCTATCACCCAGGCTGGAATACAGTGGCATTATCATGGCTCCTAACTCCTGGGCTGAAGCAATCCTCTCACCTCAGTCTCCCCAGTAGCTGCGATCACAGGCACTTGCCACCATGCCTGACTAATTTTTAAGTTGTTTTGTAGAGAGGAGGTCTCTTTATGTTGCCCAGGCTGGCCTCAAACTCTTGGGCTCAAGTGATCCTCCTGCGTCTGCCTCCCAACCACAGAGTTGTTCAACATAAAACATAAAAGTGATTCTTTCAGCTTGACATCTCTCAAAGGGCAGAGCTAGTAGTAAAGAAAGATCTGGGCCAGGCACGGTGGTTTACACCTGTAATCCCAGCACTTTGGGAGGCCAAGGCAGGCAGATCACGAGGTCAAGAGATCGAGACCATCCTGGCCAACATGGTGAAACCCCATCTCTACTGAAAATACAAAAAATTAGCTGGGCGTGGTGGCATGCCCCTGTAGTTCCAGCTACTCAGGAGGCTGAGGCAGGAGAATCACTTGAACCCAGGAGGTGGAGGTTGCAGTGAGCCAAGATCGTGCCACTGCACTCCAACCTGGCGACAGAGCGAGACTCTGTCTCAAAAAAAAAAGACCTGAAAAAGTCCCAAAAGTCCCTTGAAATGACCACTGCCTGTTTTTTTTGTTTTGTTTGAGACGGAGTCCCGCTCTGTCACCCAGGCTGGAGTGCAGTGGCTTCATCTTCGCATACTGCAACCTCCACCTCCCAGGTTCAAGCGATTCTCCTGCCTCAGTAGCTCAGTCCCCCGAGTAGCTGGGACTACAGATGCACATCCCCACGCCTAATTTTTGTGTGTTTTGGTAGAGACAGGGTTTTGCCATGTTGCCAAGGTTGGTCTTGAAATTGGGAGCTCAGGCAGTCTGCCTGCCTTGGCCTCCCAAAGTGCTGGGATTACAGGCATGAGCTACTGCGTCCAGTCTTAAAAAAGGTTTATCCTGAACTAGTGCATTTTCTTTTTTGTTCTGGCTGCCAGGAATCTCAGCTTCCCTGTTTTTAATGGGTTTCTAGTTTGATTTTTTTTTTTTCACTTGCTTTTATTTTTCTTGTTTTACAATATAAACTAACCCCATTGGTCTTTTCTTGCTTTTGAGATGAGGGTCTTCCTGTGTTGTCCAGGCTAGACTTGAACTCCTGGGCTCAAGCAATCCTCCTGCTTCAGCCTCCTGAGCAGCTGGGATTACAGGCGTGTGCCACCACTCCCAGCTCCCTTTCATCTTGGGTTAGAAAGGAATAAATAAGTAATTATCTCCTACGTCAGCTTCTTCTGGCAATAGAATTGCCTCTGCCAGTTTTCATATAAGTCCCTTTTGGAATTCTCCTTGATGTTTTGTTTGGGGAGAGAAGGGTGGGTAAAAGTGATCGTGACAGAAATAGGACAGTAGGTGGTTCCTGAAGCCACACAGAAGATAGTGCTTAGAGTGAGATAGAAGTATGGATCTTTTATTTTTTTATTATTATTATTTTTTTTTTTTGAGACGGAGTCTCGCTCTGTCTCCCAGGCTGGAGTGCAGTGGTGCGATCTCGGCTCACTGCAAGCTCCGCCTCCCGAGTTCACGCCATTCTCCTGCCTCAGCCTCCCGAGTAGCTGGGACTACAGGCACCCGCCACCGCGCCCGGCTAATTTTTTGTATTTTTAGTAGAGATGGGGTTTCACCGTGGTCTCGATCTCCTGACCTTGTGATCTGCCCACCTCGGCCTCCCAAAGTGCTGGGATTACAGGCGTGAGCCACCGCGCCTGGCAGATCTTTTATTTAATAACTCTATTGCCTTTTGATTTGAACTGAAGTTTTTCTCTTGTTCAGTAGGTATTGTTAGCCATTCTGATCTACTTGTCTGTATACACACATACTCCCCTACCTCACCTAGAAGATTAATTGGGAATATAATGTTGTTTGAGGTATCACTAAAGTGATTTTTAAAATTTTTAAAATTATTTTCTTTTTTTTCAAACCTGGTGAACAGGAAGAGGTGATTTTTTTTTTCTAGATGATAGGTTTTTCTTGGTAGAGACCCAAATATGGGTATTGAAACTTTTGTGGTAAAATATAGCCCTACTTCATACTTAGAGTAAATCCCTATAGAGTTACTTAGTAATTGAACCAGAGTACAGTTAACACAGAATGACAGCAAGGACCACATTTTATTCACCATTGTTTCCCTAGCACCTAGTACAGTGATGAGCATATGAACATTTAGTATTTACTGGGTAAATTGCCAATACGGTAGAGGTGGTACTGTCTTCTGTTAAAGTGTTATTATAGAACGGTAGTGATTCACTCCTTATGATATTTCTACTGGTTTTTTTTTTTTTTGGCTTTTTGTGGACTCTGTAACAGTAACAGGTGATGCATCAAATTTTATATACATCACATGTACCTATATGAAATGAGATACAGGCCACCTGCTAAAATTGTGGTCCAGTTATTTGTAAGTACTTTAGACTAACATGTGCCAACCATTTCATGAATCTTTTTCATGTATGTCACATGATAACAGTAGAAAACATTACCATAGAAAATGATAACATTTGTATAGTACACTGGAGTAAACTAAGGCAGTGAACTGCTTCTGGTATAGAGGCTCCTTCAGAGGATCTCCTGAAGCCTGGGTGATCAATATCCACATGTAGCTGTAACTATTCACAGCATACTAGTAGGGAAGCTGTTCTTCTTAGACCTTATTTTCTATTGAAGTATAGTAAAGTCTTCCCTCAGTATCCACAGGGGATTGGTCCCAAGACCAAATCTGCAGATATGAAATAGTGTAATATATATACCTTCACCTCCTGGGTTCAAGCAGTTTTCCTGCCTCAGCCTCCTGAGTAGCTGGGACTACAGGCACCTGCCACCACACCCAGCTAATTTTTTTTTTTTTTTTGAGACGGAGTCTCACTCTATTGCCCAGGCTGGAGTGCAGTGGCGTGATCTCGGCTCACCACAACCTCTGCCTCCCGGGTTCAAGTGATTCTCCTGTCTCAGCCTCCCTGGTAGCTGGGACTATAGGCACGTGCCACCATGCACAGCTAATTTTTATGCTTTTAGTATAGACGGGGTTTCACTATGTTGGCCAGGCTGGTCTTAAACTCCTGACCTCAGGTGATCCACCCGTCTCGGCCTCCTAAAGTGCTGGGATTACAGGTGTGACCCACCACACCCGGACTGATTTTTGTATTTTTAGTAGAAATGGGGTTTCACCATGTTGACCAGGCTGGTCTTGAACTCCTGACCTCAGGTGATCCACCCACCTCAGCCTCCCAAAGTGCTGGGATTATAGGTGTGAGCCATCGTGCCTGGCCGTATGAAATAATCTATGCACATGTTCCCTTATACTTTATTTTTATTTATTTATTTTTTGTAGAGATGGGGTCTCACTGTATTGCCCAGGCTGGTTTCGAACTCCTGGGCTCAAATGATCCTCCTTTTACCCTGTCCCGCCCTCCCCAAAGTGCTGAGCCATGATGCCAGGCCCTCCCATATATTTTATTTTATTTTGTTTCATTTTATTTTATTTTATTTTATTTTAGACATAGAGTCTCACTCTGTCACCCAAGCTGGAGTGCAGCGGTGTGATCTCAGCTCACTGCAACCTCTGCCTCCTGAGTTCCAGCGATTCTCATGCCTCAGCCTCCCGAGTAGCTGGGACTACAGGCACCTGCCGCCATGCCCGGCTAATTTTTGTTTTTTTTAGTAGAGATACATGGTTTTGCCATGTTGGCCAGGCTGGTCTCGAACTCCTGACTTCAGGTGATCCACCTACCTTGGCCTCCCAAAGTGCTGGGATTATAGGCATGAGCCACTGCGCCCAGCCCCGCCATATACTTTAAATCATCTCTAGATTACTTATAATACTTAATACAATATAAATACTATGTAAATAGTTGTTATACTGTATTTAGAAAATAGTGACAAAAAATCTGTACATGTTCAATACAGGTGCAATTTTTTTTCCAAATATTTTGAATCCACACTTGGTTGAATCCATAGATGTGGACCCTATGGATAGGGAGGTCTGACAATACAGTGGTTTAAAATCTATTTCATGTTGTCCTTCTTTCCTCATTGTAGTGTGGAAATTGGTGAAAGTGTACGTGGAGAGGATGTCTACATCGTTCAGAGTGGTTGTGGCGAAATCAATGACAATTTAATGGAGCTTTTGATCATGATTAATGCCTGCAAGATTGCTTCAGCCAGCCGGGTTACTGCAGTCATCCCATGCTTCCCTTATGCCCGGCAGGATAAGAAAGATAAGGTAGGAGCAGAATCTTTTTTTTTTTTTTTTTTGAGACAGAGTCTCACTCTGCTGCTCAGGCTGGAGTGCAGTGGCGTGATCTTGGCTCACTGCCAGCTCCGCCTCCCGGGTTCACGCCATTCTCCTGCCTCAGCCTCCCGAGTAGCTGGGACTACAGGCGCCCGCCACCTCACCCGGCTAGTTTTTTTGTATTTTTTAGTAGAGACGGGGTTTCACCGTGTCAGCCAGGATGGTCTCGATCTCCTGACCTCGTGATCCGCCCGTCTCGGCCTCCCAAAGTGCTGGGATTACAGGCTTCAGCCACCGCGCCCGGCCTGGAGCAGAATCTTATTTTTTGAGCAGAGGAAGCAGGAGCACTTGCCCCAGATCACAAATAAATTCCAAAATTATCAAATATATATTTAGGGGGAATTTTAAAAATCACCTTTTCTTAGGTATTACCCTATCTTCAAAACAATAGAAATATAATTGGTTTGTATAAAGCAACACATTTGTAATCTGTGTTTTATTACAGTGATACATATATAACTTTCAGTTAGCTCACTGGTATTTTTAATTGTATCAGTAAGACTAAGCACCAACTCCTCTGGAGTACTGGAGTATACTTTTTTTTTTTTTTTTTTGAGACAGAGTCTCGCTCTGTAGCCCAGGCTGGAGTGCAGTGGCCGGATCTCAGCTCACTGCAAGCTCCGCCTCCCGGGTTCACGCCATTCTCCGGCCTCAGCCTCCCGAGTAGCTGGGACTACAGGCGCCCGCCACCTCGCCCGGCTATTTTTTGTATTTCTTAGTAGAGACGGGGTTTCACCGTGTTATCCAGGATGGTCTCGATCTCCTGACCTCGTGATCCGCCCATCTCGGCCTCCCAAAGTGCTGGGATTACAGGCTTGAGCCACCGCGCCCGGCCTGGAGTATACTTTAAAATTATGGTAGATCCTTTCAAAGTGTAAGATTGGGATCCTAGTTGTGACCTCTTCATAAAACTTGAAGTCTGTTACATGAATACTTGATCAGATAGATAGATAGATAGATAGATAGATAGATAGATAGATAGATAGATAGATAGATAGATAGATAGATAGATAAACTATATATATATCTTACTTTATCTGGTATATTAGAGGATAAGGCATATACATAAAACTTTGCAAGTCTATTGTAATTAATGCCCAATTTTACATACAATGCCTCAAAGAAGGTCAGATATTTTTATTCCAACAGAGTATAAAGTAAAGGGCATGGGCCGGGCGCAGTGGCTCATGCCTGTAATCCTAGCACTTTGGGAGGCCGAGGCAGGAGTAGTGCCTGAGCTCAGGAGTTTCAAGACCAGCATGGGCAACACTGTGAAATCCCGTCTCTACTAAAATACAAAAGAAATTAGCCGGGCGTGGCACTGTGCGCCTGTAGTCCCAGCTACTTGGGAGGCAGAGGCAGGAGAATTGTTTGAATCTGGGAGGCGGAGGTTGCAGTGAGCTGAGATGATGCCACTGCACTCCAGCCTGGGCGATAGAGCACAACTGTCTCTACAAAAAAAAAAAAAGTAAAGGGCATGGACTTTGCTATTTTACAGTGCGGCTAGTATGTTTTATTTGAGGAGTTCATAGTTGTTGGAAAGTTGACCACCAGATGAGTAAGTAGTGATGTAATTTACAAAGGAAACTATAATATCTATTCTGTGATGTATCTTCAAACCCTGACATGTTAGGTGTTAAAGGTTTACATATGTATGTGTTGAAAGAGATTTTAATAAAATTATTTTTTAAAGTCTACCTAGTTTGAATAATTGAGCATTGGAAACACTTGAATAGGATGAAAATGTGTACATTAAATTAAGAAAATAAAAGTTAGGAAGGTATTTTCTTTATTGATAAGTGTATCCTGATTTGGAAAAGTGATGTTCCACTTAATATTTGTTCTGAATTATGATCCACTTAAAGTCAATGGCCATGTCTCCTTCTATGAATTTCTGGGTACCATAGTGCCTTTAACATAGTAGGTACACAATAAATACTTTCTTGAGCAAATGAATTGTTTTTCAAATTGGCTTTTTGGTTTTTCTTTTCTTTCCTCCCCTCCATTTAGAGCCGGGCACCAATCTCAGCCAAGCTTGTTGCAAATATGCTATCTGTAGCAGGTGCAGATCATATTATCACCATGGACCTACATGCTTCTCAAATTCAGGTATCAGTGGAAGCTAAATATTGGTGTTTGAAAGGTGGGAGGAAAAGACTGATGATGGTGAAGACCACAGAGAAGCCAAAAATTATGCCCAAGTACATCTGAAATAAACTAGATGTTAACAACATTTTAAATGTGTTCACCTTAAGCATACTTCATGATCTTAGTCATTTCAGGTGGTTAGATAGGGAGGCAGTCTAGTTTTATGGCAAGAGCATAGGCTTTGGGATCAGAACTACTTTGAATAAAGGCTCTGGTATTTACTAGCTTTGTAAGCTTGGGAAGGTTACTTAATTTCTCTGAACATATACTTTTTCATTATTGTGAGTATAAAACATTAAATTCATATTATAATGCCTGGCCCATGACAGGTACTCATAGATAGGAGCTGTTATTGTTAATTATTATCATTCTTATTCTCCTTGAATATTCATGGAGTGCAGTGGCATCATCTTGGCTCACTGCAACCTCTGCCTCCTCGGTTCAAGTGGTTCTCCTGCCTCAGCCTCCCAGGTAGCTGGGATTACAGGCACCCGACACCAGGCCCAGCTAACTTTTTTGTACTTTTAGTAGAGATGGGGTTTCACCATGTTGGCCAGGCTGGTCTCGAACTCCTGACCTCAAGTGATCTGCCCACCACAGCCTCCCAAAGTGCTGTGATTACAGGCATGAGCCACTGTGCCTGGCCTCATGGTCTTAAATTTAGAGCCACAGATACTGGAGCCTGCTTTCCAGCATAAACCCAAAGTAAGGGGGGTGGAATACCACTTTTATTTTATATTTTTTCAAATATATTTTTCAAATCATCATTTCAAGCTTATGGGAATTCATTGAGGTACATTGGACAGGGACTGTATTCCTTTTATGAAAAGGAATGACTTAATTGAGAAATACAACTAATTTGTATCACCTGGAATTAGAACACAGATCTCCTGATTTCTAATTATTCATTGTGACCATTTATTATAAGTAGCTTCCATTAAGTTTATATACCATAGCATCTCTAACTGGTTTATCCATTAGCTTTTACTCCTTAACGAATCAGTCCAACATTTAGTGGCATAAAGCAGTATTTACTAATTCACTGAGTCTGCATGTTGACTTGGCAGTTCTTAATGGTTTTTTCTGGACTTAGCCATTCTTTACAAAGGCTCACTTACATTCCTATGTTCAGTTGTGGGTTGACTAAGGGCTGACTTTGTTGATCTTGGCTGGGATCTCTCACATAGCCCAGATTCAGGGAGGCTTTTATAATCTACCACACTGGACCTGCCTTCCCATCGGTTTGAATGTTGCAGTAAGACATTCCCTGAGCGAGTTACTACTTTGTGTTTGCCACTTATAAATAGAAGAGAAGTAAAGTGAAGCAAAACTGATCCAGCTTCTTTCTACAGGGCTTTTTTGATATCCCAGTAGACAATTTGTATGCAGAGCCGGCTGTCCTAAAGTGGATAAGGGAGAATATCTCTGAGTGGAGGAACTGCACTATTGTCTCACCTGATGCTGGTGGAGCTAAGAGGTATGGTTGAAATTAGTATTGTTCCCAATGTACTGGGAAAATCTTTCAGATGGTTGTGTCACAAAGTGATGTTTTTCTATCCAAGTGGCAGTTTTTAAGTATTTTTGAATGGATATAAGTAGCTAGCACATGGGTTGAATATAGTTTTACCCTCTCCTCTTTTACTGTCCTGAGTTACTACTTGGAAGACAAGACAGAAAAGGGGTCCTAAATCATCATATTATGGACTTGACTATAACTTATGAGTAACTTGGCACTACAGAGCTAGCAATACAGCTATAAACCTTTTGGGAAGGGTAGAAAATGTGGTTTTCTAATGAATAGCAGCTGCTATTGAACCACGTATTGGTGGACAAATTCGCTTTTACACTCCACTTACAATGCTGTTGGTTAGATCATTTTGATCCTTGGGATTAAAATATTAAGCAGGAAGGAAAGTAAAGCGTGATATTTTTATTTAAAGCCAAGATCTTAACATTTTAAACAAACTGATTGCCAGGGATTGCCAGTTACAGTGCTTTGCAGCTCACATGGTGCAGAGTAAGAGCTCTTGATTTCCTTAGTGGATTACTCGTTAGTAATGCATTCAAAAGTGTGACACATGTTCTTCTTCTTGTGGAAATAGAGTGAAAAGCTACAAAACACAGATGATTAGGAAGAACTAATTCAGAACTTTCTGAAAGCCATTCAAATCTTCAATGACTGTTTCTCAACAACCTCTTTTATTTCAGTAACTTCAACAGAACCGATAAGCTGAGAACTTGAGTTCTGTTATCCAGCCAGATATATGGCTTGGTGAGTCCCATGTAATTGCTAGTTACCATCTGTAAAGCTAGAGACAGCCTAAGAAACATCCCCACAGCTAGTAGTTGTCATATTTAATTTGTTGGTCATTATTTTCATATCTTTCTATGGGACTTAGAAAATAGTCACATTTGAAATAGGCAGGATTTTCTTTCCAAAGGTGGGTATAGGAAAACTGCCTTTAGTAGACAACTTATTGCTACCTGATTTGTTTTTTTCATTATCATTGTCTTATAGTGATGGAGTATTTTCCAATTGGGTGTCTATCACTTCAGTCTTGGCAGGGTTTGGGGAGTAGGTAGAGATTCCTGTGTGATTTTCATTTGTACAGTAGTTCTCTCGTGAAAAGGTGTAGAGAGTTACTTTTTCTAGCCCTTTTGATGCTTTGTTGGTCACTGAATTTGTTGACCTTTGAGTATGTTTGGTTTGGGATACTTGAACTAATTGATCATGAATTTGCCTTGGATAAGTAATCATTCCAAGCAAATTGGTTACCATTAATGTTATGTGCTTATGCAGTAGTAGTGGAGAGTACAGGGTATGGTTGGTTTAGATCAAGGTACAAACGTTACCTAGATTATGGTTCAAACCTTATTATGTGGTCACAGGTTCTCACTTATCCAGCAAAAACTCATGTGACCATAGTCACAAGAGAAACAGGACAAAATGCTATAGTTTGTTCAGTTCTACATTAAAAAACAGGACAAATCCCCAAGCATGGGCTGCTTCACACATGACGGAGATGGCACAGTGGAGCACGGACAGGCATGCCACTGGGCAGCTCACTGTCATTTACACTGAATAGATTTTTGTTTGAATTATGTGGTACTTTGTCAAAAGACAAATTTTTCTTCTATCCCACCTTCTAGTCTGGTTTATTTTCTCTTGTAATGAGAAAAATAAGAATTCTCTTTGATTAGAAGATACTTTGGACCGAATGATGAGATGTCCAGCTTGTCTGGGTAATTGGTATAACTTTCTGTCTAGCAATTGTAAAAGAAACTCCCAAGCTTGGTGTCCAGGTACAGTTGACGGTGACAGTTGATGGATGTTTTGCGAACAGCACTGAGGGAAGTGATGAGGGCACAGTCATCGGAACAGGCTGGATGCTGCTCCTCTCCTGCCAGTCAGGTTCTCTTCTCAACACATCCCCAGTCACGGGTCTTCCATGATGGGAATTGGGACAGTCTGTGTACTCCTGGCATTAGTTAATTCTTTCCTCATTCCTTCTACTGCCAATCCATTAAATAAACATGCGTGTCTTAGCGTTATACTGCTTCCCAGGACTGGTGAGTGTGTCTGTCCTCTACCCAGAATGAATACTCATCTAAGTTTGATCAGTACATTCATAAGCTTCTGTTGAGATATGGAGGCATTGGTTTATAAAACCCAGTTTGTGGTATTTGCCTATGAGAAGTCAATGATAGTTGCTTGCTTTCTTCCAGCCCTGGGAACTATTGGTTTCAAGGAGTATTCTCCTCCCCAAAACAAGCTCATTCTTTAGTCTATTTTTTTTTTTTTTTTTTTTTTTTTTTTTTGAGACGGAGTCTCGCTTTGTTGCGTAGGCTGGAGTACAGTGGTGCTATCTCAGCTCACTGCAAGCTCCACCTCCCGGGTTCATGCCATTCTCCTGCCTCAGCCTCCTGAGTAGCTGGGACTACAGGTGCCCGCCACCATGCCCAGCTAATTTTTTGTATTTTTAGTAGAGATGGGGTGTCACTGTGTTAGCCAGGATGGTCTCGATCTCCTGACCTTGTGATCCACCCACCTCGGCCTCCCAAAGTGCTGGGATTACAGGCGTGAGCCACCGCACCAGCCTTTTTAGTCCATTTTTTTTTCTTAGAAGCCACACATACATATGAACACCCTCTGTTTTGCAGAGTGACCTCCATTGCAGACAGGCTGAATGTGGACTTTGCCTTGATTCACAAAGAGCGGAAGAAGGCCAATGAAGTGGACCGCATGGTGCTTGTGGGAGATGTGAAGGATCGGGTGGCCATCCTTGTGGATGATATGGCTGACACTTGTGGCACAATCTGCCATGCAGCTGACAAGTAAGTGTGGATTGATGGGGCTGGTAGTTAGAAGGAAAAAGCTAGCAATTGCTGTCTGAATGTCTTCAGCCTGCTGATTCCTTTTGGAACCAAATTGAGGGGATAAGTAACTTTGGGAGATTTTTTATCACCCAAGGCTTAGATTATAATACATAGAAATTGTTGAGTACTCTTTTTTTTTTTTTCAGATTTTCTTAGTTTTTTTTTTTTGAATTTATGTTGTACTAAGCTATATATAACAAAATTTGCCATTTAACTATTTTAAGTGTACAGTTCAATGACATTAACTATATTCACAATGTTAGACAACCATCGCCTGATTACCAAAGTTTTTTGATCACCCTGAGTATTCTACATGCGATTGTTTTTTGTTTTAATGAATTAAAGTAAAAATCCTGAGCAGACAGGCATGTGTGCTCGTATTTATATTTTACCTAAGCTGGAACCCTTGGTCTTACTTCTCGACTGTTTTACCGGCTGCTACTTTTGTTCATATTACTTTTTTTCACTCTAATCCTGTGACAGGTTAATGTTTATGTTACTTGTCATCTCTTGCCTGCACTGTTCTAAACTGCCTCCCCACTCTGTTCTCCATTGCCAGACACCATTCTCTCACCTCCCCACTCCATCTATCCACGCTTGCTAATCTTCCTGCAACTGAGGTTTGATCCCATCACTCTTTAATATTTTAAGTGGCCCCTCATTACTTACAATCCAAGCCACTATGAGTAGCATTGTTTCTTAGAATGGTATTTTTACTTTTATTTTTATTTTGAGACATGGTCTTACTCTGTTACCCAGGCTAGAGTGTAGTAGTACAATTATGGCTCACTGCAGTCTTGAAATCTTAGGCTCAAGAAATCTTCCTGTCTCAGATTCCTGAGTAGTTGGGACTACAGGCACGTGCCACCACACCTGGGTAATTATTTATTATTATTATTTTTTGTAGAGACGGAGTCCCACTATGTTGCCCAGGCTGTCCTTGAACTCCTGGGCTCAAGCAATTCTCCCACCTCAGCCTCCCAAAGTGCTGGGATTTCAGCTGTGAGCCACAGCACCCAGCCCTGAGAAGGGTTTTTTTAAACTTTCTTGTGTCTGTGCCTTGCACAGTGCCTGGCACATAATAAGGTGCTAAAAACAAAATTGGGGTGCTGAATGATTCTTGGTTTGGGATCCTGGAGTAAACATTCATAAAACCCATTTCATCCTTGTGCAAGTAAGGGAATACTAGTCGCTATAACAGATCAACTCCCTAACATGATAGTTTCCTTTTTGTCCATGGCACACTCCAATGCAAGTGTTCTTGTTGGACTCATTTTTTCTAAGCAATAGTTAGGAACTCTTTCAATCTTTGGTGCTGTATCTTTAACATGGGGCTTCCAAGATTACCTTGGAAGACATTTCAATTTTGGCCAGCCAGAAAAGGAAAAGGACACAGAGGATTACCCCTGGAAGATTTTTGTAAGTCCAACCAAAAACTGGTGTACACTGTGTCTGCCCACATTTTAATAGCCAGAATTAAGCCACATGGCCACACTGAACTATGTGAGGGAGGCTGGGAAATGTAGTTCAGCTGTGTGCCCAGAAAGAAGAGGAAGTGGATTTTGTTGAGTGCAGCAGTCTGTGCCAGAGTCCTTCTACACTAATTCAGACCCATTCAGATAAGTTCTTAGTGCAGTTCTTTCTTGATATGGACTGAATTGTGTCCTTCCCAAATTCATGTATGTTGAGGCCTAACCCCAATGTGATGGTATTTGGAGTTACCTGAGGGGCACATATTTAGGATTAGATGAGGTCACTAGGGCAGAGCCCTTACAATGGGATGAATGCCCTTACAAGAAGAGAATGCTGGAGAACTGGCCAGCATTTCCCCATGCGCACACGTGCTCGTGCACACACACACTCACACAAAGAGGTCATCTGAGCACACAGCAAGGTGGTGGCCACCTACAAGCCAAGAGAAAAGGCCTCAGCATGAAACCTACTTTGTCTGCACCTTGATCTTGGACTTTAAGCCTCCAGAACTATGAAAAATTTGTTTCTGTTATTTAAGCCACCCATTCTATGGTATTTTCTTTTCCTTAAAATTTTTTTCCCCTAACCCACTGTGCCTTATAATATTTTTTTTATTTTTTATTTTTTTAATATGGTATTTTGTTATGGAAGCCTAAGCAGGCTAATATACTCCTCTCTGACTAAAATTCTGCAATGACAAGTAAGATGAATCCAACTTTTTTTTCCCTCTAGACTTCTCTCAGCTGGAGCCACCAGAGTTTATGCCATCTTGACTCATGGAATCTTCTCCGGTCCGGCTATTTCTCGCATCAACAACGCATGCTTTGAGGCAGTAGTAGTCACCAATACCATACCTCAGGAGGACAAGATGAAGCATTGCTCCAAAATACAGGTGAGGATGAGATTTGTGCAAAACAAGACTTTTCTAAGTGTTTAGGAGGTGGTTACTTACGTTGAATTAGGTCTCTAGATTCTGAAGATATCTTTCTTTGATCTGAAGGATTTAGTCTTGTCATCAGAATTTGTGATCTAAAAGTTAAAAATCACCTGTTTCTTCCCCCCACCCTTTTTTTTGCTTTTCAAACTGCCAAACCTTGGGAAAATCACCTGTTTAAAAGTTTAAATTGCTAGACCTCAGAATCTTTGGAAGATGGAGCCTAAGATTCTACATTTTAACAGGCTCTCCCAGTGATTCTGATGCAAATTAAAGTTTTCAAGTTCATACTTTACAGTATGTGTTTGTCCAACTCTTAACTATCGGCCCCTGTAGATATAACGTGAAACCTTTAAACTAATTATACGCTTCTACCAACTTTAGTGTTTCTCAGTGTGCTCTGGACCTAAGGTTCTTATTAAAATGATGTAGATTCCTTTGCTCCATCTAAGACCTATAAAACCAGAGGTCCTGGAACCAGTATTTTAAAGTAATTCCCCAAGTAATTGTTAGACACTAAAGTTTGAGTGCTCTTGCACTAAAAGAACAAGGCCTTGCCTAATTAAAAATGTTTACATTAATCTATGAGCTTTTTGAAATTAATATGTGTAATTGGAGGATTATCGTCATTCTTTTTATTTTTTCTTTTTGAGAAGGGATCTTGCTCTGTTGCCCAGGCTGGAGTGCAGTGGCGCAATCAAAGCTCACTACAGCCGCAACTTCGCAGGCTCAGGCAGTCATCCCGTCTCAGCCTCCCAAGTAGCTGGGATCACAGGCATGTACCACCATGCCCAGCTAATTTTTTTGATATTATGTGTAGAGACGGGGTCTCCCTATGTTGCCCAGGCTGGTCTCAAACTCCTAGCCTCAAGCTATCCTCCTGTGTCAGCCTCCCAAAGTGCTGAGATTACAGGTGATTTTTTTTTTTTTTTTTTTGAGACGGCGTTTTTTGTGATGGAGCTCTCGTTGCCCAGGCTGGAGTGCAATGGCGCAATCTCGGCTCACTGCAACCTCTGCCTCCTGGGTTCAAGCGAGTCTCCTGCCTCAGCCTCCCGAGTAGCTGGGATTACAGGCATGCGCCACCATGCCCGACTAATTTTGTATTTTTAGTAGAGATGGGGTTTCTCCATGTTGCTCAGGCTGGTCTCGAACTCCTGACCTCAGGTGATCCGTCCACCTCGGCCTCCCAAAGTGCTGGGATTATAGGCATGAGCCACCGTGCCCAGCCTATTCCTAAGGATTTTAAAATGCGAACCCACCACCATTTTTTTTTAGACAAGGTCTCACTCTGTTGCCTAAGCTGGAGTGCAGTGGCCTGATCTTGCTGATCTTGACTCACTGCAGCCTCAAACTCCCAGGCTCAAGCGATCCTCCTACCTTAGCCTCCCAAGCAGCTGGGACTACAGGCATACACCACCACCACACCTGGCTAATTTTTGTTTTATTGTAGAGACAGAGTTTCACCATGTTGCCCATGCTGGTCTCAACTCCTGGGTTCAAGTGATCCTCCCACCTTGGCCTCCCAAAGTGCTGTGATTACAGGTGTGAGCCACAATGCCCAGCCATTTTGATGAACCAGAGTCAGCGTTTTTTCTCCATTAGCATTTTGACTCTTTCCTAAGTGGCTATCTGTTTTGTTTTGTTGTTTTGAGACAGAGTCTCGCTCTGTCACTCAGGCTGGAGTGCAGTGGCACGATCTTGGCTCACCGCAACCTCCACCTCCCGGGTTCAAGCAATTCTCATGCCTCAGCCTCCCGAGTAGCTGGGATTATAGGCGTACACCACCATGCTTGGTTAATTTTTGTATTTTTAGTAGAGATGGGGTTTCATCATGTTGGCCAGGCTGGTCTCCAACTCCTGGCCTCAAGTGATCTGCCCACCTTGGCCTCCCAAAGTGCCAGGATTAACAGGTGTGAGCAACTGTGCCCAGCCCTAAGTGGCTATCTTAAAAATGTTATGAAGAATAGCTGAGTGCAGCTTCATGACAGGGAAACAGCACAGTGTTGTAGTTTTAAGAGGAAGGGCACTTGCTTGGCTGCTCATCAGTGTCTGCAAATTGGCCAGTCGTCTCTGACCATATGATATTAACCTGATTTCCTTTCCTGCCTTTCTAGGTGATTGACATCTCTATGATCCTTGCAGAAGCCATCAGGAGAACTCACAATGGAGAATCCGTTTCTTACCTTTTCAGCCATGTCCCTTTATAATAGAGTAACTTCTGAGGCTTTTTGAGAATAAAATCCACCCCACCCCTTGTTTCCCCTTGGTATTTGATGACAGATTCAGCAGAAGACCCGACTTGCTCCAGTGTAGCTTTCTACATCCCACATCAGGTATATTAGAGCTTGTCTGAATTGGGGAAAGATGGATTGAGATTAACTGCTGGGACTTCCTACCTGCATTATCTCATTCTGGCTTCCTTGATAATTCTGTGAGCCTTGCAGCTTTAACTGTAGCTCAGCTGCTGCAAGATTTCAGACTTTTGAGGATGTTGTATGAGGGTGTTTGACCGTAATTGGAGAAGCTCAGACTACTTTGCATGTAAATGCTTCAGTGTTTTCTTTGTTGAGAACAACTAGCAACAAAAGCAACCCATGTGTGACCAGTTCTCCCCAAGGTCTATGCTAAATTATAGCAAGAGCCCTGGGCAACCCCAAACCTAGTTCTGGTAGCTGAGCACCCTGTAAGGCAGGAGCAGACAGCTCGGCTTGAGCAGACATTGGGTGGGGGGTGGGGGGTGGTTGAGGGGGGAGGCAGCACAGTGCAGCAAATGTTTCTTGGGAGGAAGAAGCCTGATCCATCGCCATCTGCTTGACGATGTAGCTTGGAGTCTCCTTTGTACCTATCCCTTTCGATTTGGCTTTACCTTCATCTATCTTGATCCTTTCCTGGCCAAATATCCTCTTGGGCCCAAATGAACATTGTACCATAGTCTTCTGGAAAGCAAACATGCTTCCTGCTATGTAATTGCTAACATTTACATTAGATGATGTGTTGTAGTTTGATCTTCCTTAGCCTACTGCCGCTGAGTCAGTAGGTTTTAGGTGGTATCGTAGTGCCTTTTGATTAATTTAAGTATTTAATTTTCATCTTCATTTGGATCTATTTGGCCTCTCAAATGAACTGAGATTCCTGTTAAAGATTGATGTTATTGTCTCTTGTAGAGGAAACTAATAAAGTGTGTGTACCTGTGTGATTTAGGGTCTGTATCATAATCTATACTGATCTCTCTGCTGAAAGTTTGGTTTAGATAGATGTCTCACTGTCCAATGATAGCTCTTATTTGTTTCCAAACTACATTAACTTCATTGTTAAGGCAAGAGAAGACATTGGCAGCAGATTTATTCAACTGTAAGACTAAGATGTCTGGAGTTTACTGAGAATGTGATAGGGTGTAATTCTGTGCAGTATACCTCAATTATAGCATGTATAATGTCTGCTGGATTTCTAGTTCTTATTCCTGAAGATCCAAATTAGGTATTTTCTTATGGGAGGAGAGTTTCTGTGATTTATTAATTTTGAACTAATTTTGCCAAATGTGATCATTTCCCTCCATTCATCAGTAATTGACATATGTTTGGCATTTACTTTCTTTCTTTCTTTTTTTCTTTTTTTTTTTTTTGAGATGGAGTTTCGCTCTTGCCCAGGCTGGAGTGCAATGGCACAATCTTGGCTCACTGCAACCTCCGCCTCCCGGGTTCAAGCAATTCTCCTGCCTCAGCCTCCTGAGTAGCTGGAATTTACAGGCATGTGCCACCACGCCCACCTAATTTTATATTTTTAGTAGAGATGGGGTTTCTCCATGTTGTTCAGGCTGGTCTTGAACTCCTGACTTCAGGTGATCTGCCAGCCTCAGCCTCCCAAAGTGCTGGGATTACAGGCATGAGCCACCGTGCCCGGCTGATATTTACTTTCATCCCTTCTAAATAAGAACTATTTTGAGAAGGTAAATGTACAAAATTCTCCTGCCTCAGCCTTGAGAGGGATTACAGGTTATTTGGGATTACACGTGTGCACCATCACGCCTGGCTAATTTTTGTATTTTTAGTAGAGACAGGGTTTTGCCATGTTGCTCAGGCTGGTCTCAAACTCCTGGCCTCAAGTGATCCACCCACCTCAGCCTCGCAAAGTGCTCGGATTACAGGCGTGAGCCACCATGGCAGCCTTAAGTGAGTTTCTTGGCCCATCATCAAATAAGGGTGCTCTTTTACTTTGGCTCCAGAGCTTCATGAAGAGTGCTTCCTTATTTGTGAAGCCCAAGTCTACTTTTGTTTATTTTGTTTTTACTTTGGTTGGATATCGGGATTTCTACTTTACAACTAGCTCTTTGACAAAAGTGATTCAGGAGGGACTAAAGTATATTATGAAATGTGCGCCTCTAACCCTCTAGACCTCTTTAATCTCAGATCTTTGCTCTGGGGGAAGCTGATGTGAAGCACCAATGCCTTCACTTGCTCATCATGCTATTTCCTAAAGTATTGAATCAGTGGGTCAGGTCTCATTGTTACAGAATATTCTGACATTAAGATCTCTCTTGTGGGCCCTTTTGGGTAATTCATTTCTTAGGATGAGCTTTTGAGATTATTCAAAAAAAGGCCCAGTCCCCAACTTTGATCCCTTTCAAAGCAGTTCCATTTTTTGTTTTTGTTTTTTGAGACCGAGTACCGCTCTGTTGCCCAGGCTGGAGTGCAGTGGTGCGATCTCGACTCACTGCAACCTCCGCCTCCCGGGTTCATGCAATTCTCCTGCCTTAGCCTCCCAAGTAGCTGGTGAATTTTTATATTTTTAGTAGAGATGGGGTTTCACCATGTTGTCCAGGCTGGTCTCGAACTCTTGACCTCAGGTGATCCACCTGCCTCGGCCTCCCAAAGCACTGGGATTTCAGGTGTGAGCCACGGTGCCTAGCCTCAAAGCAGTTCTTGACTGTGGGGATAGTAGCAGAAGCAGACCTGCCAGGGCATGAGGAGGAGGCAGCACCAAAGCTAAGTGGAGTTGCAGCGAGCACAGTTGACAAGAAACTCTAGTTGTGATAGCTACATGATTGCCCTTGAACACCTGTCTGAAGACTGGAGGTACGGACTAACATAAGGGTAGCAGGCTGCCTTTATTTCCTGACCTAATGTAATGGCTGCGTTTCACACATAGAATGTGTTTACTCAACATCTCTATGAGTGGTGGTCCCTAGGGCAGTAATGCAAAGCTTCCTCCCCTCAGCCTCACTTCAAGTTTTTGTAAGGGAGGTACCTCCGATAACCAGATTCCCTTCTAGAGGCCTCTTCGTCCTCCCCCACAACTGAGAACTAGTAAGGATGAGATGGCAGGAGGGCATGGCAATAGGAAAATGATGCTTTTCTGGGATTTCAGGCTTTTTATGATTTTAATGCCTTCAGGTTGTTAAGGGCAACGTGTGATTAATATACAAGTTAACACTTACAGCAGAAAACACTTGGTATCCAAATCTGGAAAGAAGACCAGGACTAGCAGTCCCAACTTACATGAAAAAAATCTTTTATAGAGGCATCAACTTAGGGAGCTGCTGAGCTTTTTCTCTGGTCCTGAGGATGCAGGAGGTGAGGGGGTATGACATAGAATGGATGCTGCTATTTGAAACAAGTGGCTTCTGTCTTGGCAATGGTGGTTTAAAAGCAAGGGTGCTACAGCCAGATTCCCCCTCTGCTTTGCCTCCACTGTGTTTGGAGGCTTGTTTTTCTCTTGCAGATCTTTTTGTTTTTTTTGAGACGGAGTCTCACTCTGTCACCCAGGCTGGAGTGCAGTGGCGGGATCTCGGCTCACTGCAAGCTCCGCCTCCCGGGTTCACGCCATTCTCCTGCCTCAGCCTCCCGAGTAGCTGGGACTATAGGCGCCCGCCACCGCACCCGGCTAATTTTTTGTATTTTTAGTAGAGACAGGGTTTCACCGTGGTCTTGATCTCCTGACCTTGTGATCCGCCCGCCTCGGCCTCCCAAAGTGCTGGGATTACAGGCGTGAGCCACCATGCCCGGCATATAAAGTTATTTTTTAAAACAAATGTTCAGTTCTAGGAGCCAGGAAATAAATAAATAAATAAATAAATAAATAAATAAATAAATAAATAATAAAATAGTGCGTGGGTGCGGTGGCTCACACCTGTAATCCCAACACTTTGGTAGGCTGAGGCAGGAATGAGCCTGAGACTTAAAAACCTGCCCATGTGGGTGTGGCTCCTCCTTCCCTAGTCCTCACTGCTCATGGGCTACTGTATGCCCACTCCTTGGTCTACTGTCCCCCCCGACCCCATGCCCTAAGGAAAACCAGAGACTCTCCACTGACAGTCATGCTTCTCTCCCCATCCTTCCCCTTTCCTGAGCTTTTCTTCCCCAATATATTCATTCCTCCAATAGCTCAGCTGCCAGCTATAAAAAATAAGGGGAAGGTTATTTTGAAGCTAAAATAGCTGAAACTGTACAGGGTGACAATAGGCCCTATTCCCTCAGCCCCACTGTGTTTTTTTGTTGTTGTTGTAGTTGTTTTCTGACTGGCTCAAGATTTTATCTTCTTAGCCAAGTCCCCACCCCTCCCCCGTTTGGCGTGTCCACTAACTGCTGTGGCTGGGTTCTTGTTGCTTCACCCATAGAGTTGCCGTGAGCTCACTCGTATGGTGTGGCTCTGATTCAGGGTTTGAATATAAAACAAAACAGGCCAGCCAGGTCTGACCAATCCATTCCTCCTGGGCAATACGCTGAGCAGAGATTTTCCCGCTTGTAAGCAGCCCGGAGCCACACAGCCCAATTTTAGTCATCGCCCTCAAAGTTCTTGGGGTAGAGCCTCTAATGATAACAATGGGCGGGGACTTTGTGGTGTGGGAGGGGCTGCAGCGAGGCAGAGGAGGAGCACGGTGACGGGAGGGCTTCCCCGGCTAAAGCCTCATCCCAGCCTTCCCTAGGACTGGCTGCAGAACTGCCTCCTGGCTGAGGACACCCCCTCCACGCGCACACACTTGCTTCCTTTCCTGCCGCAGCCACCTGGCTCACAGGGCCTGTCGCTGCTGCCCATCTGCCACTAGGGGGCGCCTAGCAGAGAGGATGGAGGGAAGGGGCACCCAGGGCAACAGGACTGGGGGCTCCAGCAGTGGGAGGAGCGGCAGCCGAAGCACCTGTCGGTCCTCCTGGCTCCCTCTTCCCCTGTATAGCCGCTGCAACCAAGGGACAACACAGTGCCTAGTCCACACTCATTCAGCAGGAATGTGTGCATGCTCTAAGGGCATAGCTCAGACAGGAATGTGTGCATGCCCTAAGGGCATAGCTCAGTCATTTTCACACACCAAGCAACTGTGCTAGACGCTAGGAATGCAGAAGCGGCCTGACAAGGTTCTTGACCCAGAGATGCACTTGATCTAGAGGAAGAAACAAATAGGGTAATTACAATGTGGTATGATAAGTACTATGATAAGGGAAGAACAAAATGCTATGGGAGCATGGGGGTTGGCGGGGGGGCACCTAAGCCAGCCTTGGGAGTCAGGAAACACTTCCTGGAGAAAAATACTTTGACTTTTGAAGTAGTTGACTAGAAGTTGGCCAAAGAGTGAGTGAAGAGAAGGGTGTTTCAGCCAGGCAGGATAGCACGTTTACCTGGACACCCTAAAGGTAGTGGCGTGTGTGTGTGTGTGTGTGTGTGTGTGTGTGTGTGTGTATTTTCGGGTAGGATGAATAGCCGTGATGAGGGGTGGGCTGGTGAGACTAGATCATAAGGGACTGTATAAGGAGAGTGTACACATGTCTGTTGTCCTTGCATACTTATTACCAGCACCCCCCTTCACTCTCAAAAGGGTCCTGATTTTGGTGGTAAATTATACAGGAACCCTACTTGTAAGACACACTAGGGAGTTTGAATTTTATCCTAGGAGCGAAGAGGAGCCATTAAGCATTTTAAACAGGGCATCAACAGGATGAGATTTCGATTTTAAAATAGACTGGCAGTAATGTGAAGAATGGGTTGGGAAGGGGCAAGTGTAGAGGAAGGAGTTTGGTTAGGAAGCTGTGCATTGCCCAAGTGGGAGAGGAAGGCGGCTGAGGTGAGAAAAGTGCTGGTGGGATGGAAGAACAATTTACAATATATTTTGGAGGAAAATTCAAGAGAAGTTGGTGATGTTTCAATGTAGGGATTGAGGGAGAGGGAGGAGTCAAGGACAACTTCCATTTTTCTGGCCTGAGTGACTGGTGGATGCTGGTACTGAGCAGCACAGGAGATGAGGCTGAAGTTCAGGAACTGCTAAGTTTAAGGTGCCTGAGGGACCTCACCAGGAGGACTGAACAGGCAGCCATTGAAGGTAGCAGAGGTTTTGATCATCAATGCATTTTTGCCCAAATGCTATCTTCAGATAGTCAAGAAGCTGAAGCAATGGGGCTATAAACTAGGCCAGCCTTAAATATCCTGGTGTTTGTCTTGAGAGGACAAGGACACAGTAGGAGAGGTTATGGAATAGAAGGAAAGCTAGGGAACAATGAAGAAATTAAGTGTATTAAATGCAGAAGATATAAATTTGGGTTATGGGATATCTAAAGGAGAAAGATAAATAGAAGCCAACAAAGAAGGCTCTAGTGCCTGTAATCCCAGCTACTCAGGAGGCTGAGCTGGAAGGAATGCTTGAACCCAGAAGTTCAAATCCAGCCTGGGCAACACAATGAGACCCTGTCTGCATCTTAAAAAGACTTTAAACTTTAGAGTCTAAAGGAAAAAAAAAATGAGTCTTTTAACAATTATAGATATTTTACAACAGCATCACAGAAAATTTGGGAGATGTGTGTAAGAAGCCTCACCCATAACCTGGTGACCTTCTTACTGGTAGATGGTGGTCAAATCAACATTCCTGTAGATCTTCTGATACCACCCCAGCAAGGAAGGGGAGGCTCGCCTTATTACGGCCTAGGAGGGGTGGAAGTCCAGCCTCTCCACGTGGTCTCCATTGACACCACTGGAGGCAGGATATTGTTACCACTCAGCGGGGATGAAAGTCCCAGCTCCCTACTTGGACTTCTCTGACACCCACTCTAGCAGGGGCTACAGGTGGGTGCCTCATTACAACCTGGCAAAGGTTGAAGTCCCTGCTCTCCACTCAGGCTTTGCTGGTGGGGTGCGGGGGGCCACAGTTTTCCTTGTGGCGTGTAGCTACAACGGAGTGATCAGCATTTAAAACGTTCTGTCTTTCTGGGCTGCCCTTTTTCTGGTCCTTCGCCGAGAGAAGACTTTGTTTTGGTCTACACCCATTGGCATTTCCATGTTGTCAGCTTCTTCAGCTCCAAGTCAGGGATATAGGAGGCAAAAAGCACACCCAAAAAAGAAAAAAAGTGAAAACCCAAGGAACTCACCACAAGGAACTACTCTATCTTCCTAGAATGCTATATACCTCTAAAAAAGCAGACAGTGCACAATTCATACATTTATAGTTAAGCTGGGTGCGGTGGCTCATGCCTATAATCCCAGCATTTTGGGAGCTGAGGCGGGAGGATCACTTGAGCCCAGGAGTTCAAGACCAGCTTGGACAACATAGTGAGACCCCATCTCTACAAAAAATTTTTAAAAATTAGCCAGGTGTGGTGACATGTGCCTATGGTCCCAGCTACTTAGGAGGCTGAGCTGGGAGGATTGCTTGAGCCCAGGAGGTTGAGGCTGCAGTGAGCTGAGATCATGATACTGCACTACAGCCTTGGTGACAGAGCAAGACCCTATCTCAAAAAAAAAAAAAAATAGCTCAATGAATTTTCAGACACTGAATATACCTGTCATCCAGATAAAAAACCAGAAGTCCCCTCTTGTCCCCTTTCAGCCACTACTTTACTACACACAAGAGTAATCATTGCCTCTATAGCGTTTACCTGGCCTGCGTAGCAGAGGGCACTGACAGCTTGAGACTTACTCTGGCTCAAATTTATTTCCAGACTGTGTGTGTGCATATGGGTTCTTGCACATCTGACAGTCTGACTTCCTCACCTAGGCACCTTAGGTTGGAAAGTTCTTCACAGACCTTGATTCAAATTTGAATTACATTAATTCCCAGAAGTGCAATGTAGTGGTTAAGAGTATGGGATTTGGAGTTGAACCTGATTTCAAATCCCAGCTCTATAACTTCTTGGCTATATGATCTATAGCAAGGTAATAACAGCACTGACCTCAGCGTGATGTTGTGAGATTTAGGAGAAACAACTCAGGCTGGGCATGGTGGCTCAGGCTTGTAATCCTAGCTCTTTGGGAGGCCGAGGCAGGAGAATTGCTTGAGGCCAGGAGTTTGAGACCAGCTTGGGCAACATAGTAAGAGCCTGTCTCTACAAAATATATGTTTTTAATTATCCAGGCAAGGTGGTGCACACTTTAGTCCCAGCTACTCAGGAGGCTAAGGTGGGAGGATCGCTTGACCCTACGAGCTGAAGGCTGCAGTGAGCCATGATCGTGCCACTGCACTTCAGCTTGGGCAACAGAGTTAGACCCTGAGAAAGAAAGAAAAAGGAAGGAAGGAAAGGGAAGGAAGGAAGGAACGGAGAAAGGAAGGAAGGAGAAGAAGGAAGGAAGGAAGGAAGGAAGGAAGGAAGGAAGGAAGGAAGGAAGGAAGGAAGGAAGGAAGGAAGGAAGGAAGGAAGGAAGGAAGGAAGGAGGGGAAGGAAGGAAGGAGAAGAAAAAAAAAGAGAAGGAAGGAAGGGAGAAGAAGGAAGGAGAAAGAAAGGAAGAAGGAAGGAAGTAGGAACAAAGTAAAGCAGAGAGAGAGAGAGAGATGAAGGGAGGGAAGAATTACTCATGTGGTGAAGGATGAAGTGAACAGTGGTGCTTGGCATATAAGCCAGCCCTCAATCAAGGGTAAGTGTTACTATCCTTATTATTAAGGCTACTGTGAACACTAAATAATATAAATTATGTAAATTACCTGATAAGGTTCCTGGCACTGTTAGTTCCCTTCCTTCCTCCCTTCAGGGGAGGACTAGGGAGTAAGTACTTTTTATGTTTGTTCTCCTGGGTTTAAGGGAGGGAAGGAAAAGCTCCAGGGAGGAGAGTGGCTGTACTGTAGGTGGTGTCCTTCTCAGTACTTCCTGGGAGTATGCGGCGTGACAGCTCCCACCGCCTCTCTCTGCCTCCCTTTGTGCCCCTACTCAGGACTCCATCAGCAAAGGCCTGGATGGAGCAGAAAGCAATGCTGATGGTAAAGCTAGCCCCTCTCTACGGATTGAAGTTCACTTGGCCCCATAGCGTGAACACTATTCTACTTCCCTCTCAGTATGGTGGAGTAAGGGCCCTGGAGAGTTCTGGGCTAGCACAGGTGCACGTCCTAGCTTGGCCTCTGTGAGGCCTTTCTTCTCTTTGGCAAATGCCACTGACTGCTGTGCCCAGGCCTGCCTCAGTGAAGTCCCCAGATGGCTCCCAGTACCCCAATTTGAGGGTTGCTGGGAGAGCTTGTCACCAAATGCCCAAATACAGTTTGAGATAACCTTCATTTTCAAACTATGTCACATTTCTGTGAGGATACAGTATCTTGAAATTAAACAGATGTAGGGCATTACAGTTCCCCAAAGTTTTGGGATCAGCTACTCTCATAATTGAATAATTTATGAACTCCTGATCCACCTTGTTCCTCTGCAGAGAAATTTGCTACAGCCTCTAGATTTATGGAATTGTCCTTCTCTCTGCAGACAGCAGAGGGCCTCATTAGCACAAACTCAATGTCACTGGCAAATATACGGGAAGGAAAGTTTGCCAAGGTTCTAGAAGCACAGCAAAACTTTGATTAACAGAAATGGGCAAGAAAATTGGCCAGTCAGCTTAATTCCTTAAAAAAAACCCTGGATTTCCTGAGTTAACAGGGGTTGAGCAGAAGCTTCTTACTGTTCCACGCTTTGTGGTCGAAAATTTATCCAAAATTCCCAAATCCTCTTTGCTCCCTCAGCTGGTAATAGGGATCCTAGGTAGTTGCCAGATTTAGAAAATAAAAATACAGGCCAGGCGCAGTGGCTCACACCTGTAATCCCAACATTTTGGGAGGCTGAGGTGGGTGGATCAACTGAGGTCAGGAGTTCGAGACCAGCCTGGCCAACATGATGAAACCCCGTCTATATTAAAAATACAAAAATTAGCCAGGCATGGTGACACATGCCTGTAATCCCAGTTACTCAGGAGGCTGAGGTGGGAGAATCACTTGAACTTGGGGGGCAGAAGTTGCAGTGAGCCGAGATCGCACGACTGCACTCCAGCCTGGGTGCAGTCTCAAAAATAAAATTGATCTCAAAAAATAAAAAAAAAAAGACCAGGTGCAGTGGATGACGCCTGTAATCCCAGCACTTTGGGAGGCCGAGGCGGGCAGATCACCTAAGGTCGGGAGTTCAAGACCAGCCTGACCAACATAGAGAAACCCTGTCTCTACTAAAAATACAAAAAAAAAAAAAAAAATTAGCCAGGCATGGTGGTGCATCCCTGTAATCCCAGTTACTTGGGAGGCTGAGGCAGGAGAATCGCTTGAACCCAGGAGACAGAGGTTGCAGTGAGCCGAGATCGCGCCATTGCACTCCAGCCTGGGCAACAAGAGCAAAACTCAGTCTCAAAAAAAAAAAAAAAAAATTAGCTGGGCATAGTGGCAGATGCCTATAGTCCCAGCTACTCAGGAGGCTGAGGCAGGAGAATCGCTTGAACCTGGGAGGCAGAGGTTTCAGTGAGCTCAGATCACACCACTGCACACCAGCCTGGGTGACAGAGTGAGGCTCAGTCTCAAAAAAAAAAAAAATTAAAAATTAAAAAAAATTAAAAATACAGCATGTCAGATAACAGGTCTGGACATTATATATTGAAAAACCATAAGACTCTGAAAGATGGAGAGAAGGCAGATCCAGTAGAGACCTCAGGACCTCAGGAAGTGAGTTCCCCGGGTTTTCTTTTTGCCTCACATATCCCAGACTGGGTGCTAGAGAGACTGGCTACCCAGAAACTCCAGTGGGTACAGACAAAAAAAGCCCCAACAAAATCTGCCTCTCTCTAGGGAAAGGACCAGGCAAGAGGCAGCCGATCAAGACATAAAACTTTTAGACAATAACCAAACACCACGAAGTCAACTGGCCCCACCGCACCCATGTCAGCAAGGGCCAAGTGGGAAGCCAGGTTGCAAGAAGGTATTTCCAATCCCCCACCAGGTTTCAGAAAAGGCCCACTACAGAGCTGGGATTTTCACTGCCACCAGATGTGAACAAAGCTATGCAATACTGGGGACATATACCAAAACAATCTTTGTTTTTCTGAGATTCAAATTCACCTGTGCATCCCGGTTTTGATCTGGCTGCCCTAATTGTGAGTGAATCTTGATTTTATAACTGAGGTCTGGCCACCATAAGATTTGTCAGTCTGAACACCAGTATCCCAGACAAGGAGATGGGGGAAAGTAAGTTGAAGAGGCTGAGCTGAGTGGGTAGTTCATGAGTAGTCCCTCCCATTGACAACTGCTTTCTTAAACTCCCCATAGCTGCTTGTTTTCTTCCTAATTGCTCATTTCTTTTAAATGCCAATCGCAGGAAGAAAACTAAGCAGTGTAAGTCATGTGTGTGCTCCAAGGAAACTGAGCTAATTGTCTATGAGGCACCTTATTGTGTGGATTAAATAAGATCATGTCAATGAAAGCCCCTTAGCATCCAGGAGTTGCTCAATAAATGTTACTTTCCTTCTTTCCTGAAACATCAAGGATAACTTTCAGACATCCTCAGCCTGGCTGTGGCTCAGAGAGAATATCCAGCTGACCTTCAGATCCCTGAATGCCATTATTATCTTAGTAACCAATGCCTTTATTGAAAAAATAAGCCATGGTTAACAAAAATCCAGGCAGTACAAAATAGTATACGATGAAAAGGGAGTCTCTCTCCTACCCCAGGGCACAGTCCTCCACTTCCTCTCCCTAGAGGCAACCAGTTACCAATGTATTCTTCCAGAGGAGTTCCATGCATATGCATACCTATATATAACCCTCTCATTTCCCACCAATGTGAACATACTAGACACACTGTTCTGCATCTTCACATGCTACTTTTAGCTCCTAATTACCTGGCTGTGGTGGGATACAGGCAGTCGATCCTGAGGGTCCTTATGAAAAGCAGCCCTTTGAAACTTGTTGCTACTGCTATTGAAAGGATGTTGTCAAGGCTGTTGTTCATTGTATCCCACAGCATCCTCTCTGAGGACCCCTGGGAGGAATTCCTGTCTGATCTTAGTACTGAAAACACTTGCCCTTCTGAGCGATTCGTTTGTTTTTATCTCCTGGACATTGTGAATTGTGTAACAACAAGGTTTCCCCTTCCCTGTTGGCTGCTAGAAAGCTTTAGTTAGAGCCAACTTTTTGGCCCATCCTTCGTGGGAGCAGAGGTCTTTGTGGCATGTATCTGTAGCCTGATGCTTGGCTGTATTTTGTGTCCACCCTCCCCTGCTTTTCTATCTTTAATTTACGCTGCCTTGATATACTTTGTGTGCCCTTGCAAGCCACCTGAAATCACTTCTGAAAAAAGGCAAAGTTGGAGTAATTAAATAACTGCCTGGCTCAGCGGCTCACTACCTTCGGTCTCCACCCACCCTCTCTTAACCCCCATCATATCCTCTCAGCAGCTTCCTGGAGCTCCCCGCTGGCCTGTCGGGCAATTACTCTCCCCTTCAACCTTTTGTCCTATCTGGCCCCTCATTGCTCTTGGGCCTTGCAGGGCCTCTACTGCTTTTCACTGCCCCCTCACCCCCCGGCCCGCATCCTCACCTCCATATGCATCGTGTGCAGCCCTCAGATGCTTGCTTTGATCATTCTGGGCTGAAAACTCAGGTCCTTGGCTACATGTTAGGACTGTTCTCTGTCCTTCCAAGGTTCAGTAATGCATGCTGCTAGAGCAGAGCCATCATAAAGGAAGGCTACCTCTCTGGACCAACCTGGGCAAAACTCCAGGGGCCGGGTGTGGTGGCTCACGCCTATAATCCCTACAGTTTGGGAGGCCAAGGTGGGTGGATCAACTTGAGGCCAAGAGTTGGAGACCAGCCTGGCCAACATGGTGAAACCCCATCTCTACTGAAAATACAAAAATTAGCTGGGCATGGTGGTGCACTTCTGTAATCCCAACTACTCAGGAGGTTGAGGCAGGAGAATTACTTGAACCTGGGAGGCAGAGGTTGCTGTGAGCTGAGTGCCACTGCACTCCAGCCTGGGTGACAGAGTGAGACTCTGTCTCAAAAAAAAAAAAGAAAAAGAAAAAAGAAAAAAGCTCCCGTGAGGCTGATGAGATGATGATGTATTGCATAGAGGAGGTGAATTTTTTGAAGGGCGCTGCATCCCAGGACAGCTAACCTTGTTTCCAAGGTGAAGAGCTTAGAGTCTGAAGGGCCAGGAAGGCAGAGTGGTCTCGAAAAAAGCATGAAGGCCCTACAGAAAAATTAGGGCATGCAAGTTCTGTCTGTTGCCCCACCTGCCACTGAGTGGCTAGGCAACATCACATAAGTCCTGTCTGTTCTCTGGACCATGTTTTTCTTTTTTGAGATGGAGTATAGCTCTGTCACCCAGGCTGGAGTGTGATGGCACAATTTCGGCTCACTGCAACCTCCACCTCCCAGATTCAACCAGTTCTCCTCCCTCAGTCTCCCGAGTAGCTGGGATTATAGGCATGCGCCACCATGCCAGGCTAATTTTTGTATTTTTAGTAGAGACCGAGTTTCACCATGTTGCTTAGGCTGGTCCCGTACTCCTGGCCTCAAGTGATCCACCAGCCTCGGCCTCCCAAAATGCTGAAATTACAGGCGTGAGCCATCATGCCTTGCCTTTTTTTAAACAAACAAACAAACAAACAAACCTAAGAGGGTTGTCTCTATGTTGTTCAAGCTGCAGTGCGGTGGCTGTTCGCAGTTGTGGTCATAGCACACTATAGCCTTAACCTCCTGGGCTCTAGCAATTCTCCCACCTCAGCCTCCAGAGTAGCTGGGACTACAAGTGTGAGCCATGGTGCCCAGCCTGCATTTCCTTTTGATGTCTCTGCAGCATTGTCCATTTCTCACTGCAGTTAGATGAAGTGACTCATAATAAATGTCATTTTACTGTTTTCCTGATAGTCCTATCTGAGCTGAACGTGCTCAGCAGTTAATAGTGGCCTTTTTACATGGAGTTGCTATTTTTGGTTTTAAATATAAATATGTTTGATTCAGAAACCCTTGAAACAAAGTATAGAAACAATAACAGCTGATTCTAATGATTCATACTTACTGGGTCTATATGTACCAGTCCTGTCCAAAGCACTTATTTATTTTGAGACCATTACAGTGCTGGGATTACAGGCATGAGCCACCATGCCCAGCCTGTTCAAAGCACTTTAGATGGATTATCTCATTCTTCACAACATCCCAGTGAGGTTGGCACCATCATAATATGCACTTTATGAAGTCACAACCCAGATTCAAGATGTTCACTTTTTGTCATATTTACCCTAGATCCTTTTTTTTTTTCTTTTTTTTGAGACGGAGTCTCGCTCTGTCGCCAAGGCTGGAGTGCAGTAGTGTGATCTCAGCTCATTGCAACCTCCGCCTCCCAGGTTCAAGCAATTCTCTGCCTCAGCCTCCCAGGTAGCTGGGATTACAGGTGCCCGCCACCACGCGTGGCTAGTTGTTTTTTTGTATTTTTAGTAGAGATGAGGTTTCATCATCTTGGCCAGGCTAGTCTTGACCTAGATCCTTTTTTAAAAAAAGAAGAAAGAAAACATTGCACACACGATTAGCATTCTCCCCATCCATTCCCCTTCTACCCTCCCCATTATCCTCAAGTTGGTAGTTGGTGAGGGTCCTTCCTGTGGTATGTTTTCCTATCTTTACTACATAGTGTATATCCATAAATATAATACTGATTTCTGAGGTTTTTTTGGCATCCATTATTTCTGATTTTTTTTTTTTTTTTTTTTTTTTTTTTTGAGACAAGGTCTCACTCTGTCACTCAGGCTGGAATGCAGTGATGTGATCTCAGCTCACTGCAACCTCCACCTCCCGGGTTCAAGCGATTCTTGTGCCTCAGCCTCCAGGGTAGCTGGGACTACAGGAGTGTACCACCACACCCAGCTAATTGTTGTATTTTTACTAAAGATAGTTTGGGTATGTTGACCAGGCTAGTCTCAAACCCCTGGCATCAAATGATCCACCTGCTTTGGCCTCCCAAAGTGCTGGGATTACAGGCGTGAGCCACCACTCCTAGCCCAATTTCTGAGGTTTTAAAATTTTTATACAAATGGTGTTATAATGTACATTTTTTTCTTTTTTTTTTTTTGAGACGGAGTCTCGCTCTGTCACCCAGGCTGGAGCGCAGTGGCCAGATCTCAGCTCACTGCAAGCTCCGCCTCCTGGGTTTACGCCATTCTCCTGCCCCAGCCTCCCGAGTAGCTGGGACTACAGGTGCCCGCCACCTTGCCCGGCTAGTTTTTTTGTTTTTTGTTTTTTGTTTTGTATTTTTTTAGTAGAGACGGGGTTTCACCGTGTTAGCCAGGATGGTCTCGATCTCTTGACCTTGTGATCCGCCCGTCTCGGCCTCCCAAAGTGCTGGGATTACAGGCTTGAGCCACCGTGCCCAGCCAATGTACATTTTTTTAAAATACAGGGTCTGTCACCCAAGCTGGAGTGCAACGGTGATGTTCGCAGCTTCGACTTCCCGGGCTCAAGTGATCCGCTCACCTCAGCCTCCCAAGTAGCTGGGACTACAGGCATGCACCACCACACCGGGCTAGATATTTTATTTTTTATAGAGGCGGAGTTTCCCTGTGTTTCCCAGGCTGATCTGGAACTCTTTGCCTCAAGCGGTCCTCCAACCTCGGCCTCAAAAGTGCTGGGATTACAGGAATGAGCCACTGCACTTGGCTGTGTATCTTTATTCACCACCATAACTGTCTTCCTTCCAACTCATCAAATCCCAGAGCTTCAGTGATTACCTATTGAATGACTGACTTGCCAATCTGTATCTACAAAGCCCCTATTTCTCCTGTGCTTCAGGGCTGTATATCTATCTGCCTAACTGGACACTCTGTCTGGATGTCTTATAGGTATCTCAGATTCAACCTGCCTCAAGCTGAACTTATTTCCACCCTCCTAAAACAAGACACAACTCTTAAAATAATTGTCTACATGCATGGCTTCAATGTTTCACTTCCCATTTACTTTTTTTTTTTTTTTTTTTTTTTGCCTCAGCCTCTTGTGTAGCTGGACCCAGGCATGAGCTACCGCACCTGGCTAATTGTTATTTTATTTTATGTATTGTAGAGACTGGGGGTCTCGCTATATTGCCCAGGTTGGTTTTGAATTCCTGGCCTCAAGTGATCCTCTCACCTTGGCCTCCCAAAGCACCGGGATTATAGACATGAGCCACCACATCTGGCCACTCCTCTTTTTAATCTGTTCATTTTCAACCCATTCCAATCTAGCTTCCATCCCCATCATTTCACAAAAGCTGTTCTTGTCAAGGTCCCTGGTTTCCTCCAGTTTACCAATCCCAGCGGTCAATTGTCTGTCCTTAACTTACTGTGCTTCTTAACACCATTTGTTCCACTGATCACTCAGTCCTTCTTGAAACTCTTTTCTTACTGGGCTTTTGGGACTCCTTCACACTTTCCTGGATTTCCTACCTCACTGGCTGCTGTTCCTCACTCTCCTTTGCCAAGCCCTTCTAATCATTCGGCTCTCTAAACGTTGCAATGACCCAGGACTTAGTCCTCAGATTCCCTCCTCTTCTCTACCTGCACTCAGTCCTCAGACAACCTCATTCAGTTTCATTGCTGATGAATCCTGATTCCCAGCACCACTCCACAACTCATCTCTCAACTCCAGACTCATACAGCCAACCACTTACATGACACTTCCACTTGGATGTCTCACTGATATCCCAAACGAATCTAGCCAAAACTGAACTCAAGTTTTGCCCAAATCAGACTTCCCCACCTTAGGAAATGACACTCAACTAGTGGCCTTAAGCAGTAAACCTAGAAGTTATCCTTGACATCTTCTCCCTTACCTCCTGCACCCCAATCCATCATTGCATCCTGCCAATTCTACTTCAACATAGGCCTATTCCCATCACTTCTCACCACTTCCATAGCTTTTGCCCTAGTCTAAGCCACCTCATTTTCTTTCCTGGACTTCTCATTGGTTTCTCTGCCTTCAATCATGCCCTCTTATAATTCATTCTCCATATAACAGTCAGCTATATATTTAAGTCAAATATATCAACTCCCCTACTCCAAATTCTTTAACATATGCCCATTGTCCACAATAGAAATTTTAAAAATGGGGAGGCCGAGATGGGTGGATCACGAGGTCAGGAGATGGAGACCATCCTGGCTAACACGGTGAAACCCGTCTCTACTAAAAAATACAAAAAACTAGCTGGGCGAGGTGGCGGGCGCCTGTAGTCCCAGCTACTCGGGAGGCTGAGGCAGGAGAATGGCGTAAACCCGGGAGGCGGAGCTTGCAGTGATCTGAGATCCGGCCACTGCACTCCAGCCTGGGCGACAGAGCGAGACTCCGTCTCAAAAAAAAAAAAAAAAAAAATTTAAAAACGTGTGTGGGTGGTGATTTTTTGAAACAGTGGGACTTTTTAAAAAGTCAAAAAAGGCTGGGTTCAGTGGCTCATGCCTGTAATCCCAGCACTTTGGGAGGCTGAGGCAGGAGGGTCGCTTTGAGACCAGCCTGGGAAACATAGGGAGACTCCGCCTGTAAAAAAAAATTTAAAAAAAATTAGCCGAGCATGGTGGTACATGCCTGTAGTCCCAGCTACTCATGAGGCTGAGGTGGGAGGATTGCTTGGGTTCAGGAGGTCAAGGCCGCAGTGAGCCGTGATGGTGCCACTGCACTCCAGCTTGGGTGACAGAGAGAGATCTTGTCTCAGAAGAAGTTTAAAAAAACAAAACAAAACAAATCAAAACCTTCTGACACAAGTAAAAGTGGAGTTATTCTGTTAGGCTGGTGCAAAAGTAATTGTGGGTGTTTTGGAGTGAAGTGTTGATCCTATAGCCTCATCTGCCCACTGTCCTCCTCGCTCCTGCCTCCACTCTCACCACCAGCAGCTACTGGGGTAGTTCCACAGAGGCAGCTCTGTGGAACGTTAGTGCTCTGGGAAGCTCAGCCGGAAAATCTGCAGGATAAAGTCCAAACTCTCACAAAAGAAAGAAAACAATAAGAACAATAGAAAAAGACTTCCTGAGCCAGGCATGGTGGCTCATGCCTGTAACCCCAGCACTTAGGGAGGCCGAGGCAGGTGAATCACTTCAGGTCAGGAGTTCGAGACAAGCCTGGCCAACATGGCGAAACCCCATCTCTACTAAAAATACAGAAATTAGCCGGGCGTGGTGGCACATGCCTGTAATCCCAGCTACTTGGGAGGCTGAGGCAGGAGAATCGCTTGAACCTGGGAGGTAGAGGTTGCAGTGAGCTGAGATTGTGCCACTGCACTCCAGCCTGGGCTACAGAGACTCTGTCTCAAAAAAAGAAAAGAAAAGAAAAAGACTTCACCATGCTCTGGGTCCTGCCTTCCTGGCCTTGCATCATGCTACCCCTGCCTTGCTCCTTATGCTTTAGCTACAGCCAATCCTTGGCATCTCCCTCAGCACCCTAGAAGTTTTGACCCCCTGCACACAAGCTTCCTGTTCCCTGGGGGTGTGCCCTATCCTCTCTGCCAGGTGTTGGTCTGACAAACTACTCTTTCAAGAGTCAAGACAAAAGTCAGCTCAGCACTGTCTCCGGGAAGTAGTATTCCCTGACTCCTCTTGGAAGAATTGGTGGCATTGTGGGAGGTGGCTGCTCCTCCTCTTTCTTCCTCCTCTTCTTCCTCCTCCTCCTTCCTCCTTCCTCCTCCTTTTTTTTTTTTATTTTTTGAGATGGAGTTCCACTCTCATCACCCAGGCTGGAGTGCAATGGCGCGATCTCTGCTCACCGCAACCTCCGCCTCCTGGGTTCAAGCAATTCTCCTGCCTCAGCCTCCTAAGTAGCTGGGATTACAGGTATCCGCCAGCACACCCAGCTAATTTTTGTATTTTAGTAGAGATGGGATTTCACCATGTTGCCCAGGCTGGTCATGAACTCCTGACCTCAGGTGATCCACCCACCTTGGCCTCCCAAGGTGCTGGGATTACAGGCATGAGTCACTGCGTCTGGCCAGTGGGAGGTTTTTTCAAACTCAGAGTGCTCAGAGCATTGCATTATTTTGGCCTGGGTGCCTCGAGGACAGCTATCTTATTTTGTTTCTCTCTGTATGCCACAGTGCTTGGTTTGTAACAGGTGCCCAATCAACGTTTGGAGAATGGCCCAGTAGACTGAAGTGATGGACTTGACCCTATTAATAGACCCTATTAATATGGTACTTTAACCAACAGGACAAACTAGATATGGCTATCTTTACTGATAAGAATGAAATACACTGAGCCTGGCTGCTTCTTTCCCACCCTGAAAGATATAAACAATGTATCCCTTCTGAACTTAGCAAGTTCCTGAAGGGGAAGACAAGCTTCTCAAAGCCAGCTGGTGTTGGCAGCCTTCTTGAACCATATTTGGCCTGAGTGGGAGCACAACAGGACCTCCAGGTAATGATCACACAATGGCTACAATGTGTGGAGCGGCAGAGTGAAGAAAACAAACATTATATTCTTTACACTAACTTCATAAAAGCATTTCACACAGGTGGAGGGGCAATGACCCGAGAAGACTATCAACAGGGAGAAGGGGGGTAGTGGGGAGGGAAGTCTGCAAATTCATCAGCAATCCTCCCTGAAAAACATGCTGAGGTGGCTCCCACTATCTACCTCATGTTTTTTTGTCCAAGAGGCAGCAAGGGAAAGAGGACTTAACAAATAACAGCTGCCATTTATTTAGGCTATTTATTTTTTAATTTTTTGAGACAAGGTTCTCGCTCTATCACCCAGGCTGGAGTGCAGTGGTGCAATCTGGGCTCACTGCAGCCTCCACCTCCCGGGTTCAAGTGATTCTCCTGCCTCAGCCACCCGAGTAGCTGGGATTACAGGCGTGCAGCACCATGCCCGGCTAATTTTTGTATTTTTAGTAGAGATGGGGTTTCACCATGTTGGCCAGGTTGGTCTCGAACTCCTGACCTCAATGATCCACCTGCCTCGGCCCCCCAAAGTGCTGGGATTACAGGCATGAGCCACTGTGCCTGTACCTGGCTATTTAACCATTACTATGTACCAGGTACTGCACTGATGGTTTTGTGTATATCAGTTAATTCCTAATAACCACTTGAGATAAATTATTATTCCCATTTTAGAGATGGAGACACAGGCATGGCAAGGTCAAGTAGCTTGCCTGGTGTTAGACAAGGCAGTATTCAAACCCTTGCTGTCTGACTCCAGAGCCCATGCCCTTAACTGCTGTACCACACTGTCTCCCAGTTTTTTTCTTTTTTGAGATGGAGTCTTGCTCTGTCACTCAGGCTGGAGTGCAGTGGCACAATCTTGGCTCACTGCAGCCTCTGCCTCCCAGTTTCCAGTGATTCTCCTGCCTCAGCCTCCCAGGTAGCTGGGATTACAGGCACACACCACCACGCCCAGCTAATTTTTGTATATTTAGTAGAGACGGAGTTTCACCATGCTGGCCAGGCTGGTCTCAAACTCCTGACTTCAGGTGATCAGGTCGCCTCGGCCTCCCAAAGTGCTAGGATTACAGGTGTGAGCCACAGCACCCGGCCCTATCTCCCACTTTCAAAAGTCCATTGCTCTTGGGGAGCTGACAAGAGGGCAACCAGAGACTGACATGGTCTTCAAGGGGAGAGAATGTGACCGTAAGTACACTGGGTAGAAAAATAGAAAAGGAAGCCCAGATAGGCTCACTAGTCACCAGTCAGTTGATGCTGGGACTCACTGGTGACAGGGGCGGGGGTTAGGGTGGGGTGAAAGAAGGTGCTTTTCCTAGAGGTGCTGTTGTATGCACAGAGACAAAGCAGAGCTGGGGCAGAAAGCTGGGAAGGCAACTTTCTTCTGAGGGGGGCCAGACCACTAGGCTGCCTCAGGGAATGGGCAAATGGCCCCAACATCCACTCCTAGGTGCATACCCCAAAGAATTGAAAGCAGAGACTCAGACGGATACTTGTACACCAATGTTTACAGCAGCATTCTTCACAATAGTCCAAAGGTGGAAACAACCCAAGTGTCTATCAATGGATGAATGGATAAACAAAATGTGGTGCATCCGTACAGTAGAAAATTACTCAGCCTTAATTCATTAATAGGAATGAAACTCTGGCACATGCTACAACATGAAGATTATGCTAACTGAATAAGCCAGACACAAAAGGACAAATATTGTATGATTCCACTTATATTAGGGACCTAAAATAGTCAAATTCATAAGAGACAGAACATAGAATGATGATTACTAGAGGCTAGGGGGAGGGGAGAATGGGTATATTCTCTACCCTCACTCTGGGGGCAGGTTTGTGGGGGGGATTGTTGTTTAATGAGTACGGAGTTTTGCAACATGAAAAGAGTTCTGGAGGTGGAGAGTGGTAATTGTTGCAGAATAATGTAAATGTACTTATTGCCACTGAATTCTGCACTTAAAAATGATTCAAATGGCAACAATTTTTAGGCTGGGCATGGTGGCTCACACCTGTAATCCCAGCACTTTGGGAGACTGAGGGGGGCAGATCATGAGGTCAGGAGATCGAGACCATCCTTGCTAACATGGTGAAACCCCGTCTCTACTAAAAATAAATAAATAAATAAATAAATTAGCCGGGCATGGTGGCGGGCACCTGTAGTCCCAGCTAGCTGGGAGGCTGAGGCAGGAGAATGGCATGAACCTGGGAGGGGGAGTTTGCAGTGAGCCAAAATCGTGCCACTGCACTCCAGCCTGGGCGACAGAGTGAGACTCTGTCTCGAAAGAAAAAAAAAAAAATTAGCTAGGCGTGGTGGCACGCGCCCGTAGTCCCAGTTGCTTGGGAGGCTGAGGTAGGAAAATCACTTGAACCCGGGAGGTGGAGGTTGCACTCCAGCCTGGCAACAGAGACTGCCTCTCAAAAAAAAAAAAAAAAAGATTCAAATGGTAACAGTTTTTAAAACACCACGAAAACAAAAAACAAAACAGCCCGTGCAGCAGCCTAGTCCACTGAGCTTGCAGCCCAGAGATTGGTGGTAGGTTTTGAGGTCTAAAAATAGGGCCTCCTATGGCAAAAATTGGTCACCTGGACAAGAACAGCAGTGAGAGCTTATTGCCTGAAGAGGGTGCAAGAGAGCTCTCCGACAGTGAGTTTCCTCACCCACCCCATCTCCCTTTCCCCCTCTCTCTGTGCGCGCGCGCGTGTGTGTGTGTGTGTGTGTGTGTGCGCGCGCGCGCATGTATGTGGTGCACACCGCACCACCCCACCCCACTCCATTGCAGACAGACCGCCAACCCAGCAGAAGCAACTGGGTGTGGCCTGACTCCCTAGGAGTCCTGGGGAATCCCTGCAACTGAGCAAAGGTCGCTCCTGCCTCTCCCAGATTCTCCAGGGAGCTGTCCTCTCCTCTGAGGTCCAAGTTAGCTAGCCTATTCTCCAGTGAAAAGACTGATAGGAGGTGTCCAGTTTTCAGGATTGTCCTGGGGGAAATGGAGGCAATCCAGTCCAGCAGAAAGATCATCGATTCAAGTGTAGCGGACTTGAGTTCAAATCCTGATTCTCCCACTTAGTAGAGTATGACCTTGGGCATAGTGTTTAACCTCTCCATGCCTCAGTTTCCTTGACTGTAAAATAGTACAGGGACCCATCTCAAAATTGTTGAGGATTAAATGAGATGTGCAAAGCACTTACAACGAGTGTGAGATAAGCATCAGCTAGGATTACCTCATAGTGATTATTAAATGGTGAAAGGGTAGAAGCACCCAGTACCGTACAGGCCCTCAATCGGTGGTAGCTGATATAATGATGCTAATAATAACGATCGAGGTGCAGAGGCCCGAGAACCTAGCAGTCAGAGTAATGGCCAGAGGAATGTGGAGATACCTAGTGCCGGCAGAGAAAGGAAAGCCCTGTTTCAGGGGCTCTAGGGAAGACAGTGGCAGCTCGTCCCTAGAGAGCACTGCTTGGCATCTCCTCTAGGTTGTTGCTTTGTGGCTGAGGCAGCCATTCAGGAAGGCATGGGAAGGGAAGGAAAGAACCAGTAGTAGACATCCAGTGACACTGTTGGCCTTCCACCCATGGGAAACCTTCAAGGGAAGGGGAAGGGGCGGGGCCACCTTGGAGTCTCCAGGGACCAGCTGTACAGTAACAGCCTTTTTTTTTTTTTTTTTTTTCGATTCCTCCCCTCTTGGTGTCAAGCTTGTTTTTGTGGCTAGAGAGGAAAGGCATGGGCGGGGCTCGGCTGCACAGCACTTGGAACCACAAGCCCGCCCCCAGAATGAGGGTACAGAATGTACCCAGACTGCAAACCACACCCTTGTGGCTTGGGGTGGCCCCTGAGGTAGGCTGCGGAACTGTCACACTACATTGTTTGAGCCCTGCACCTAGCAACCGGCCTGGGAGCCTGCAGCGCTCAGACAACGAGGTGTACTCAGGGACCAGGACTGAGTTAAAGGACCTCCTGCCAAATGGTCCCCCAGGACCAAGGATCCCTCTGATCGGAAAAAGAGGTCCATGGACCCCTAACACCCTCCTGGGACCAGATTAAGTCTGGAGCTGGCCTAGGAGAGGTTCCAGCCAAAGGCTACCGGCTGGGGACACTCCCAGTCACATCCAGATCCTCCTCCACCCCCAATCAATTTAGGGGGGCAGAGTCTGCTTCCCTTTACCTGTCCTCCCCACCCCACTCCCTCCCAGGGAGGCCCCCCATCCCCCCAGGGAGGTTGCCCACCCTCCCCCCCCCGCCACTCAGGGAGGCCTATGCAGGGTTTCCAGAGCAGTGAAGGGAGGAAGCCAGATGGGACCTTTTGGGAGGGTGGAGAAAATTTTCCGAAGCCTGAAGTGACTTGAAAATGACAGAAGGTTGGGAGGGGGGCCAAACCCACAGCAGAGAGGGGAGGGACTTTCAGTTGGACGGGTTAGAGGAAGAAGGTCCTGTGAAACGCGGGTGAAATTCAGCGGGGATATGTGCAAGGGGTTCGTTAGTGACAAAACCTAACAACATAATTCGGCTTGACACAAATAAACAAGGAAAACACCAAGTGAAGGAGGGAGTTGACCACAAGCTGAGTATGATTCAGCCTCAAAATAGAGCACAGCTCACTTCTGTGGACCACATTTTCCAAACCAAAGATCAGGACACATATTTGACAAGGATGAATGTGCTTATGGGGAAACAAGCCCGAGTGTTTGAAGCTGAGACTCTCCCCAGCAAACGTGGGTCCTAAGCTTGTTGAGACCATGCTCTGTGACAGTCTAGAGTCTTCATCAGACAGCCATGTCCATCATCTGGGGAAAAGGGAAAAGGTGCAGAATAGGAAGAAAGAGATGAAAGATGGGGCCTCAGGGCAGAGTGGTGAAGTAGAGGCAGTGTAGTGAGGTGGAAACAGTTCAGGCTTTGTCACTTAGTGGCTGTGCAACATCAGGAAAGTTACTTAACCTCTCTGAGCTCCAGTTTCCGCGTCTTTAAAACTTGGATAATAATCTCTGCCATAAAGGTTGTTGTGAAGATTTAAGTGATTCAAAAAATGTAGAAAGCACTAAGCATAGTAGGTCCTCAAGAAATGCTTGGCTGTCCATTTGGAGAAGGGAGAAATAAGATGAGAAGATTTTATAAGGAGGCTACTAAGCAGTAATTTTCCCACACTCATGGAAATTGGAACAAAAAGAAACAGACTATGGCTGGAGTAGAAAGGATTTGGGTGGGTGTGGGTAAGAACCTGGTGACTGTCAGAAGTTGCAAACTGGTGGCTAACAGACTGAATCCAGCCCTCGGGCAGGTTTTGTTTGGCCTGAACAGTGTTTTCCATAAATTTGAATTAGTTGCCAACCTTTTAAAAAGTGGAAGATTTCCCATAAAAATCCACATATTGGCTTCTTTTGCAAAAAAAGCAGAGAATCTAGCAACTCTGGACCCTCATGGCTGCATGGCAACGATTGTGGGAAGGGAGTAAGGGCCGTTTGTTTTAGAGGGTCTTTCATGCCAGTGCTTTGCAAACTGTAATGTGTGTAATTGCAACATCCAGACGGAGCAAATCCTTAGAGACAGAAAGTACAGCAGCGGTTGCCCATGGCTGTGGGGAGGGAAATGGGGACTGACTGCTAAAGGTTCCGGGGTTTCTTTTTGGAGTGATGAAAATGGAACCAGATAGAGGTGGTGGTTGCACATCATTCTGAATATACTAACAACTGCTGAATTGTACACATTAAAAGGGTGAATTTTATGGCATGTGAATGATACTTTAATAGGGCTGTTATTTTTTAAATGCAAATGCTGATTCAGTAGATCCCAGCTGGGGCTCAAGAGTCTGCATTTCTGACAAGCTCCCAGTTGTGGTCCATGCTGCCGGGCTTGGGACCAGCTCTGAGCAGCGAGCTCTTGCACTGCTGGTTTTCAGAGTCAGCTGCACATTGGAACCACCTGGGGAGTTCAGACAAACACTCCTGCCTAGGTCTCACCCCCTGGGATTCTGATAACATTGGTGTGAGACTGGGGTGTCCGGATTTGTAAAAGCTCCCCAGGTGATTATAAGTTGCAGCCAATTTTGAGAACCACTCTCTTGCACCCTGGCCACTTTCCCCTTTCCCCTTACCTGCTTAGGCAGGCTCTCAGGCATTTGACCCCTGCTCTCCTCCAAACCCCAAAGCTTGGCTTCCAAGGCTGTGCCAGGGCAGCCAGCCCTGCCTGCCTCTCCACCTCCTCCCTGACTACCCCTCATCCCACTGTAGTTCTGGGATTCTGAGGCCAAACATTCATTGCCTCCCCCACTTTTCCCCGCCTCCCTAGTTAGTGGAGCTTGTTTTGTTTTCTTGGGCAGCACTGAGTGAGGACATGTGTCAGAGGCGTTTGGAAAATCTAAAGAACTCACGTCCTTCCCTGGTGCCTCTTGTCTCCACTCCAGTCACCCGGAACTCACCAGGAGCCCCAGGCAGGGCGAAGCGTCCCGGTCCCGCCCTCGTCTGGCGGCCGCATGGAGGCCCACATGCCTTATGCTCCCCAAGCCGGGGCCGCATGGGGAGACATGTGCTGCCAGTCACGGGGGAGGGTGGCCAGAGGCAAGTGATGCTGATCAGCATGGGCTTGGAAGCCGCCTAAGAACCAACCACAGCGACTTTTCCAGTGGGATGAGGAGGACGGGGAGGGGAAAAAAGTGGGCGGGGGCGGGGGAGGAGATCTTACACCAAGGCTTACTGGGTAATTTATTATTGCGTGAGAGCGTCTTAGAGCAGCAGCCCTGATCAACGTCCAGACATAGCAAGTCATTCCAAGTGAAAAGAGGTTATAACCACAAAAAGACAGAACATTTCGTTCTGAGTGGGAGGGAGACAGCTGGGCAAGGCCAGTGGAAAGGCCCCCCAGCCAGGCTTGCTTTTAAAGGACTGCTACCATTTCCCAGATGTTTTAAGCATAACATCGCTAATTTTTTTCCCCCACTGACTACCTGTTTTCTCTGTGAAGGCGGCTTGAATGCAGCTGTGTGTGTCCTCTTTTTCTCAGGTGCTTGCTTTTTTCCCAGAGATTGGGACGGAGTTAATGAGATTCTACCTAGAAGATACAGAAGAAGCTGGAAAATAAAGCTGACAAATCAAGGGCTTGATTGCCAAGGCGATCCTAATTGATTTAGCACCAGGGGCATTTTCACACTTGCTCTCCATAACTCATCTGAGGTGGAGGGAGAGTAAGTGCCTTTGGAGAGACCTGGTGGGCACTTTGGAGAGCAAAAAACGCTGCCTCCAGTGGTGGGTAAACCTCAGGAACCCCCTCTCTTTTCAAGAATAGCTTTCCCGGCTGGGCATGCTGGCTCACGCCTGTAATCCCTACACTTTGGGAGGCCGAGGCGGGTGGATCACTTGAGGTCAGGAGTTCGAGACCAGCCTGGCCAACATGCTTGAAACTCCGTCTCTACTAAAAACACAAAAAATTAGTGGGGCGTAGCGGTGCATGCCTGTAATCCCAGCTACTCAGAAGGCTGAGGCAGGAGAATCGGTTGAGCCCGGGAGGCAGAGGTTGCAGTGACCTGCCACTGTACTCCAGCCTGAGCAACAGAGCCAGACTCCGTCTCAAAAAAAAAAAAAAGGAAAAGGAAAGATTCGCTTCCCCCTTTGGGTTTTCAGTGTGTGGTGTGAACTGGGGCACATGGGTGCCTTCAAGAGAGCAATAGAAGGTGGCAGCGCTGGGCTGGACTGAGGGGGCTGCCAGGAGGGCTATGTAGGAGGTGATCTTTTGAGCTTTTTAAGCTTCTTTTTCCTTCCTTCTGCCCAAGAGACCAGAAACTCAGCTGGGAGGGAGGCTGTGGCCCCGGGGAAGCCCAGCTTTGGACAAGATGGCAGCTGGACATTCTCAGAAAGCTCAGTCCATCAGTGGCTGCTTCCCCACATGGAAAAAGCATTGACGGGACAGACTCTCAGCATCTCTTCTGCCCAGCCTGGCCTAGCCAGCTTGCTCTCTGTCCCTGTCCTTTGTTCCCTGTCTCTGGCTCCTTCTCCTGCAATGGCACAAGACAGAAAAGGCAAAGTGCTGAGGTATAGAGGGCAAGTGGCTCCAAATTAGGGTGAAAGTCCCAGGGAGAACTGCCATCTGTGGAGCAAGGACTGAGATTGTCAGAGAAGGATCCATGAGGAAGCTCTGTGGCCAGCCAATGGTGGCCCGAAGGGGATGGTCCTGATCTGTGGCCTTGGGGAAAAAAGTCTGATGAGGGATGAGGGAACCAAGAGGGGATGATGGGCATAAAATCAAAGGGGGATAATTATAATAACTAACGCTTATTAAATGCTTACTATGTGCCAGATGCAAGGCTAAATGCTTACCTGAATAATCTCATTTAATCCTAGCATGTACCCTTATTATCACCATTTTGCACTTTGGTAGCGGATATTCTGGCTCAGAGAGGTTGAGTAATTTGTCCAAGGTCTACAGCTAGTGAGGAGAGAGTGAAGCCTAGAACTCAGATGCATCTGAGTTTAGAGCCACTCCCCTTAACCACTATACTAGGCAGCCTCCACATTAACTACATAATGGCCTCAGAGGTTACCAAGGAAGGTGCTGGCAACTCCATCCCAAGCCCCGAGGGACCACTGCTTCCCAGATCCTAGAGAAAGACAGCAAGGATCTTGGGCAAATTCTCACCCTACCTTTGCATCCCATGGGGAAGAGCCCTTCCCTGCTATCAGCCTCTTCCTGTCCCTGATGAAGCCATGTGCAGATCCATGTGCAGCCATGAGGTCACAGGATGGGGGCGGGACTTGAGGTCAGCTCAAGCATCTGGGCCAGGGTGGAGCAAATCAACACATAGAAGCAGGCTCTGCCTTCCTGACTCTTGCATCCCCAAGGAGTACCAGGCTTGAGCTTAGGAGAGTGTTCTGGATACTCCTGGCCAGCAGCAGGGCTGAGGTGGGGCATCTTTTTCATCAGTTGTGCTGAAAGTCACCCCCAAAAAAGACCAGCATTGTTTTGGCACCTGTTGTGTCCCCCTGTGTGAAGCTTTCTGAAAGAGTTTGCACAGGAGGCTGTTTGGAGTGTTCTTTGGGGTTGCCAGGCCCCTCCCCCGGCAGGCAGGACCTTCTGTCCAGGGACAGTGATTCATCCAGCCCAGAATGCTCACATCTGCATGGGACAGCACTGTTTGCTCTGGACGGGTGCCGGGCCCGAGAGGGAAAGGAAAGTGTGCAGGACTGACTGGGGGAAAGCCTGGGAGAGGTTTCAGCTATGGCAGCTGCTCAGGCTCTTCTACCTAAGCCTCACCTCCTTCCCTTGGGCAGCAGGAGGTAGTGAGGAAAATCACAGGATGCTCGATGCTCGCCTATCCCCTACTTGGAGGCTGCTCCTTCTGCAAGCAACATCCATATGCCTCACTCCCCCAATGAGCACTTGTCATTAAGGTAGCACCCTCTGATTTGGGCTGAGTTGCTCCTGTATCCCACCTTCCTCTTTATGCCCGCTCCTCTGCCATGGCTCAGGCCTTAATCCTCTGTCCCTTGAATTGCTGTGACAGCCTCCAAACTTGCTCCACCCAGCAACCCATTCTCCTTGCTGCTATCCAAGCCATCTTTCTAAAAGGCATATCTGATCCGGTCAGTCCTCAAGTTAAAACCCTTCAGGGCCTTCCTTTCCCCCAGGGCACAAAGCAAACACTGTAGCATGGCATTCAAGATTTTCACAGTTTGGCCCAAACTTGCTGTCAGAAAACGCAAGATAGATGCCAGAAAACGCAGGGATGCCCACTTAAATTTGCATTTTAGAAACACAACAATGTTTTAGTTTAAGTGCGTCCCTTACATTGTGTCCTGTATTTTTATTCATTACATCTGGAAACCCTACTCTAGCTGCATATCCATTTCCACTGGTAGAGCTTTAATTCAGGTCTTATCGGCGCTCTTTTTGATGAAGTCACTCACTTCCAAGCTGATTTCCTGGCTCTCTGTCTTCCAAACCACCCTGCCCTGTGCCCCAAGATGTAGCTCAATTCACTCTCTCACTGCCATCCAAGGATGCTCTGTACATTGCCCACTCCTGCCCAAATCCTCCTGTCCTTCACCCTCAGGTTCCTCCTCCATGAGGCTTTCTCAAAGTGTCCCGACAACAGTCACTACCCTCTTTTCCCTGGACTCTTGACACACCCCACTGTTGCACCTAGCATTTGACTGCGTAATGTTTTACACTGCAATCCGTCGATCTATGGAGTGTATCTTCTTGACTCAATTGTAAGCTCCAAGAGGGAAGGCACTATGCCTCACTCATCCTTTTTACTCTCTCTCTCCTCCCACCGTCCCACAGTGGGAACCTCAATAAATGTAGATTGGCTGATGAATGGGCTATTTTCTCCCTCACAAGACTGTGAACTCCTCAAGGGCAGTTTCTGGACAGAGTCTTATGCTGTTCTGTTTGTTAACAAAAAATGTTAACAAACATTTTTTGACCAGGATCTGTTCCAGGTGTGGGGTTACAGAGATGAAAAGCATAGCCCCCCCCCGCCCCCACAAGGAACTTACCATGTAGCTGGGAAACCAATGTGTGTGAATATTTACAATGCAGCGTGAGATGTACAATGAATAAAGCATATACAAGGTGAAAAATGCCTAAAGAGGTGAAAGTGGTAAGCAAAATTTGGGGAATGGGATTTTGAAGACATAGCAGAGGCAGTGCCTGCTTAGGGGGAAGGTAAGGACATTCCAGTCAGGGGAGCCGTAGGCATAAATGTTTGCAGGCAGGAAAGAGTACGTGGTGTGTGTTAGGGAACAATGGAAGTTCGAGAGCAGGGTCAGGTATGAAGGACCTTGAACAGTAATGGGAAGTGTTCAGATGGAGAATGATGGGAAACTGTTCAAGGGTAACTGAGCAGACTTCTGTACTGAAAGGCACTCAAAGACAAACACAAAAGACCCCATATCATATGATTCCATTTATATGAAATACCCAGAAAATACAACTCCATGGATACATAAAGTAAATTAGTAGTTGTCTGAGTCTAGGGTTGGGAACAAGGGAGTGACTTCTAATGGGCACGAGGGACCTTTCTGGGGTGATGGAAATGTTTTAGCGTTGGAGTGTGGCGATGGTTACACAGCTCTGTGAATACACTTAAAGTAATTGAGTTGTACACTTAAGAGGTATGAATTTTGTTTTGCTTTGTTTTGAGACAGAGTCTTGCCCTGTCACTCAGGCTGGAGTTCAGTGGCGCGATCTCAGCTAACTGCAACCTCTGCCTTCTGGGTTCAAGCTATTCTCCTGCCTCAGCCTCCGGAGTAGCTGGGACTACAAGAATGCACCACCACGCCCAGATAATTTTTGTATTTTTAGTAGAGATGGAGTTTCACCATGTTGGCCAGGCTGGTCTCGAGCTCCTGACCTCAGGTGATCCACCTGCCTCAGCCTCCCAAAGTGTAGGGATTACACTCCCTTCACCATGCCTGGCTAAGAGGTATGAATTTGAATTGGATGATATGTAAACTATACCTCAGTAAATCTGTTTAAAATTAAGAGTCTGCCAGGTGTTGTGGCTCACACTTGTAATACTAGCACTTTGGGAGGCCGAGGTGGGAGGATTGCTTGAGGCCATGAGTTGGAGACCAACCTGAACAACATAGCAAGACCCCATCTTAAAAAAATAAAATTAAAATAAGAGACCATCAAATCAGTCTGGCTGCAGTATGGGGAATGGATTGGAGTGAGGCTAACCTCAGTGTGGGGAGAGCAGTGAAAGAACTTTTGCAATGGCCCAGGCAAGAGTTAGTGAGCTCTGGCGCTAAGGTAGTGGCAGAGGGGCTGAAGAGGAGGGTTGAAAGTCAGAGGACATTTAGGAGGTTGAATCAGTGAGAGTAGATAAAAGGATGGAGGGGAGGGGATAAGTTAGACAGATGGAAGAGTCTAGGATGCCACTCTGGTTTCTGGCTTTGACAGGTGGGCAGATGGTGGTACTACCAAACCCCACAGGGCTCAGTACAGTGTCTAGCCCTCAGCACAAGTCTGTAGAATGAACACACGATTGAATGATTGAATGAAGCGTATTCATGTCCTCCCCTCCCTCTCTGTGGCTCCTTATCACCCACAGGGTAGACCTTTGAACCTCAGCATACTTGATTCCACCACTGCCCATTTAGAGGCATGGAGCAGCCTGGATATTCTGCTGTTCCTGGGTTCAGCTCCAGGATACCATTATCTTATTTCTTTCCTTCTGGTCCAGAAACCACCTGGTCACCCAAGAGATTCTTGGCCAGGGTGGAGGGATGGGGGGGAACTTGGGATTGGATAGCCACCAAGGTTCTGAGGACCCTTGTCATGAGCTCAGGACCCTATCATATCATTAACCTGCATCCTCACCCAGGCTCTGCCACTCATCCACAAACCCGCCTCCTCCTACCCAGCTATGCCTCCCATCAATTAGTGATGCGACTGGAGTCCTCATTCCTAGGTTTCCCACTGTGGGCCTATGTTTCCTTTGAAGTTCCCACTGGAATAAGCCACTTGCCAATCCACCAGGCCGGCGGTGGGCCTCTCAGCATTCTCTTTGGACCACCTGCCTCAGAACCACGTGGATAGGGAGATTTATTAAACACGCAGATGGCCACACTCCATGTCTGCTCCACTAAATCAGATTCTATGGGGCTGGGTAGAAGGAATGCATCAGTCCTGCATGTTTCAGAGGTTCCCTGGGTGGTCCTGATACCCAGTAATGTGGGAGCTGCTGTGGTGGAGAGTGTGAGTGTGGATTAAGGGTGCATGTGCTCCTGCCACCCTGCACACAGCCCCTGGGGGCCACTCAATGGATCCTTCCTTAGAATGCTCTCCCAACATGGGCATGCTGCCTCAATGCTCATCTTTCCACCAGGAAACACACTCCTGCTCTGCCACTAATCAGATCTTGCAGTCTTCTGCCCCTCCTCCTTCCCCCACTAAATTTCCACAGGACAATCAGTACTCAATTGCTTTTTCCTCTGTCCTCCCAGGCACTTATCACAGTCTGACTTGTGTGAGAATTGGTTGTTTACATGTGAGCTCGTGATGAACCCGGGCCGAGTCTGGTAAGACTAATGCTTTTAGACTAGCAGCATCTAGGACAGGGCCAGGCATACAGTAGGTGCCTGATAGATACTTAGGGAATTGAATCCCTCATGAGAGCAGTAAGAGGCCTGAAAAACATAAATCAAAGTCTTGTGCATTTGGCTTTAGGATGACTGCATTCCAGGTCTTTTCCGAGAACAGATTTGCCTGACAGTGAGGTTAATAGGTCATCACCACTGCTTTATAAGCCCCAGGGAGGTGGAAACAGAGTGACCTGCCAAGGCCATAGCAGGGTCAGGAGCTGTGGGGCTGGCACTGTGGACAGGCCAAGCTGGCAGGGAGCTTCTTGCATTCATTCTTTCAATCAATTTTTAGTGAGTTCCCCCTATGTGCTAGGCACTGCACAAAGTACCAAAGATAAAGCCGTGAATAAAACAGACAAGGTTCCTGCCCTTACAGTGTTTACAGTTTAGAAGGGGAGATGGATGTTAATTAATTTCATAAAGAAGTATAGTTATGATAAGTTCTGTAAAGGAAAAGAACAATGTGAACTGAATGTGCATATAATAGGAGGACTTGATTTAGCCTGACACGAGGGCAGTGGAGCTGTTCAAGGAGGGTTTACCCAAGGAAGTGGCCATAAACTGAGATCATAAGCATGCTCAGGAGTTAAACACAAAAACCTTGAAGGAGAGCATCCAGGCAGAGGGTGCAGCTATGTGAAGACCCAAGTCAGTTGCAAGTTTGGCATGTGTGAGGAACATGAAAGAGGCTGATGTGGGTAGAACAGAGGGACTGAAGGGGTGAGAGGCAGGAGTTGAGACTACATAGTTAGCTGGGGGCCAGGTCACTAGGGCTTTTGTGGGCCATGGTAAGGAGCTTGCATTTTACTAAAAGTGGAATGGGAAGGTTTTAAGCTGGGGAGTGGTACAATTTAACTGTGTGTGTGTGTGTGTGTGTGTGTGTGTGTGTGTGTGTGTGAATAGAGAGGGGAGTCTCACCATCTTGCCCAGGTTGGTCTTGAATCCCTGGGCTCAACCGATCCTCCCACCTCAGCCTCCCAAAGTGTTGGAATTACAGGCAGCGTGACCCACCACACCCGACCTCATTTGTGTTTTAAAGAGAGTCCCTTGGCTGCTGTGTTGTTGGTCATGGATTGAGGTGGGGACAAGAGTGGAAGCAGAGAGACAAGTTGGGAGGTTATGATGGTGACCTGGCAGTGGGTGGTGGCTGTGGAGGCCTCCTGTGAAAGTTGAGCCCACACATTTTACAAATGAGGAAACTGAGGCCCAGAGAAGGGGAGTGACTTTCCCAAGGTCACCCTGCTTCCTGGTCCTATTCTCCCATAAGAGGGAATTTAACAGAGAATCAAGCAGATAATTCTAAGTGAATTCGGTAGGATGAATTTGTTGGTGCACTGTGGCAAATTTGGGGTTCTGGAAGCTGATGCAGATGCTCAGAGTGGGAAGGAAATGAAGAATTCTGGTATTTGGGGTTCTCTGTTGTTCCAGTTCCTGGGGCTGCAGTGGACTGGCATCAGCCCCCAGTTACATATCCCTACCCTGTTTAGTCTGGCCATTGCTCAGACAGGAGCTAAGTGCTTGCAGGCCAATTCCTTCCTGCCTCCATAGTATAAGGAAGTGTGAGCTGGGCAGGACTCCCAGTGCTCTCTTGGTCTTAGAGCAAGCAAGCAGAAACCTCATGCGGGGCCATGTGAGGTCAGGAGGGAGGGGTCCGAATACCTGAGCTTGGTTGAGATTGGCTGCTCTTTGACACACCACTTCTGTGGATGGCCAATCACAAGAGCCACAGTATCCTTGCTCACTTCTTCCCCTGCTTCACTTGTCCTTGCAAAAGCCACAGAACTTCCCGCTACAAAGTGAGCAGGCGAGAGAAGTTCCTTCCCTCCTCCACTCCATAACCGGTCCAAAAGGCCTTGGGGAGAGGCGCCTTGCTTACAGCCAAAGGACAAATGCCCTGCTTCCCAAAGCTTGGAGAGAAGTATTTGCTCTTTGTGGCAGACCAGGTTGAGCACCAATTAGGGAGAAATGACACCAAATGGATTTTCAACCAAGGCTTTGCCGAAATAGTCTAGACTGTAGATAATCGTGAAAATAATCCTAGACAGGAAAATCCCTCTTCTCACAAGGCCTTATCTCCTTCTCCTTCTCCTTCTCCTTCTCCTTCTCCTTCTCCTTCTTCTTTTTCTCTGTTGCCCGGGCTGGAGTGCAGTGGTGCGATCTCAGTTCACTGCAACCTCCTTCTCCTGGGTTCAAGTGATTCTTCTGCCTCAACCTCCAGGTAGATGGGATTACAGGCATACACCACCACGCCTGGATAATTTTTGTATTTTTAGTAGAGACGGGGTTTCACTATGTTGTCTAGGCTGGTCTCGAACTCCTGACCTCAGGTGATCCATCTGCCAGCCTCCCAAATTGCTGGAATTACAGGCATGAGCCACCGTGCCCAGCCAAGGCCTTACCTTGTAGGCGGCACTGGTACCCTGTTACACTGCACCAGTCAAAGGGGCATTTGCCATCTCCCCAACCTGACCTCTAGCAGGTTGGGCCTCAGTTCACTACCTACCCATCTGCTTTGGACAAGAGAAATACCATAGTGGAGTGAAAAGGGTCAGGAAACCGTTTCTAATCCTTGTTCTTTTGTCGGTGAGTTGGATAACCTCCCCTCTAGACCCATTTCTCCATCTAGAAACTGAGGGAGTTGGAGTAAATACTCTCCAAGGTCACTTCCAGTTGTGACATGCTAAGGGTCAAATAGCTGCTATGCATTAGATACCAGGCTAAGCATTTTACATTTCGTATTTAATTTCATTCCCACAACAGCTCCTGTGAGGCAGATACTATTATGCCCCTCACCTCACACATAGACGTCGCAGATGAGGAAATCACAGCTCAGGGAGGTTAAGTGACTTACCCCAAAACACACAGCTAGCAAAGGGCACAGCCAGGATGTGGATTCAGGTCTGTCTGATCCTGATTCCACACTCCACACTCATAACTGCTTCCCTAAGCGCGACTTTACAGGTTCCATGCCATCCAGATTGCCCTTAAAGCCCTGATAAGCTGGGACGGCCGAGGAACGAAAATGACCCTTCCTCCCTGTTTCACACTTTGAAGGTGGGACTGACATGTTGGTTGAAGCAGGTGGGCACTTGGATCCTGTGAGCTGAATTGCCAAGAGCGATCGCCTGGCAATAATCTACTGCCATGCTGGGGTGCCCTGGGCATCTGGGGAGAAGCAGGAGGGCACTGCCAGCTGGGAACGTTGGCAGGAAGAATGCCTCACAATCCCCTAACTTATGTTCTGAAATGTCTGACAAATCCTATACAGGTTCTCAGTGCTATACTCTAATGATATTAATGAGGTCAGGGGAGCCTAGTGAAAATTTAATAGACCAGGATAAAAAGTTGCACAGACTCTGTCTGCAGTTCTTTTGAAGGTCCACACAAAGCCACAGAGCTGCTTGGAACTCTCCATCCAAGGAAATTATTAACGTTCCTCATTTCTGGAGGACGATGCAATCTGTTTATTAAATGCCTAAATTAAAGGGAGAGGACACAGTGCAGTTGGGGGTTTTCCACCATAATTCATCTGAGGCTCTCGGTCAGGGAAATTTGAGCCTGAGGCCCACTCAGCTTCCTGACCACTTCCTGCTCCCAGGCTTCCTCCAACCCTGTGTCTTTAATAAGTTCAGGTTGTTTAGAGTTCAGCTCTAGTTAACTCTTTGAAGTCTGGGTGGATAAATCACAGCTCAAGTCCACAAACCACTTAATGTACATCAAAGATTGACCAGTGAAGCAATTGTTCCAGCATGGAAGCTCCTATCGTAAGGATCAAATGAGATAATGTATGAGTGTAAAATGAGATAATGTACGAGTGTAAAATGAGATAATGTATGAGTGTAAAAGCACTGTGTGATCTTTGAAGCACAGTAAATTACTTTTATGATTATTTTTCTCAATAGGATGGCTTGCTTATCTACAGGATAGATACCTGTTCTCATTGGAGGCCTTCAAACAAATCAAATTGGTACTTGTTGAGCCTGGAAGTACTAAATTTTCCTTGTACTTGCCTCCTGTGTTCTTCAAGCTACTTGACACCTGTTTAGGTAGCTTCTGATGGGCCTGTAGCCTTGTGTACTTGGATTAAGAGTAATTTGCTTATTGTTTCTCCTCAACAAAGAATGTGAAAGGCAGACGATGCAGGAGCATTTCCAGCAACATAAGGCTTGATTTTGTCCATTGCTCCCCATACCCCAACCCTGGGATGTGAGTGCTTAAGGGGCAGGTTGTGTTCTGAGTGCCTGAGGGGCCTTCGTGTGCACTGGGATGAATCAGTCACAGACAAAGACAGGTCAGCTAGGAAAGCGAGCTAGTTAATGTTCTGAAAACACCCTCTTTCAGAAACTCCTGAAGTGGCTCTCATATGTGGCTAGAGGGGAATAAAATTTGTACAGTATCTCACAAAATTATACATGCATTTATCTTTTGACTTACCAATCCCATTTTTAGGAATTTACCCTGAAGATATACCTCCAACAATATGGAAATGCATATGTGCAAGAATTTTCATTGCAGTGTCATTTATGATTACAAAATATTAGAAACTACCCAAATGTCCATACATAGAAAAGTGGTTGGATTATGACATAGCCACAGAGTGAAGTATTACGCAGCTGTGAAAAATAATGCAGATGCTGTCTATGCACTGATATGGAGTGATTTCCAAGATATATTGTTAAGTTAAAAAGTCACGTGCGAAAACAAACAAACAAACAACAACAACAAAACAAATATGTCTGTAGTATGCTTCCTTTTGTGTAAGAAGGAAGGGGAAGTAAAAAAAATTTAGAGCAGCATCTGCTCATTTGTACAAAAAGAGACACAAGAAGAATAAACCAGAAACTGATGGAATTGGTTACCTACAGGAGTGGGTAGGAACAGCTCATAATAGGTGCTTAATATGCATTTCCTGGTGGTGAATTACAGGACACTACAAAGGGAATGATTGACTCAGCCTGAGAGTATCGGAAAAGGTTTCTATTGCTGTCTTGAAAGATGAGTGTGTGGTCATCAGGTTTGCTGACCATAATGGGGAGATTGTTTCAGGCAGAGGGAACAGTTATGAGCAAAGATCCACACAGGGGAAGTAGCCTGGTATGTAAAGTGGCAGGAGCATTGGGTGGGATGGGGACTATTGTGAGAGAAGGCTGGACACAGCAGGCAGGAACCAGAAGGTGGACTTCCTTCTATGCAATGGTAAAGAGTTTGCATTTTCATCTCAGTAAGATGATAACCCATTGGGATATTTTCAGCAGGATTGATATGGGCCAGTTTATGCTCCATCAATCCCTCTGCTCTAGAGTAGGTATGGACTGAAGGGGATGAGAGTGGAAGCAGGGAGGCCAGTTAGGAAGCTATTATAGCCATCCAGGTAAGAGAAGATTGTGGCTTGGACCAGAGAGGTAGTACAGGTTGAGCATCCTAAATCCAAAAATCTGAAATCTGAAATCTGAAATGCTTCCAAATCTAAAACTTGTTGACATGGCACTCAAAGGAAGTTCTCATTGGAGCATTTCGGATTTAAGATTTTTGGATTTAGGATGCTCAACCGGAAAGTATAATGCAAATATTCCTAAATTCAAAGTCTGAAACATTTCTGGTCCCAAGCATTTCAGATAAGGGATACTCAACCTGTAGTAGAAGTGGAAAGAGGTGGCCATGTCCTGGGTATATTTTGAAGGTAGAGTCAGCAGGACAAATCGATGGCTTGGATATAAGGGAGGGTAAAGGAGAAAAAGAAGTCTTGGCTCATTCCCAGATTTCTGGATTAAGTGATGGGTGTCTGATGGAGCCATTTGGCAAGATGGGTAACAGGGAACAAGGAGCAAAATTCGTGGCATAAGGTGATGAGTTCAGTCTTGGATCTGTTACATGTGAGATGTCAGTGGGATACCTAGCAGTTGGACATATGGATCTGGGGCTCAGGGGAGAAGGCCTGGCTCAGGCCACGGATGTGGTAGCATATAGATGGAGGGGGGAAAGATGAGATTGGATGGGGCCAGAATGGGAGAGTGTATGTACTGGAGTGGGAAGAGGTCTGAGGACAGAGTCCTGGGGACCACTGACATGTAAAAGGGGCAGAGGAGGATGACTTAGTAAAGGTGGCTACAAAAGAGTGGTAATAGCACAGTAGGAAGTCTAGGAGAGAAGAGAGTCGGAGAAGGCTGAAGAGAAGAGAGTTTCCAGGGAAGCATGTTCAGTATGCTCAGGGCCCAGGGCTGAGAAGCCCTCTAATATAGGAGTGGAAAAACATCCATTGGGTCTGGTGTTTACATTGGATCTTTGAGCAGGTCCAGGGGAGTGTCACGGGCAGAAGCCAAACTGCAAGACTGAGGAATGAAGGGAAGGAGTGAGGTGGGATTGTAGCCAGGGGAGGAGTGGAGGGTGACAGGTTGGAGGAGAGTCCTTATTATAAGGATAAGAGACAAGTAATCCTGTGTTAGCCACGGAGAAAGAGTCAGTAGACAGGCTAGGCTGAAAACCTAGAAGACAAAGGAATTAACTAGTGGAGCTATGTAGGGAGTGGAAGGTGGGGGCTTAGAACCCAAGAAGAGGGGTTCGAGTTGAGTAGGAGAAGGGATACCTCTCTTTGAAGGGTTATTTCTCATGAAATCATTTTCAATGTGAAGGAAGAAGCGAAGATTAAATTATCAATGCATGAATTGGGGCTTTTCTTTTTTCTTTTGCAAACTTGGATAGTGTGGCCTAATCATGTGTTGATTCAGATAGAACCCTGAGCCTTGGTCATAGGCATCTGGAGAGGACAGTGCTGACAGAGACATTGGTTCCCTGCTGGAACGTGCAAACAATGCTGCTTCAAATGTGCTTATACAGATTCAAACACATTTTAATGTATGCATGGGAACCTACGGTACTAATCAAGGTTTAAAAAGTCTCCCTTAAAACAAATTATGAGCCTTTAGAGTGAATAAATAGGATCTAATGAATAGGTGTGCTAATGGTTCTATCCTGCTCTGGACTTGGGCCAGGAGCAGGAGCATTAAAAACAGAACAGGGAGAAAGGCCTTGGGCTCCTTTCAAGTTTCTCCCCTCTGAGGCCTCCCCCAGCCCTGAAGATTCAGCAGAACTCATGGCAGAAGTGAGGCCTGGGCTTGGTAACAGCATTGATCTCTTATGAAGCAGAAGCCCACCAATCATAGTGTTTGCCTTCTAGGGAGAATGGCTTAGGGCTAAGATGTTCTGTCCCTTTGCAGACAATAGAACCTATAAACTACTTCAGAAGAGCTCATGCTAGTCATTGTCTAACTGAAAAACAATGGTCTGACTCTCGCTACATGGCAGGGTGACATATATTGGACAGAGACGCAAGACATCTGGTTTTGACCCAGGCTGTGCTACAAGCCTGCTGTGTGACTTTGCGTAGGTACCTTCCACTTGCTGGGCCTCAGCTGCTCCATCAACCGAGTAAATGGAGTGGACAGATTGATCCCTTGGGGACCTGAGACCCCAACTTTCTTTTTTCTTTTCTTTTCTTTCTTTCTTTTTTTTTTTTTTTTTTTTTTTGAGACGGAATCTCTCTCTGTCACCCAGGCTGGAGTGCAGTGGCAGGATCTCCGCTCACTGCAAGCTCTGCCTCCCAGGTTCATGCCATTCTCCTGCCTCGGCCTCCCAAGTAGCTGGGACTATAGGCACCCCACCACCACGCCCGCCTAATTGTTTTTTTGTATTTTTGGTAGAGATGGAGTTTCACCGTGTCAGCCAGGATGGTCTCGATCTCCTGACCTCGTGATCCACCAACCTTGGCCTCCCAAAGTGCTGGGATTACAGGCATGAGCCACTGTGCCTGGCCTGTATTTTTTAAAAAATACACTTTATTTATTTATTTAGTTTTGAGACAGGATTTCACTCGGTCACCCAGGCTGGAGTGCAGTGGCGTGATTTTGGCTCACTGGAGCCTCCGCTTCCCGGGCTCAAGCGATTCTCCAGCCTCAGCCTCCTGAGTAGCTGGGACTACAGGTGCAAGCCACCATCACCTAGCTATTTTTAAATATTTTTTTCGTAGAGACAGATTTCACCATCTTGCTCAGGCTGGTCTCGAACTCCTGAGCTCAAAGTGATCCACCTGCCTCAGCCTCTCAAAGTGCCGGGATTACTGGCATAAGCCACCGTGCCCAGCTTAAGCTTTATGTTTTAGAGAAGTTTCAGGTTCACAGCAAGGCTTAACAGAAAGTACAGAGAGTTCCCATGTAACTGCTTTCCCCGCCCACACACATGCTGCTCCACTATCAATATTCCCTATGGTACATTGGTTATAACTGATGTCCCTACACTGATACATCATTATCACTGAAAGACCTTAGTTTACATTAGGATTCATTCTTGCAATCATACCTTCTATGGGTTTTGACAAGTGTATGGTGACATGCATCTACCAGTACAGTATCATACAGGATAATTTCACTGCTTTAAAAAATCCCATGTTCCACCTATTCATCCATCCCTCTCCATTAACCCCTGGCAAGCCCTGATCTTTTTACTCTCTCCAAGATTTTGCTTTTTCCAAATTTCATCTAGTTAGAATCATATGGCATGTAGTGTATTCACATTGGCTCCTTTCACTTAGTAATATGCATTTAAAGTTCCTCCATGTATTTTCATAGCTTGAACACTTGTTTCTTTTTAGCACTAAACAATATTTCATTGTCTAGATGTATTACAGTTTATTTATCCATTCATCTACTGAAGGACAACTTCGTTGCTTCCAGGCTTGGGCAATTATGAAAAAAGCTGCTATAAACATCCATGTGCAGGTTTTTGTGCAGACACAGGTTTTCAAATCATTTGGGTAAACACCCAGGAGTGTGATCAATGGATCATATGGTAAGAGGATGTTTAGTCTTGGAAGAAAACCGTCAAACTGTTTTCCAAAGTGACTGTACCATTTTGCATTCTCAACAGAAGTGAATGAGAGTTCCTATCGCTTCATATTTGGTGTTGTCAGTGTTCCAAATGTTGGCCATTCTAATAGGGGTCTGATTGTTGCTTAAATTTGCAATTATCTAATGACATGATGTTGAGCATTTTTTCTTATGCTTATTTTTCAGCTGTATATTTTCTTTGTTGAGCTTTCTTTTCATATATTTTGCCTATTGTAAAATCAAGTTGTTTGTTTTCTTATTCTTAAGTTTTAAGAGTTCTTGTGGCTTACGCCTGTAATCCCAGCACTTTGGGAGGCCGAGGGAGGGGGATCACTTGAGCCCAGGAACTCGAGACCAACCTGGGCAACATGGGAAGACTCAGCCTCTACAAAAAACAAAATTAGCTGAGCATGGTGGCACATGCCTGTAGTTCCAGCTGCTCAGGAGGCTGAGGCGGGAGGATTGCTTGAGCCCAGGCGGTCAAAGCTGCAGTGAGCCGTAATCGTACCACTACACTCCAGCCTGGGTGACAGAGATCCTGTCTCAAAAAAAAAAAAAAAAAATTCTTTATATAATTTTGGTTAACAATTCTTTATCAGATGTATCTTTTTTTTTTTTTTTCGAGATAGGGCCTAGTTCTGTCACCCAGGCTGAAGTGTGGTGTCATGATCACAGCTCACCGCAGCCTCAACTTCCCAGGCCCAAGTGATCCTCCCACCACAGCCTCCCAAGTAGCTGGGAGTACAAGTGTGCACAACCACGCCTGGCTAGTTTTTCTTGTATTTTTCATAGTCATGGGGTTTCACCCTGTTGCCCAGGTTGGTTTGGAACTCCTGAGCTAAAGTGATCCACCTGCCTTGGCCTCCCAAAGTGCTGGGATTACAGGTGTGAGCCACCACTCCCAGCTCAGATGGGTCTTTTGCAAATCTTTTCTCCCAGTCTATGGCTTGTCTCTCGCTCTTGACAGTGTCTTTCATAAAGCAGAAGCTTTTAGTTTTAATGAAGTCTAGTTTATAAGTTATTTATTTCATGGATTGTGCATTTGGTGTTGAATCTAAAAAGTCATCACCATACTCAAGGTCATCTAGGTTTTCTCCTATGTTATCTTCTAGGAGTTTTATAGTTTTGAATCCTACATTTAGGTTTGTAATCCATTTAGAGTTAATTTTTGGGAAGGGTGTAAAGTCTGTGCCTTGATTCATTTTTATGAGAGTCTTATGATAAAAACTCTCCTGAATAATTTGAATTCATTAGTTGAATGAATAGGCCTATGCCATTTCTTTTTGTGTGACTTTTGGCGGATTGTATCTCTTAAAGAATTGGTGAATTTCAACTAGGGTATCAAATTTGTGGGCATAGAGTTGTTCATAAGATTATTTTATTATCCTTTTAATGTCCTTGGGAATTGTAGTAATATCCCTCTTTCATTTCTGATGTTAGTAATTTGTGTCTTTTCTTCTTAGTTTGCCTGGCTAGAGGTTTACCAATTTTATTGATCTTTTCAAAGAACCAGCTTTTAGTTTTGTTGACTTTTCTCTATTCATTTTCTGATTTCAATTTCATTGATTTCTGCACTATTTTTTATTATTGATATTCATCTGCTTACTTTGGGTTTAATTGGTTCTTCTTCCAGTTTCCTCAGGTGGAAGCTTAGATTATTGATTTTTCAACCTTTCTTCTTTTCTAAATACACACTCAATGCTATAAAACTTCCTTCTAAGTGCACTGCTTTTGCTGCATTAAATAAATTTTAATAAGTTGTATTTTCATTTTCTTTTATTTCTTTTTTTTGGGGGGGGGTGATAGGATCTCTCTCTCTGTTGCCCAGGCTGGAGTGCAGTGGTGCAATCATAGCTCACTGCAACCTTGAATGTCTGGGCTCAAGTGATCCTCCCTCAGCCTCCCAAGAAGCTAGGACTATAGGCACTGTAGGCACATAGCTAGTCCTATTGGCTAGGACTATAGGCGTCATACCCAGTTAATTTTTTATTTTTATTTTCTTGTAGAGATGGGGTCTTGCTATGTTGCCCAGGGTGGTCTTGTATTCCTGGCCTCAAGCAATCTTCCCCCCCAGCCTCCTAAAGTGCTGGGATTACAGACATGAGCCAACATACCTGGCCTATATTTTCATTTTCATTTAGTTCAAAATATTTTAAAATTTCTGTTGAGACTTCTTTGATCCATGTATTACTTGGAAGTGTGTTGTTTAATCTCCAAGTATTTTCAGGATTTTCAACTATCTTCCTGTTATTTATTTCTAGTTTAATTCCATTGTGGTCTGAGAACAGACATTGAATAATTTATATTCTTTTATATTTGTTAAAGGTATGTTTTATATTCCAGAATGTGGTCTATCTTGGTGAATGCTCCACATGTTCTCGACAGGAGTGTGCCTTCTGCTGTTGTGGGATGAGGTAGTCTGAAGATTTCTATTATACTGAGTTGATTGATGGTGTTGTTGAGTTCAACTATATCTTTACTGATTATTTGCCTGCTGGATCTGTCCATTTCTGATAGAGGGGTGTTGAAGTCTGCAACTATAATAGTGAATTTATCTGTTTCTCCTTGCAGTTCTTTCAGTTTTTACCTCACATACTTTGACCCTCTTTTGTTAGACATGTACACATTAAAGATTATTGTGTCTTCTTGGAGAATTGACCTCTTTATCATTATGTAATTCCTCTCTCTTTATCCCTAATAACTTTCCTTGCTATGAAGTTTGCTCTGTCTGAAAATAATATAGGTACTCCCACTTTCTTTTGACTAGTGTTAGCATGGTACATCTTTCTCCATCCCTTTACTTTTAATGTATATGTGTCTTTATAAGGTAAAGCGAGTTTCTTGTAGACAATATATATTTGGGTCTTGGTTTGTGACATACTCTAACAATCTCTCTCTTTTAATTGGTGTATTTAGACCAATGCTGTTTAAAGTGATTATTGATATAGTTGGATTAATATCTACCACATTTGTTACTGTTTTCTATTTGTTACCCTTTATCTTTGTTCCTATTTTTGTCTTCCATGCTTTTTCTGACTTTTGTGGTTTTGATTAAGCATTTTTATGATTCCATTTTCTCTCCTTTCTTGGCACATCAGTTATACTTTTTAAAAACAGTTTTAGTGTCTGCCTTTATGCAATATTGGGTTAACAACTAATCAAGTCCATTTTCAAACAACACTATACCACTTCAAAGTACTGCAAATATCTTATAATAACCACGTAATCCCAATTCTTCCCTCCTGTTTCTCGTACTATTGCTGTCATCCATTTAACTTCTTATATGTATAATAGAAGTTAATAATAGAATATGTATATTCTATTAATGTCTTGATATATATAACTTAATGAACTTCTTTATACAACAGAACTTCTATTATACGTAAAATAAAATACATTGTTAATATTATTATTTTTAACAAACTATTAGATCACTGAAGAATAAGAAAAATAAGAGTATCATGCTCTACAGACTGAGCTAGCCAGGCACTATGGAATACTACACAGTCATAAAAGAGTACGAAATGATGTCCTTTGCAGCAACATGGATGCAGCTGGAGGCCATTATCCTAAGTTAATTAATACAGAAGCAAAAAATCAAATACCACATGTTCTCACTTATAAGTGGGAGCTAAACATTGGGTACACACACATATAAAGATGGAAATAATAGACACTAGAAACTCCAAAAGCAGGTTGGGAAGAAGAGGGACAAGGATTGAAAAACAAACTATTGGGTACTTTGTTTATTACTGTGGTGATAGGTTCAACAGAATCTGTACTCCCTGAATCTAAAATACAATTTATTAGAAATAATAAGAAAAATAATTTTTTTTAAATTTTACCTTCATTTATTACATTTCTGATCTATATTATGTTCTTGTCTCTGAGGAACTTATTTTAACATTTCTTGCAAGGCAGGTCTACTGGCTACAAATTCCCTCAATGTTTGTTTAAATCTTTATTTTTCCTTTACTTTTGAAAAAAATATTTCACAGGGTACAGAATTCTAGGTTAGTTAGTTTTTTTTTTTTTTTTTTTTTTTTTTTTTTTGGTCCTCTCTCAACACTTTAAATATTTCACTCCACTCGATTTTTGCTAGCTTGGTTTTTGGGAAATCAGATGTAATTCTTTTTTTTTTTTTTTTTTTTTAAGACAGAGTCTCATTCTGTTGCCCAGGCTGGAGAGTGCAGTGGTGCACAATCTCGGCTCACTGCAAGCTCCACGTCCCAGGTTCATGCCATTCTTCTGCCTCAGCCTCCCAAGTAGCTGGGACTACAGGCGCCCGCCACCACACCTGGCTAATTTTTTGTATTTTTAGTAGAGATGGGATTTCACTGTGTTAGCCAGGATGGTCTTGATCTCTTGACCTCATGATCCACCCACCTCGGCCTCCCAAAGTGCTGGGATTACAGGCATGAGCCACCACGCCCTGTCCAGATGTAATTTTTATCTTTGCTTCTCTATAGGTAAGGTGCTTTTTCCGCATCTGGCTTCTCTCAGATTTTTTTTCTCTAACTTTGATTTTCTGAAGTTTGAATAAGATATGCTCAGGTGTAGTTTTTTTGTGGGAGTTGGGGGTATTTATCCTGCTTGGTATTCTCTGAGCTTCCTGGATCTGTGGTTTGGTGTCTGACATTAATTTGGGGAAATTCTTAGTCATTCCTTTCTTTCTTCTCATTCAGGTAGTCACATTACATGTATGTTATATTTTTTGTAGTTATTGCACAGTTCTTGCATATTCTGTTCTCTTTTTTTGATTTCAGTCTTTTTCTCTGCTTTTCAGATTCGGAAGTTTTCTTTCTTTCTTTCTTTCTTTCTTTCTTTCTTTCTTTCTTTCTTTCTTTCTTTCTTTCTCTCTCTCTCTCTCTCTCTCTCTCTCTCTCTCTCTCTTTCTTTCTTATGAGATGGAGTTTCACTCTTGTTGCCCAGGCTGGAGTGCAATGGCGCAATCTCGGCTCACCACAACCTCCGCCTCCCAAGTTCAAGCGATTCTCCTGCCTCAGCCTCCCGAGTAGCTGGGGTGCGCCACCACGCCCGGCTGACTTTGTATTTTTAGTAGAGACGAGGTTTCTCCATGTCAGTCAGGCTGGTCTCGAACTCCCGACCTCAGGTGATCCACCTGCCTCAGCCTCCCAAAGTGCTAGGATTACAGCCATAAGCCACCGTGCCCGGCCCAGATTTGGAAATTTCTAATGACAGTCTTCAACTTCAGGGATTCTTCCTTGGTTGGTCTAGTGCAGTGCTTCATGCCTATAATCTCAGCACTTTGGGAGGCTGAGATGAGTGGATCACTTGAGGTCAGGAGTTTCAGACCAGCCTGGGCAACATAGCAGACCCCATCTCTACAAAAATATATATATATAAAATAGCTGGGCATGCTGGTGTGTGCCTCCGGGGAGGTCCAGGTTGCAGTGAACCATAATCAAACCACTGCACTCCATACTGGGCAACAGAGTGAGACTCTGTCTAAAAATAAAGAGATTTTTCCTCAGCCATGTCTAGTCTACTAATGAGCCCATCAAAGGCATTCTTTATTTCTGTTATTGTGTTTTTGACTTTTAGCATTTTTTAATTCTTTCTTAGAATTTTCATCTCTCTGCTTATGCTAACCATCTTTTTAAAAAATTTTTTTAGATTTTAAAAATGTAAAAAATTTTTTCTTTTTTCTTTTTTTTTTCCTTACCAGCAGCTAAACCAATATCCATCTATCTTTGCATGTTGTCTCCTTTTTTCCATTAAATCTTTTAGCATATTGGTCATAGTTTTTAAACATTCCTAGTCTGATCATTTCAACATCCCTGCCATATCAGACTCTGTTTTGTTGTTGCTGTTGTTTGTTTTTGATACAAAATCTCACTGTATGACCCACACTGGAGTGCAGTGATGCGATCTCAGCTCACTGCAATCTTCACCTCCCGGGTTCAAGTGATTCCCCTGCCTCAGCCTCCTGAGTAGCTGGGATTATAGGCCCGTGCCACCACACTTGTCTAATTTTTGTATTTTTTAGTAGAGACGGGATTCACCATGTTGACCAGGCTGGTCTCAAACTCCTGACCTCAAATGATCCACCAACCTTGACCTCCGAAAGTGTTGGGATTACAGGCGTGAGCCACCGCGACCAACCCAGACTCCCAGACTCTAGTTCTTACGCTTGTTCACTCTCTTCAAACTATATATTTTTTGTCTTTAAGTATAGCTTGTAATTTTTTTTTTTTTTTTTTGAGATGGAGTCTCGCTCTGTTGCCCAGGTTGGAGTGCAGTGGCCACAATCTCAGCTCATTGTAACCTCTGCCTCCCAGGTTCAAACGATTCTTCTTCCTCAGCCTCCCGAGTAGCTGGGATTATAGGTACACACCAGCATGCTCAGCAAATTTTTGTATTTTTAGTAGAGACAGAGTTTTGCCATGTTGGCCAGGCTGGTCTCAAACTCCTGACCTCAAGTGATCCACCCACCTCGGCTTCCCAAAATGTTGGGATTACAGGCGTGAGCCACTGCGCCTGGCCATAATTTTTTGTTGATGAGTGGAAATGATGGACTGGGTAAAAGGAACTGCTATAAATACTTAGGTTGGTGCAAAAGTAATTGCAGTTTTGGCCATTACTTTTAATGGAAAAAAACCACAATTACTTTTGCACCAGTTTAATAGTTCTCTAGTGATGTGTTGGTAAGTTGTGTGGGGAAGGGAAGTGCTCTCTAGTCCTATGATTAGTTCTTAGTCTTTTAGTTAGCCTGTGCCCTTAGGCAGTGAACTTCACCATTGCTTCTCAATCTCTATCCTCCTTAGATGGGACAAGATGGCTAGAGAGGACTGAATTTGTGTATTCCCTTTCCTAACATGGAAGGCTAGAGGAAGCTGCAGTTGGAGATTTCCATCCCCTGGGTTGGTTAGGCTCTGAGAAAACCCCATCAAGTTAGGCTTAGTTTTTGCTAAGAGCAGGCTTTTTTTTTTTTTTTTTTTTTTTTTGAGACAGGGTCTTATTCTGTTGCCCAGCATGGAGTGCAGTGGCACCATCATGGTTCACTGCAGCCTTGGCCTCCTGTGCTCAAGTGATCCTCCCATTTCTCAGCCTCCTGGGTAGCTGGGACTAAAGGTGCACATCACCACATCTGGCTAATTTTTATTTATTTATTTATTTGTATTTTTTGCAGAGATGAGGTTTTGCCATGTTGCCCAGGCTGGTCTCGAACTCCTGAGCTCAAGCTATCTACCTGCCTTGGCCCTCCAAAGTGCTGGGGCTACAGGCGTGAGCCACTGTGCCCAGCCTGGGCAGGCCTGTTTAAGAACAAAATGCTCTGGCATATTTCAAAATGGTTCCCTTTCCCCTCCCTCTTCAGGTAGCATGATATTTCTACCTGATATTCACTGTAAGGACATGTAGAACTTATGGAAGTAAAACTCACAAAAGTGTGGCACCTCCCTTCTCCCCACCATGATTGGTTCCCTCTGGAGTTTTTAAGTCTCAGGCTTGTCCACACTGAGCCTCCAGGAATTTGTCAATTATAATTCAGATTTTCTCCCTGGCACTGGTTCCCACAGAGATTTCTGTTCTTGAAAGTTGTGATTCTCTATATCAGCCTTTCTCTCTAATTTTTGAGGTAGCAGTTTTCCCTGTGATTCCACTCCCCTGACAGATCTAAGAAGAGTTGTTAAACTTTCAGTTTGTTCAGCTTTTTACTTGTTGTTGGGATGGAGTGGCAACTGCTAACCTCCTTACATGCTGGACCTGAAACCAGAAGTCTCTCTGGTTTTTTGCTTTGTTTTGTTTATTCACTTTCTCTCCCTAACTATACTATAAACTCTGCAGGAACAGGAACCTTGTTTGTCATATTCATCCTATAAACTCAATGTCTAGTGCTGTGCCTGGAACATGGTAGGTGCTTAATATATGTTCAGAGAAAAAAGGAAGGTACTGAGAGTCAGAAGACCTGGACTGTGATCTCACGCGAGTTCCTTCCTCTCTCCCAGTCTCAGCTTCCTTACTATATGATGTTATTCTTGTTTGTTTCTCTATTGTCTGTCTGCCTCCCTCCACTAGAGTGTAACCTCCATGAGACTGGGAACCTCATCTGTCAAAGACCCTGCCGTATAATAGGTTCTTTATAAATATTTGTTGAATGAACAAATGAATGACTGAATGACTTAATCTACAAAAGGAAGGGATTGACCTTGATAATTTGATGGCAGGGATTTTTGGTAACTTTCCCCTTCCCTACTCAAATGGGTTACCTGTCTGGGCTAGTTTTAAGTACTCCTAAGAGAGATTAATGCCCTTCTAGGAGAGGAACTCAAATAGGTCACATGGATTAGAATGATCAGAAGTATATGGAAAAACAACTCGCCTAACTTTGGAACTCAGCAGCTTTTCTTCGTGTTATCCAGGAGAACACAGGCTGTGCTCCAACATGTGTGTGTGACAACAGTTTGAATCTCAATGTTCAGCCCTTTGAAACCACATAGACTTATGTAATGTGACCCAATTCCTTGGTTTTGCAAAGAAGGGGGGTGTGCAACTGGGAGAAGAGAATGCAGTTATTTACCAGTTTCTTCCTAAGAGCAAAAAACAGAATGTTCAGCATTTGTGGGAGGGGCAAGAGTTTGTGTTCTGCCTGAGTAATTCTTGCTCACTGGATGGGCAAGGTCAGGTGACAAACTTCCATATCTCTGCCTGGCACCAGCATGAGCCCTGCCCAGAGGCAGGTAAAAAATGTTTTAAGTCCTAGTTTCCCCAGCGGCTTGTAACAATGCCCTGGTGTCCCATTTCACAGGCTCAATGAGGGAGACTGAAGGTAATCAAACTATAGGACCTTCAAACAAAAAAACTCGAGGCAGAAGAGTTCAATTGGGAGCCCCCAAGACCAAAGAAGTTCCAAAGGGCCCCTTGCCTTTGCTAAAGGCAAACAACAACAACAGCAACAACAACAACAACAACAAAACATATGCTTTGACCTTCTGCAGGGCAGACACTGACAAGATGATATTGATGCCTTTGGAGGGAGAAGGAGAAAGAACTTATGGGGAATGATCTGGCCCTCAGTGATACTCAGGTGTCTATGTCATTCTCTATAAGGTTAGCAACTGCTCTTCAGCAAGGTTGAAGACTGTTGAAATGGATTCTGTAATCCTACATTTGGGGAAATAGGTGTTACTGAATAATTTTTACCCACAAAAAAATCTTTTAGCTCTGCAGAAAGCTACATTCCCATAGAAAATAATTCCCTCAAATTAACATCTTCTCAACACAGCCTGTCTGTCCTAAATGTGAGACTACAGGGTGGAAGACAGTGTGATCAGTGGGAAGTGGTTTACTTGATGACTCTCAAGGCCTCTCCCAGTTCCAAGATTTGAAGATTCTGTGCTGTTGTTCCTTTTATAGCCATTAAAAACTAAGAGGATCTTTTCTAGAATTTTGACTTTGGATATCAGGGTCCCAGATTTTGACCTGAGGCTGCCTATTTTAAGGATCACTATCCCCTTTGCCTCCATAAAGACATTTAAGAGGACAGTCTGGGCTCCCAGTTTCTGCAATTTCTTTAGTAAGAGGCCTCTGGGGTCATTTCCTGAGATCTCCCTTGCCTGGGCCATTCTGGCAAAACAGCTCTGCAGCAGCAGGGACATTCCCCCAACCCTCAGGGATTTGCTCTTTTCACTGCCTTCCCAAAGCATATGGCCACACCTGCCAGCCAGCTCTGACCTGCTTGAGTAGGCATAGCCCTCTGTGTAGAAGTCATTGGTCACAGAGCCTGAGAAGCTCTTTCCTGTGCTCTCTTCCTCATTTCTTCTTCTCCTTTTCATCTCTCAATATATCCAAACACCTGAAGAAGAAACTGCTGGTTGCCTACTCCAATGTCTGTTCTTCCCTTCCTTTTTTTTTTTTTTTTTTTTTTTGAGAAGGAGTCTCGCTCTGTCGCCCAGGCTGGAGTGCAGTGGCCGGATCTCGGCTCACTGCAAGCTCCACCTCCCGGGTTCACGCCATTCTCCGGCCTCAGCCTCCCCAGTAGCTGGGACTACAGGCGCCGCCACCACGCCCGGCTCATTTTTTGTATTTTTAGTAGAGACGGGGTTTCACCGTGTCAGCCAGGATGATCTCGATCTCCTGACCTCGTGATCCGCCCATCTCGGCCTCCCAAAGTGCGGGGATTACAGGCGTAAGCCACCGCGCCCGGCCTCTTCCCTTCCTTAATAACAGAAACTTGAATCTGTTTGGGGCTAGCAATGTACTCCGTTCAAGAAAGCCCTTCTTTTAGTTAGGAGTGGGCAGACTAGAGTCTGGCTAATGAGCTATAAGCAGAAGTGTTATGCAGTATGTCTGGGAAGCTTTCTTAAAAGGGAGGAGCCATCTTTCTTCCCCTTTCTTCTTTCTGCGGCCTGGATTGTGGATACAATGACTGGAGCTTGAGCAGCCATCTCAGACAATGAGGCAATATGCTAAATATGGTGGGCAGCAACTAGGAAGAAGTTTGGGTATGTGGTGACTTTATAGAGCTGCCCTATCAACTCTGGACTGTGTACCTTCAGACTTCTCTGATGGGAAAGACGAATAAACTATCTTTTTAAACCAACTGTTATTATTTTTTTCTGTTATTACAGTCAGGGCTAATCCTAACTCATGCTGTGTCACCCCCACCCTGAGAATGAGACTATGGCTTGACAAACAGATGCAGATAATGGTCTAGGGTTTTATGGGTTACAATATGGATATAGGGAAAAGTAAGCATTTGGAATGTCTTAGGTATGGAGGGGGTGGGATCCCTAGTCAAGAGGCACAGGAATACTAGTAGACTGTAGGCAATTTCCCTTCATAGTACAATTTCCCTTCATAGTAAGCCCCGTGAAGACCAGCACATGTCTCTCAGATTTACCACAGTATCCCCAGTGCTTAGCCTTGTGCCTGGCACATAGGACAGGCTATATTAAAAATTATTAACAGAGGCTGAGTGTGGTGGCTCACACCTGTAATCCCAGCACTTTGGGAGACCGAGGTGGGCAGATCACTTGAGGTCAGGAGTTTGAGACCAGTCTGGCCAACATGGTGAAACTCGGTCTCTGCTAAAAATACAAAAATTAGCCCAGCATGGTGGCGCACATCTGTAATCCCAGCTACTCGGGAGGCTGAGACACGAGAATCACTTGAACCCAGGAGACAAAGGTTGCAGTGAGCCAAGACCACACCACTGCACTCCAGCCTGGGTGACAGAGCAAGACTCTAATTGACAGAATAAACAACTCAATGTTTTCATAATGGAAATAATCAACAGGCCACCAGTTTACTTACATGATATGAAAGAATCTGGGAAAGCTTTCCCACCCCACTGTCCCTACCCAAAAATGTCTTCCCCAATCCATGACTACTACAGCATGTGAACCTCCCAGAAGTGTCTTTCTTTTCTTCTTTCTTTCTTTCTCTTTCTTTCTTTCTTTCTTTTTCTTTCTCTCTCTTTCTCTCTTTCTTTCTTTCTCTCCTTCCTTCCTTCCTTTCTTCTTTCATTTTGTTTGTTTGTTTGTTTTTTGTGTGTTTTATTTTTTATTTTTTTTGAGACGGAGTCTCGCTCACTCTATCACCCACACTGGAGTGCAGTGGCACGATCTTGGCTCACTGCAACCTCCACCTTCCAGGATCAAGCGATTCTCCTGCTTTGGCCTCCCGATTAGCTGGGATTATAGGCACGTGCCACCACGCCAGGTTAATTTTTTGTATTTTTAATAGAGACGGGGTTTCACCATGTTAGTCAGGACGGTCTCGATCTCCTGACCTTGTGATTCGCCTGCCTCGGTCTCCTAAAGTGCTGGGATCACATGCATGTGCCACCATGCCCAGCTTCTTTCTTTTTTTTTTTTTTTTTTTTTGAGATGGAGTCTTACTCTATTGCCCAGGCTGGAGTGCAGTGGTGCGATCTCAGCTCATTGTAACCTCTGCCTCCCTGGTTCAAGTGATTCTTCTGCTTCAGCCTCCTGAGTAGCTGAGATTACAGGCACCTGCCACCATGCCCGGCTAATTTTTGTATTTTTAGTAGAGACGGGATTTCACCATCTTGGCCAGGCTGGTCTTGAACTCTTGATCTCGTGATCCACCCACCTTGGCCTCCAAAAGTGCTGGGTTTACAAGCGTGAGCCACTGCGCCCGGCCTTATTTATTTCTTTATTTGGAGACAGAGTCTCACTCTCACCCAGGCTGGAGTGCGGTGGTGTGATCTCAGCTCACTGCAACCTCCTCCTCCTGGGTTCAAATGATTCTCCTTCTCAGCCTCCCGAGTAGATGAGAATGTAGGTGTGCGCCACCACGCCCGGCTAATTTTTGTATTTTTAGTAGAGATGCGGTTTCACCATGTTGGCCAGGCTGGTCTCAAACTCCTGACCTCAGGTAATCCACCCACCTCGGCCTCCCAATGTGCTAGTGTTATAGGCGTGAGTCACCGTGCCTGGACCCAGAAATTTATTTTTTGATCAGCAAGTATCAGGCACTGTGTTCAGCTCTGAGGATATAGTGGTGAGCAAAATCCGTATGGGTCCTACCCACAGGGATATTCCAGAGCGGTGAAGCAGAAACAGACAAAAATTTGTGAACAAATCATTACAATCTGGGATAAATGCAACAAAACAAAGGTAATGGAGAAAACTTCTTTAGACAGAGTGACAGGCGAAGATGTCTCAGAGGAAAGGAGAGCCCAAGGATTAGAACAAGCATCCAAGCGAAGAGTCGGGGGAGGGTGCTGGTGGAAGGTTCTGGGCTGAGGGAACCAGACACACAAAGGCTCTGAGGAGTATTTGAGGAATGAAAGCAGTTCAGTGGGCTGGAACTTGGTAAGAGCAGGGGAGTGACACGGGAAAAGGCTGGAGAGGTCAGTGGAGGCCAGATCACGCAGGCACTTGTAGGCCATGGGAAGGAGTTTGGACTTTACTAAGTACAATGATAAGCCACTGATAAGCCTAAAGCAAGGGAATGCCATGATCTGATTTTGCGTTAAGAAGGAGGTCACTCTGGCTGCTATGTGGAATTGGACAGGGTCCAATGTGGAGGTAGGGAAACCAACGAGGCTTTTACCTTTGTGTGAAAGGAGAGGGTGGCTTAGATCAGGGAGTGGGAAGGGGGCTAGAGAGAAGTGGAGGGATTCAAGGTGTGTTCTGGAAGTTGAGTGGACCAGACTGGGCAATGGATTGGATGTAGGAGCTAAAGGTTGGGGGAGGAATCAAGGTTTCTGGTTTAAGCAGCTATGTAGGTGGTGGTGCCAAATACCAAGGTGGGATACGCTGCGGGAGGTGGGAGTCAGGACTTTGATTTTGGTCACGCAGATATTGACATACTTGTGACACAAACAAATGGACCTGTCAAGGAGACAGTTGAATATTGGAGTCTGGAGCTCAGGTGAATGCTTAGGACTGGAGATACAAATTTGGGAGTCATTAGCATGGCAAATGTTACTTAAGACCTTGGGAGTAAATGGAACTGACCAGGGAGAGAGTACAGAGAGGACAGAGCTGAGCTCAGAGACACTCCAAATAGGGGAAGAGAAGCCTGCAAAGGTGACTAAGAAGGGACCTTAAGATTATTTATATATTGCCCATCTCTGTAGAATGTTCTGGAGTTTGAGGACACTGATAAATAGCACCTCTTTTCTTCTACCTGAAGTCAGAATCAATCAAGAGACACACACACACACACACACACACACACACACACACGCCAGCCAGGAAACAAAAATATTACCTTTAGCAATCATAAAGCTATTTGGAGAAAAAGGAATAAGGGTGCAGCTGAACAGACTTGCTAATATGCACTTTTGCCCAGTTAGACAGACTCAGGCATCCTGTCCCTGTCATAGGTGGACAAGCAGGGGATGAGTCTGCATCACTGAAGTTACTGCAGGGCTGTAAGAGCAGACCAGAATACAGAATATGTGTGCTCTGCAGGCTGAGAGAACCTAGAAGGTCGGGAGAGAGGAGGGGGCAACTCTCAGTGTGCTCTGTTTTGCCTTGCCAACTCCCCATTCTGACTTTCATCTGCTCTCACCATTGGAAAACATGAAATAAGCTCCAGGAGCACAGAGGCCTCGTATGACCTGGTCACTGTTTCACCCCTGTGCCTCACAGGGTACCTGGCACACAATAGGTGCCAATGTTTGTTGAATGAATTAATAAACAGATGTGGATGTCAAGACTAGAATAATCCTCACATATCATACAGGAATCACCTATACCCAGGCCTCAATCCCAGACCAATTTTTATCAACATTTCTGAGGATGAGGTTCAGCATTCAGGATTTCTCTAAGCTCTCCCCAGGTGATTTCAACGTGCAGCTAAGGTGAAGAACTATTATTGCCCTGGTCCAACCCCTCATTTTACAGCAAAGTTATTTGTAGAGGGTGTTACATCAGAGGGCTCGTCCTGGCCCTACTGCTGACTGTGTGTGGGACTGGGACTTGCCTATTTCTCTGTCTGGCCCTCATTGCTCTCATGTGGGAAGTGAGGGGGCGGGGACAGATGGTCTCTAGAGCCCTGTCCAGCTCTAATGGTGTATTACTCTCTATTCTGATCCCAGATATGAACTTAACTCACTGGGACATCAATTGTGCCTCAAGATGCCTTTGCACGGTGGTTAGGTTAGTTTTGTGCTTGAGATGACAGAGCTCTGGATTGCAGTGGACAGCAAAGTAGAGATGTTTGGAAGAGTTCAGGACCTACAGACTCAGTCTTTGGTGGTTAATTCGTCCTGTTTTTTCCTTGGGTGGTGGCAGCAAGTTGACCAGTGGAACAGCAAAGAAACAACAGAGGAGCCCAGCTAAGGAAGCTGCAATGAGCTAGGGCTGCCCTCTTTGCTCCTGCTCCTCCTCTTCTAGCTCTTGTCTTCCCCTGCCCATCCCCCTCCCAGTCATCTCTTTCTTATTCCTTTCCTGTCCTCTCCATGTATCTGCATCAATCACAAGTCTTTCAAAGGCAAGCCTATTATTTCTGTCTACCCGTGCAATCCACCCACCTCCCTCCCATTCTAGTTTGGTACCCCAGAGCTTGTAAGTGTGTTGTCACAATGCGGGCAATCAGAAGTGGCTCATGAAATGAAAAAGGGGGGAGGCCAGGTACAGTGGCTCATGCCTGTAATCCCAGCACTTTGGGAGACCAAGGCAGGCGGATCACCTGAGGTAAGGAGTTCAAGACCAGCCTGGCCAACACGGTGAAGCCCCGTCTCTACTAAAAATATAAAAATTAGCTGGGCGTGTTGGTGCAGGCCTGTAATCCCAGCTACTGGGGAGGCTGAGGGAAGAGAACGGGCTTGAACCTTGGAAGCAGAAGTTGCAGTGAGCTGAGATTGTGCCACTGCACTCCAGTCTGGGCGACAGAATGAGACTGTGTTTCAAAGAAAGGAAGAAGGCCTAGAACTTAAAGTATAATAAAAAAAAAAAAAAAAAGAAAGGAAGAAGGAAGGAAGGAAGGAAAGAAGGAAGGAAGGAAGGAAGAAAGAAAGGAAGGAAGGAAAAGAAAGGGGAATAAAAAGGGAAGAAATAAGGCTGTAGGTGATTCTCTTCCTCTCCAAAATTGCATGGAGTCTTGTGGGTGCTGTGCCATGTATCCATCTTTAAAAGTGGCTATTTCCTCAGCATTCTTCAACCAGGGTTACTGGACAAGAGCTAGATATGAGGATGGATAGAATTTCGGGGCTAGAAGCAGAGCTGAGGCCTAGAGCAAAGAGGTAATGTATATGAGTCTCACAGCCAGAGGACGACTCCTGGCCCCAGTACTCACAAAGCACTTGACTTATAAACCATCCTGTGTAGCCACCTTGTTTTGCAGATTGGAAAACCGAGGTCTAGAGATGCCAATGACTTGTCCAAGGTCATGTAGTTTGCTAGCCAAAGACTAGGACTACAGCCCAGAACTCCTGACTGCCTTTTCCTGAAATACTTCCGCTCCCTCAGCCTTCCTCAAAGTGCCTGTCAGTTTAATTTTATAAGATGGCAGGGCTTGTGGTAAGGACTCTGAAAAGAAAATGTCAAAAGAATAGACCAAATGATGGAAACAGGAGATTGCCAAGCCTCAGCGTTCTCTCCAGCTTTCCCTAGCCCTTTACCTGCCACCTCCACAGCCTGCCTGTCTTCCTACTCCCTGGAACATAAGGCTGCCCTGGGGACAGCCTCCCAGGGTCGGCTCTGGAGCTCCTGCTCATCCTCCTCTGCAGCCACTTCTCTGGGGCATCTGTCCGCACACGTCTTCAGCTCCTATGACACACAGACATGCCCGCATCTGGAGCTCTAGCCCTCGACTTCACCTTCACATTTGTCTTTCTATAGGATATTTCCATATGTAAATATGCCTCACTCAGCCAGAGATCAAAATTGGAATTCATCTTCCCTATGCAAAGCACAGCCTTTTCCTACCCCTCTGTTTCTTTCAGGGCTTCCATAGTACACCAATCCTCCCGACTCAAAACTTCCGTGTCACCAGAGGCTGGGGGAGGGGGAAATGGGGTTGGGGGGCGGTTAGTGTTTAATGGGTACCCAGTGCCAGTTTGGGATGATGACAAAGTTCTTGAGAAGGATGGTGGTGATGGTTACACAACAACGTGACCATAATTAATGGCATTGGACTGTACATTTGAAACGGGTGAAAATGGTAAATTCTGTGTTATGTCTATTTCACCACAATTTAAAAAAAAAAAACCCAAACCCAAAACTCATGTCGTCCTTGACTTGTGGCTACCTTGCTCTCTTCTCCCCAGCTTACTTTGCTACCAGGTCATTCTGATTTTTCACCTAGTGGAGATTCCTCAAACTTTTCCATACTCCAGAACCGCTAGGGACTTGTTAGAGTTATCAATTCCCAAGTCCTACCCACCTCTTTGGTGTAGGGGTGGGGCATGGAATCTACATTTTAAACTTCCCAACAAACCTGATGTGAGTGGACTGCAGACTGCACTTGGAGAAATAGTGCCTCTCAGTGTCTTTCGGTTTTGTCCCTTCCTCTTCCTTCTACTACCCCTATCCTTGCCCCGGCTGGCCCTCATCACCTCACACCTGGATTACAGCAACAGCTGGTCCGTCACTAGCCTTTCCCTATTCTAGCCTCTCCAGCTGCCAGGACCCATCTTCTACAAATATCTTTTGCATCACATCACTTCTCTGCTCAGAAGCCTACCATGGCTCCCTGAGACCTCTTAGATTCTATCTAAAGTCACTTGGCTGGCTTCCAGCCAAGTGAGCCTCCCACCCTCCCGCTTACCTTCTTCTCTGTTCACTGCCACCCCTCCCGTGCTCATTAGTCATTTATTTTCCTTATGTTAGTCCCTCTGCTAGTTTGGGGTGGTCTTTCTTCTACCTCACCCTTCCCACAATGAGCCCTGGAACACTTCTGATTATGTTGGAGGAATTATGAAAACTGTTCAGATTCTCTATCCTGCTTCTCATTAATCTTGCCTTCCCCCATTGTGGGCTTTGCCATTCACCAGCTGTATGACTTTGGGCAAGTTGCTGAACCTCTCTGTGCCGTAGTGTTTTCATGTCCTCATGTGTAGAATGGTGATCTCAATAGGGCATACCTCATATGTCTGTGGACAGGATTAAGAGTCAACAGATGTAAAAAGTCTTATGACGGTTTCTAGCATAAAGTAAGTGCCATGTAAAGTGTTAGCTACTATTAGTAATTAGTATGATCACCTCCTCTTCCAGCCAGCTCCTCTCTGGAAACCATGTCTTCTTGGAATAGCTAACAGATGGAGTTCTCTGTTAAACCTTGCCTGATCTTGTGGAGGCGGTTAAGTATTAAGTGTTTGGGTTTCAACAAGCTCCTGTACATGAGATAACCTGAGGAACTGGGCTGTCTACAAAGCTGTAATTATGTCCATTAATTTCTAACCAAGTAGGAGGAGAGGGGCTGAGATTTGAAAGCAAGATTTTCCAGAATAAATAAGATTGACGTTGTGAGGGCAACTTCGCAATACCTTTTTTTTTTTTTTTTTTTTTTTGAGATGGAGTTTCACTCTTGTTGCCCAGGTTGGAATGCAATGGCATGATCTTGACTCACTGCAACGTCCGCCTCCCGGGTTCAAGCAATTCTTCTGCCTCGGCCTCCTGAGTAGCTGGGATTATAGGCATGCGCCACCATGCTCAGCTAATTTTGTATTTTTAGTAGAGACGGGGTTTCACCATGTTGGCCAGGCTTGTCTCAAACTCCTGGCCTCAGGTGATCTACCCGCCTTGGCCTCCCAAAGTGCTGGGATTGCAGGAGTGAGCCACTGCACCCAGCCAACTTCACAATACCTGAAGGGACAGTGGATCATGCATCTTGTTTCCTATGGTCTTTCTGGAGTCCTTCTGCTGATACTCCAGGTCCCGGAGGCCCTGCCCCTAGCTTTCTTGTCTGAGCCCTCCTAGAACACCCTCCCCTGTGGCCATCCCCAGCTTGAAAGCCTCTCACTTTGTGTCTTAAGCAGTCATTGTCTGGAAATAACCCATCACCCACATTTCTGTTCTAGTCTACTTTTTCTTTAAATTGACAGACACAACTAAAATTATATGCATTTGTGATGTTTTGAAATATATACGCGTTGTGGAATGGCTCAATTTAGCTAATTAATATATGCGTTGTTGTTTTAGCTTTCAAATCCATGTCCTTGATTTTGTAGTGAATATAATTAATTCCTTTAAGGCCCACTGAATTCACAGTCAGTGTTTGTAATTATGTGTTCCCCCCAGCCCACCCGCATCTCTCTTTCTCTCTCTCAATGAATACCAAAAGTTCAAGTACTATAGAGTTGGGGGAGGTTTGGGAGTATTTTCGACATAAAAAAAGGGCCCTTATTGTCACTAAGGTTGGGAACCACTGCCCCGTGGGACATGTGGGAGCCATGGGAGTAGCACTAAGTTCTCTGGCTCTCAGTTTTCTCGTCTGTCAAATGGAGGTAAATCATAACTGCCTGTTTTTCCAAGGGCAGGAAACAGAGTGTTCTGTACTCAGGAGTGGGGCCAGGGAGCAGTGATCTTGTGATCCTTGCTGCTATGCTGGGAAGCCTCCATGAGGATGAGATGAGAGAATAGATGGGAGGGCACATGCAGAGGTGGCAAATGCAGGCAGGGGATGCGTACTGCTTCAAGCCTCATTATTATTTTCCTCGTTCTGGGTCCAGCTGGACCAGCTGAGCCCAGAAGCCTAAAACCCATGGAAGCCTTGCCAGGAGCAACGTGTTCTTTTGCCTTTCTCCACCCTTAGTTGCTTTTCTGTGGAGAAAAAACAACAGAGAGCTGCTCCTGTATGTGACTAAGAAACATCTACAAACTTCCTCTTATCTAGCCTAGTAACTGCTGTGGCCTCAGAAGTTGCAGTGTTTGTCTCTGTTTAGTCAGCGTTGCCTAGGAAACAAAGTTGTTCTCTCTTTACCACTACGTGACTGTGGGGCCAGTTTTTTCCCCTTTCTTGTAGAGAAAGGCTTGATGACCAGAGAGGTTTGGGGCGTTGCTGGGCTATTTTCTAGGTTTCTTTTTTCATCTGCTTTTTCTCGTTCAGCTGGAAGTCTGGCGTGGGAAGTCTACAGAAAATTAACCAAATAGCCACAAAGTCTCTAAGCTAGTTTTGAAAGGGGGAGGGATTTGGGAGTAAGTGGGGATTGGGAGAATTGGTCAGGGTGAGAAATGGCTGCCAGGGGACTTTGAATGCACTCGTTCGAAGTTTGTATCTGTACCAGCAGCTGTACAATCTGCATGCCATGAACCAGTTGGCAGGTATAGACAATGAACCTGGCATTATGAATATCAAGGTTGGGAGCAGGTGGGGAAACTGGGATTTGAGAGGCCAGCAAGGAGGAGTTTGCAATGTTCCGAAGGGTTTTGGTGATTAGAAAAGAACAGGTCAGCTGGGTGCAGTGGCTCATGCCCATAATCCCTGCACTCTGGAGGGCCAAGGCAGGCAGGTTCCTTGAGTCCAGGAGCTCAAGACCAGCCTAGGCAACATGGCGAAACCTCCATCTCTACTAAAAATGCAAAAAAAAAAAAAAAAATTCAGGAGTGGTGGTGCACACCTGCAGCCCCAGCTACTCAGGAGGCTGAGGTGAGGATCATCTGAGCCCAGGGAGTTGAGGCTGCAGTGAGCTGTGATGGCCCCACTGCACTCCAGCCTGGGCAACAAGAGTGAGACCCTATCTCAATAAAAAACAAAAAACGAAAAAACAAAAACAAAAACAAAATGTCAACGTGTATGACCTTTACAGAGGAAGAAGCAGGTCATTTTGATTATATTTAGGCAGTGGTTGATGTAAGGGGCAGAGGGCAAGACATCTTGGTCACCTTGAGGTTTGTGGCTCAGGAAAATCAAGGAGTTCTGTTTCCCCAGTTTCAAGTGGGAAAAGGATAGGTATATATGCTACCAGAAGCTGAGATGGAATGGAATCAGTTAAAGAGAGGTTTCCCTTGGGAACATAGTGGGCTTAGAACACAGCTCAGAGTCCAGAGGAAGTTCAGGTTAGGGCGTGGTAGAGGAGACACTAAGCACTCATCAACAACCAATCAGAGAACTGCTAGGACTCTGGATGCTGGGGACATGGAGCTGGGAAAGGGTAATGGGTGATAATGAACCCCAAAGAGAGGTGGAGGAAGGAATCTGGAGTCGGGAGCCTTAGACTTGGCCCTGCCCAAGTGGTTGGTGCGTTTGGTGAGAGAACTTTCAGCAGTGTCCCTGAGAACTTTGAGCAGGGACTGAGGACATCTTTCCTTGGCTGGAAGTAAGGGGAAGAGCACAGGAAAGGGGAGTGGTTTTGCTTCCTCATATATTCTCCCTCCTTCTCTTACTAGGGCCTTCTTAGCTCCTTTGCCAAGCCAAGTGTCACATGTGGATTGGTATTAAGGAGAATGCATTAAGTGACCCCGGTGATGTTTTCAGAAGAGAGGAGGCCCACGCCTGTTGATTTGGTTCCTCTCTTCTCGCTCCCTCCTATGTATACCCTGCCTGTTTCTTTTGGGCCTTCCTGGGGGTATCTTTTCTCCAAAATCATCCCTTCAAGCTACGGTTGTGTGTTATGAGTCACCTTGCCACTCACTCCGAAGCTCTCATATGAAAGCAGAGCAGGAGAGAGAGGAAGGATCTGGGCTTGAGTCCTAATTCCCATAATAGTCATGTGACTTCGGGCAAGTCACTTAAACTCACTGAGTCTCAGTTTCTTTATCCAGACAGTGAGGGCAAAGAGCATGTCCTTCATATGGGTATTGTGCAGATGACACGAGATCACGGCTGCAGCATAGGCCTGGCACTGACAGGGTGCTCAAGGGATATTCAGGGGGTCAGCAAAACAGCCCCTACTGGGTGAGGGGCCTCTCCCACCCAGTCCGTTTATACTCAGTCAGACACCAAGTTTATTTTTAGAAAAACAGAGCAAAGTTTATTGAAATTTCAAGCTACATTTGAAAAATCAAAATCCAAATCCTGGAACCATACATCAGGATAAGGTGTCAAAAAGTGGAAAGTGTTCACTCTCACAAAACCCGCTACAGACAAGCTTTCTGGGCACACCTCCCAGGCTCCATTGGATCAAAGCCATTCCCTTGTTCATCTCTCATCCACAGTAGGACACCATCCTTCTGTTCACTTGAAAGTTTTCCACAATAATTACAAAACAAAACAAAACAAAACAAAACAAAACAAAAAACGTTTTCAAATGACACTGTGAAGCCCAAACTGATCTTCTCTCAACCCCATTCTATGTAGTCAGCACCAGTGAATGGTGGGTTTGGCATTCAAAAGAGGACTTCACGTTTCAGTGGACAGCTGGGGAAAGGGTTGCAGCAGCAAGGCATCCGTGGCCGCATTCAGAGCCTGGCCCCTCTCCTTGCCTTTACTCTCGAGTCTTACTTAACCTAAAGGACAAACTGGGTCAACTTGGTAAATGAACACAGTCAAAGACTTAGCCATAAGAGGTAAGGGACCAGTCAATATTCCCAAGGCTGGTTAGGCCCTTCAACATGTAGGTGGATGTGTATATGTATACATCGCTACACTAAGATACAGATCTAGCCCTATGGGTATATATACGCATTTATGGCTATATAGAAAAACTATGCCAATACTAACCAAACAGAACTTTGTAAGCGGTCATCCCAAAGCTGTAATCCCACACTGGGCTGTGCACAAAGCCATGCATTATACCATATTAACCAACAGAAGGCTGACTTGGCTCAATCTCTCCCATCTGTGTCCCCTGCCTTCATGAAGCAGGGGAGAAGAGAGAGGTTGTCTCTGCTTAAAACAAGTGGCTTCTTCATAGGAACAGTCATTGTCAGGTGAAGCTGTTGAAGATGTCCATGGAAATGAGAAACAGACCCCTTAAACTTTCTGGAGCAAACTGGTGTCACACCTCAAACTACCCTTCTCCTTTGCCAGTTGCAGCTAAGTTGCCCAGGCCCTGGGAGCCCCCAGGGCGCGGTAGCATTAGAGGCTCACTGGCTTGGTGTTACTAGGCCCCATGCAACTCAGCCTCCAGAGACCTGCTCTTGTCAGGGGGTCTGTCACTGGAGTGGACCCAGGTGGCCATGTCCTTAAGACATCTCTTGGCACCAGCTATGCTAGGTGTAAAGTTCTCCTCGTGAGATGACGCTTGGGGAGCCAAAAACAAACTGGAAAGAACTAGGTAAAACAAGTTTAGTGGCTCTGCCCACCCTGAGGACAGAGCCACTTACACCGCAGAACCACCAGGAGCCTCGGGCACTTGTGGGGATTCGGGAGCTGGCTCTTCAGGGCTCAGACAGGACTGGAACTTCTCCAGCTGCTCTGGGCTTGCCAGGGTCTTCAACAGGGTGTTCTCACGCTCTAGCTGGGAGTTCTTCTCCACCAGCTCTCGGATCTGCTCCTTCAGGATCTCCACCTCCTCTCTCACAGCATACATCAGATGATTCTTCACCAGATCCTGCCAATGAGGGAATCATAACAAAGCCATTCCTTAGCCATCATGGACCCTCTGCAGCACCTTTGCTCTGCCATTGGTGTGCCTGTGCTGTCCTTAATGCCAGGGCCCTCCAGCCTTCCCTCAGTGAACTGGTCTGGCAAGTCCAATTCCTCGTTCACCTTTCTCTGAAGCACTTAAACCCTCATTCAGGAGAGCTACATGATTTGGCTCATGCTGGAGTTGAGAGCCCAGCTTTGAACTAGATAGGTTCTCCCCTCCAAGTTTCCAATGACTTTCAAAGCTGGCTGCTGAGGGGCCTTTGGGATGACACTTCTGCTGGTTGCCGGTGGTTTGCTATGTCCCCCATTTTACATAAGCCCCTGCTGCTGCTGATCCAGATCTGGGGAAAGGGGAGACCTGCAATGCATCCCATACTGTTTGTCTGCTGTACAAATCTTAACCAAGAGAATAAAATTGGCTATTTTGGAGTCTCTTCCCCTCCATATGACCCAGCACATTGAATTGCAGCTGTCCTGCAGCCGGCCAGTTAGCATGCAGGACATTGGCCTTGGGGAAAGGTACAGAACTCCTGCATCCTCTCTGAATTTGATGACTGCAATGGGGGCAGGGAAGGTGTCCTTAAGCTCCAGGGCACAATTAAGTGGCTCCCAACCGCTGAAGTCCTAACCCTCTGCAGCCATTGTGGCTGCTCCTTGGAGTATGACCTCTACCTGGTAAGGAGAGGGACAGGGGTGAGGTGCTTCGCTTCCTGTTTCCACCCAACTCCTGACCCCAGTCCAGGCTCTGCAGAGGCACTGCAGTGCTGTTGCATCCAATGAGCTCTGCCCCTTGCCAGCTGCACGATGCACACAAATGCAAGAATCTGAGCTCCCTGCCCAGCAACAGGCCCAGAAGAGAGTCAGAGCCTGCTGCAAAGACCTGAGATGGAGGAGAGAGGAAGAAAGGAGGGAGCCCGGGAAGGGAAGACTGGAAATGCCCTAAAAAGTGTCACTGTAATCAGACTCCACCTCCAGTGGGGATAGGAGGCAGGCTGTCGGCTTCCTCAGGGTTTTGGCTAACGGCTTTTTCACCCATTCCCTCAATCCTGCCCAGAGTTACATAAGCAGCAGCTAAGTCAGGGGATGAGAATGACGCAGTGTTGCCACTCACCATGGCCTGTTCGATCTTGTTGTCTATGGCCACCACGCTGGCTCCGGAGGCACTGCCAAGACAAAAAGCAAAGCGACCTATTACCCACTCGGTTCTACTCTGAGTACATGGCAGTTGTGGCCAAAGTCCTCCACCTGCCTTGGCTCTTCCTCTCTCTCTCTTTTTCTCGCCTCCCTGGCCCAGAGTTCCGGACAGTTTGTCCCCAGATCCTTCCTTAGCCCCTGCAGGAAGCTGCATCTCCTCATCGAGGCCGGCTCAGCGCTGCTGCCGCCGCCCCGAGTTCCGCCCCGAGTTCCAACCGATCGGAGCTGCGTGCCAGTCCTGGGGCGCACAGGCCACCGTGGCCTGCTCAGACGATATGCAAACAATGGGGGGTGCGACCCGGGGAGTACCCCACCGTCGGCCTACAAGGTCCCGGGCAAACCTACCCGGCTCTAAAGCTAGCTAGGAATTCCTTCTCGGCTGGTAAGCTTCCGGCCTTCTCCCAAGCGGCGCACGGCACTCGGCCAGCCCCCTGCCCAGCCCTGCCTGGCCCTGCCCGCCGCCCCTCTGCCTCCGGCTTCCTCTGCGGCTGCAGCAGCTCGTTTTCACGGCGCAGCGGCCGCAGGGACACTTCGACGACGGATCCCAGAGCGGCGGTGACCCCCCCTTCCTGCGTCCCCTACCCCCGCCCCTTCCCAGGATGCTGCACCGCGGGGAACGGGGACCAGCGGCGCACAGCTCGCTCAGAGATCCGGCTGGTAGCCCAGCTCCGGCCGGCGCCGCGGCTCGGTAGGCTCCAGAGTCAGCGGTTACCTGTTGTCCAGCTTAACGGAAACCACATCCCCTCCAAGCAGGGAAGAGAAGAAGGAGATGGAGAAATTGTGCAGCTGATAGACTGCCACCTCCATGGGGGTCTGATACATTTCGGTGTTCATGACTCGGGCTGCTGGGGAGCTCTGGCCGGGTTTCCTGCCGTGCTGGGCTGCTGGGCGGCTGCTGGGCGGCTGCTGGCAGGCTGCGCTGGGCTGGGCTCTGCGCTGGAGTCCGGCCCTGAGGCTAGGAGCGGGACGAAGGCTGCAGAACGAACCCAAAGCCAGGCAGGCGCTCCAGCTGGAGTGGAAGGGAAGTGACTCGAGGGGTGTCACCTCGTGTGTCACAAACTCCACGGCCGCCAGTCCAACCCAGACTCGGAGATATTTTGGCTCCTGCTTCTTTATATAGGAGGAGCCGGCTGCGTCACATGGCGTCAGGGGCCATGCAAATGAGTCCTGTACCGGGCTTTGTGGCCCAGTTAAACCACATCCCCTCCCTGAACCTTAGGCTGAGACTGTAAACAGTTCAGCGCTTTCTTGTACCAACTGGCATCTCCAAAGAGGGCTCTAGAGATTGATAAAAACCAAACTGGAGCTGATTTCTAGAGAAATAAGAAATACAAATGCCCTAACAAGAGGCAGAGGGCATTCAGTAGAGAACAGCGCTAGTTTGAAAAGCTCTTCTTCAGGTGGCAGCCAGCATGCCCCCATGGCTTTGTATGCTCTCCTATGTCATACTCCCTGACACCCGCCCTCACCATCACGGCCTCACCTTCTTCCCAGTCACTGCCCTCTCAGTCTCTCCCCTGCACACATACTTTGTCACCTGCACATTCACTTTCTAATCAACCCAGCTTTCCCCTCACCAGCCAGCTGGCATGCCGACCTGCCCTGAACCCCAGCACTCATCCACTTGCCCCTTCCTCTGAATGTTCAGGTGTGGGAGTACTTGTCTGTGGACTGGCACATGTACAGGTCTGTGACATGCATGTAATGCATGCACAGGTCCACTCTAATCTACAGATGCATATGTATGGTGTGCGGGAGCTGAGGTGAGTGGGTGAACATGTATGGGAGAGCAGCTAGGTGGGTGACAGAGGAGGTGAGGAGGAGACAGGGTATGGGAGTGAGTATTGGAGTGACCACAAGACGCCAGCCCTTTTCTCTTTGGTCTACCACATTCTACTCTTCAAATAAAATACATTAAACATTATCCAGGATCCCGTGTCTCTATTTTTTAAAAACAAAACTTTGTTACTTTTCTTTAAAAAAGTGAATGACAACACTCTAAACCAAAGGTATAAATATATATAAACAATCCCAGGAAAACACCTGCCCTGTGATGGGCCCAGCCATGCACCGCATTAGAGGGTACTTCAGGAAAAACAGACTCCAAACCATAAACTAGATGAGGTGATTGTTCCATAATAAAAGTTACACGTTTCCATTAAAACATATTTTCTTTATATTCAGCCTCAAGCTGAGGGGGGAAAAAAAAAAAAAAAGCACCAGAGACTTGAGGTCCTTTTCTTCCGCTCCTTCCTAAGTGAGGCCACCTGGTGGACAGAAGCAGGATTGCCACCAGAAGGAGCAAGAGGGGCAGGGACAGGTGATGGAACCGGGAATGTTATTTACACAAACCCAGGACCAAAGGAGAACACTGGGTTCCACCACATATACAATAGTTTGGATGAAGTTAAGGCCAGTACCCATGAATCAGTGCTCCACAGGCTGTGGTCCAAAGAAAGATCCTAATGCAATCATGCTATTGGAAAAGTACTGGGGCCTCTTATCAGCAAAGAAGGTAATTATTATTTGCTTCAGGACATTTATCTTAACCAGGTGCCTGGCACCAACACCCTGGCCAAGGCCCCAGCCAAGCCCAGTCTGAAGGCCTTGATTTCCTCCCGGCTTCCAGGGCAGTTATACCACTGAACAGCCAACATTTTTGGCTATGGTGTGGTGCTCTATTGGTGGATTCCAGTGGTGATAATATGTGTACAAGAGCCATTATATTGCAAAGTGCTGACCAATAAACTAAGTAAATCTGCTGCACTAGCCCGGGATGGTGTTTTTCTTCATCTCACTTTAGGTAGGAGACAATCCCGATCTCAGGACATTCCGTTAACTTTAAGACACAAGCTCTCTGAACATGGCGTTTGCACTAAGACAAGTGTAGTAGACAGAACACAGTGCAGACTATACTTATGGATCATCAAGAACATTCGTTGAAAAAAACTTCTTAAATCAGGAGCTTAACTAGTATCAGAATTCCCTGATATATTAGTATTAATCTGCCCTCCGCACCACATAGAGTTTTCTTGGTCCAGAAAGTCTCCGAGCTGACCTTTCATTGGCTTGTTAATTTTTCCTCAACTATTGCTTTCCCCTCCCCTCAAGATTCTAAGGAAGATGATGAGAAGAAAAGGGGACAGAGAAATAAGCTGGGCTGTCAGGGGGAAAACACCACCAGGAAAACAGGGCACAGGACAGAAGTAAAACAGCTCCTTCAACAGGGACTCCCTTATGTGGAGACAGAGGCAGAGAAATCCAGGGGGCATGGGAAGGGAAGGCAAAAGGGTTAAGGTTCCCAGCAAAGCTGCATTTGAATTGATCATTAATTTGTCTAGGGCCATACCTCCCTGAACACACCTGATCTCGTCTGAGTTGTTCATTAGTTGTACTTCAATTATGAAAGCAAACTGAGTCTGAGACTCACTGACAATTGTAGTTACTATTAATATAGCATCAGCTATGGGCAGACACTGTGCTGGCTGCACCACCAACCCCAAGGTATAGGCACTGTCACTATCATTTTACAGATGAAGAAATCAAGGGTCTGAGAGGCTACCTTGCCCAAGGCGGCAAAGGTAACAAATTACAGAGCTGGAACTGCAGCCCAGGGTCTTCCTGACCCAGAAATCAAATTTGTTCCTACTGCACTGATCAGTGAGGCAGGGAATAGGTTTGTTGAATGGGTAGAGGCTTGAATGAGTGAGTTGAGGAAGTTGGTAGGGGGTTTGGAGGTGCCAGAGAGTGGTAAGGAGGAAGAAAGGGTGAGAAGCAGCAGCCCTACTGTTAGAGAGGTCCAGAGACTGCCTTTGAGTTCTGCGAGCCTTGGCTTTTCTAACACGTGAGGCAGAGGAGAGCTGCAATGGGTGACTGGAACAATATCCAACTGTCCAAATGAGTTTTATGAGACGGCCATGCTCACACACATCATTCCAAAAGGCAGCCAAGCAATCCTCAAAGAAAGCTATCTGTTTGGGAAATAGGAGACATTAATCTAACAGGGTGGCTTCCAGAATGGAACATGTAGGCCTGGGGTGTACAATATTCCAAATCAAGTATGGAGTCTTGGCAGTACAATCACAATCCAGTCAAACTTTGAGTTCCTGAAGCCCCACTCACCGGCACCCTTAATTAACTCCTTTTTCCTCCTATTCCAGCTGTGCTCAGCTTTTAGGAAAATGAGGTCAATAAGAAAACAAGTTCATATCAAAGATTTAGTTTAAAAAAAAAAAAAAAAAAGACTTGGAAAGGAGGTCCCAGGTTCATCCCAGACTCAGACAAGCTCTCATCCTCTCTACATCTCTGGTTCTGTTGAGTGAGATGTGATCACCCTGAGACCTTATGATCCTCCAATAGGAAAGAATGAATGGATCCCAGGGTCCACTAGCTCCCTAAGGGAAGAATATGGACTTAAATGTCTCTGTAGAAAGATTTTCTGGCCAGGCACAGTGACTCACGCCTGTAATCTCAGCACTTTGGGAGGCCGAGGCCGGTGGATCACCTCAGGTTAGGAATTCGAGACCAGCCTGGCCAACATGGTGAAACCTTGTTTCTATTAAAAATACAAAAAATTAGCCGAGCATGGTGGCGCACGCCTGTAATCCCAGCTACTCGTGAGGCTGAGGCAGAAGAATCGCTTGAACCTGGGAGGCGGAGGTTGCAGTGAGCCAAGATCGTGGCATTGCACTCCAGCTTGGGCAACAAGAGTGAAACTCCGTCAAAAACAAAACAAAACAAAACAAAACAAAAACGAAAACAAAAACAAAAAAAGATTTTCCAACAACAAGGGCAGGGGAGACAAGGGTGGGTAGGAAGGGTGGGGGTGGGGGAAGGAGGAGGAACCCAAAGAGTTTTCTGCTTAATCCTCAGCACACCAGAAAATTTCTCCATCCAGAATAGCTGTTCCACACCTTGCAGTGAGTGGAAGTTTGTGCTGTACCTACCCATGATCTGATCCAATATTGAGACTCTCAGGGTCCTTGTGTCCCGTGGAAGTGGGCCCCAAACAGGAAACAGTTGCCTAGGCATTCAATGGCCCAGCTACCCCAACATTCACAAATGTTGCCAAATTCTCTTTCCGACATCCCATAACTCACAATGTAGGCCGAACCCAGAGCCAATACGGCAACAGTGCCTCACTGAGGAGCCAGGCCCTTTGCTGGCTCTCAGTTGTAGTTTTAATGGGACATACCAACAAAACAGACATAGCTGACCCTACCTTTCTCAGGGGTGACCTTCTAGATGGAGGGTGGCATAACGAGGACAGTGCCAATTCCCTTCATTTCAGGAGGCCTTAGAAGCCAGCATATTCCCTTTGAGCTGAAAGAAGTGCCTCAGCATTTCCTACTCATCTGTTCCCCTTCAAAAGCCAGACTGGACTCTCTAGGACAAGAGCCCTTCCTGCGCCAGGTTCCCATGGGACAGTAGAACAGAGACTGAGCAAAGTCTGGGCGGCATAACCCTGGGCAGGATCTCAGAGCCCTGATAGCGGTTGGACAGCAGATTCAGGGTGGGTGCGGTAGGTTGGGGGTGGTGATGAGGGGGAACATCTCACTTCCCTTTTTGTCACACTTGAAGTACTGTGTACCACACAGCCAGAAGGAAACTATTTATAGGCAAGTCTTCCTTATTATCTACAGGGAATGTTCCACCCAAAGATTCGGCAATGTTGCCAGCAAAACACAGGGTCCTGTGTCAGAAGAAGCGGAAAAAGACATGATGCGAGAGGTGCGGGAGAAGCCACAAAGCAAACATTGGGTTAGGAGCTGGAAAAGGAAATACAAAAAGGATATTGAGCACTAGAGCGTTAACACAGTGTTAATGGGATGGTTGAAAAACATCCCTCCCCACTTACTCCTCCACCGCGGGCCCCTTCCATCTGAAGCTCTGTCTAGTTCTAATTACTTACTTGTCCCTTTTTCTGAAGAGGCTGGGGGAATAAGGAGGCTGAAATGCCATGGTTTAATTTGTCCTTGCTTCTCACTTATCTTCTCTCTTCCCTTCTGGTTCCACTCCAGTGTGGGAGACTATAGACAGGAAGGCCACTGCCACTTACATAGTTACTTTGGTTTCATGGAAAATCCCCAAAGTCCAGAAGGAGGGAAGCAAGAAGGAAAGACGGAGAAAGAGAAAGTGCCTTGTTCTCTGTGGATCATGTGAACTGCCCTGCATGGCCAGGACACAGAGCTCCGAATTTCGGGGGCAGGAAAATGGGGAGGAGGATGCAGATGCAGATGCAGAAGGCGATGACGAGTGGGAGGGAGCCCAAGGAGAATCTTGGCGGAGATATGGACACTGTCTTGGAAAAGCAGTTCTAGCAATTGATTTGGGGCAAACTCTGGCACTGAATGATGGCAGGGGCAATGAATTGTGCCTTTCAGCTTCCTCCCGTCCAAGGTCCCATGTGAGCATCACAAACAATCTCTGAGTGACACCAGGGACGACAGGCGCAACCAAACCTTGTTTTAACAAGGCATTTTACCCCTCCTGCCCTCACTCAGAGAAGTAAAAAACTGCTCTTGTCAAATCACCTTCGTCACCCTAACTTTGGTGGCTCACCATGGTGGGGGGTGGTTTGTTCTGCCATGTCAGCAGGACTGGAAGTATTGGCGACTTATCCAGGAATGCAGTTTAGCTCAGTGGATCTTAAATTTCATGAACCTTGTGTCAATATTTATGCCTGTCTCCCTTCCCCTTATGCCTTGCAGCTGGGAAAATTTACCTCCATAATTTTTCCAAGCCCTCCTCTTATTTTCCACCCTCCCCATTGTCCATCTACAAGTAGGAAATAGATATCCCTGAAAACGGCGGTTGGTAAAACTAACCTTGGTAAATGGAGTCACTGTCCTCCTTTCCCCTACCCACACTAGTTGCCATTATCATTTAATTCAATTCAAATCAGTTCAATTCAAAGTTGAATGCTTATTCAAAGCGCAAGGCACATTTCAAGGAAATTTAAAACAGTAAATTGGCAGTACAAGTCCAAAATTGTGCTTCTTTCCAGAATATTCTAGGTCTGTGGCCAATTCAGAAGTCTCCTACTGGTTAGACCTTAGTGAAATGTTTGCTTCAGGAAAAAGCCTCAGGCTTGGGGGTGCTTGGGTTGGGGGGTGGCCTGGGGTTGGGAAGGACCATGCTACTACCATCTGGGGCATCATGGGGCAGAATGAGGCGTGCTTTTCTTCTCCCCACCCTGCCCCTCAACTGGTGCCCACCTAGATAGGATAATGCAGCAGCACGAAACTTGGGGTTTCTGTGGGATCTACCATTCCTTTAACATTGTGGCTGACAGTGCCAGGAAAGTTCTCTCACCCTTGTTCCCTTCCTTAACCCTAAGGCTTTGTAAAGCAAGGGAACAAGGCACAAGTATTTGCTTTCTGAGTTGCCAGTCCCTTTCTTCCAAGACGGGGGTCTTTGCTTAGCGTGGGCTCACCTCTCCCCGCCAACTTCTTGATCTTTGTCCTTTGACCAGTTCCTCTCAGCCTTACACTTGTCCCACCTCTTTCACAGGCAGGTGCTAAGGTTCCTTGCTCTCTCCTACAGACCGGCAAGCATCTTCAGGTAGACAAACAGGCTCCCTCGTCACAGCCCATCCTCTGGAAATCCCAGTGTCCTGCAGCCTTCCCAGGGGCTGGGAAAGAAAGCAGCAAGACTATGGCCACTCTTCACTTTTATGCGTCTGCACCAGCCCTCCACCAGTCTATCCAGGCCAGCGAGACACTGGCAAGGCCTCTCTCCATCCACTCTGCTCTGTGGAACAGTTCCAAGAGCCGAAATTCCAAGCCATTTTCTCTGGCAGTTGCCAGGGTTACTTTGAGTAGCATGTGGAGGACTTGGAGGCTATTGGCAATGCTTGGAAGACAGCAACCAGGAGGATCTTGTTGGGGATGGGGGTGCAGCAGACGAGGGGCCTATGAAGAGGGCAGGAGCACCTGTCTCCATTGCGGGCCCCACTATAGAATGGGTGACCTTTGAAGTGGCACAGGTTCTCTAGGGAACAAAAGGATGGTTAATAATGCTGGGCTCTTTAGTTCCTTGGCTATGATGCCTCCTAGGGCCCTTGCTTACCTCACAGCAGAGCTATTCACCATGAGCTCATTTGAGGTAGCTCCTTGATTCTCAGTTGTGGGACTCTATCACATGTGAAGAGGGGCTCTGCAGATTGCAAAGGGCCTCTGGCTCTCCAGCCATCACCACCCACTGCCTCCCACCTTCCAGGATGGATAGAAGGCAGCCTAGCTGGGGTGGGGGCAGTGGCAGGAGGCAGGGGGCACACTACTGCCAGAACAGAAAGAAAAGGAGAAACAGGGCCAGCTTCTCCCTGAGGAGGGCCCCCCAACCATGGGAACAGCACCAGGAATCTCAAAGGAGTGTTGAAAGGACTTAAGGAAGGTCTCCTGGCCTGGTTTGAGAATCACTGACAAGGAATACACACAACTTCTCAGGAAGAAAGAGTAGCACGGAAGCACACGCATTTGTGCAAACACCCTCTCCAGCCTTTCACACAGTCTAATAATTCACAGACAGCCAGGCAGAGAGGGGCATCTGCCCCCCTTCCCCGATGTTTTCACCTTCCCCATGACCCCAAAGGGGTAGTAAGGCCATAAGACATAGCAAGATAGCAAGGTAGGACACTCTAGACCATGCCAGAATGTCAAAAGTCATGGCCTCTGCGCTCTCTGACATCCAGAGCTAGCTGTGTGCTGTGCAAGGGTGACAGGTGACAGGGTCTTAGGGGAAGCTTGAGGTGGTATTCAGGTGGACACAGGGGGAACCAATTTGAAGCCTCATACTGCATACTGCGAACAGGAAGTCCTGGCACTGCCAGAAGCACAGTTTTCAAAGACGTCAATCATGCATTATAATGGGCTCTTTTAAATGAAGGAGAAATAAAAACAAGTACCATTTGTGCACAATCAATCATATGGACGCCTAAGAAATGATTCCCACAGGCTCCTCTTGAGGACAGTTCTAACTAGAGCCAGTCCTGGCATAGAGGCCCTCTGTGACCTGAGAAGTGTGATCTGAAGGGCGGTGAGAAAAAAAAAAATCCCTCTCAGTCAGCTGTTTTCCAGACCGCTACTGTGGTCCTTACAAATGCCACCATGAGAATCGTGCCTTTGGGTTCCAATGATCTCTCCTGGAGTTCTTCGTTTATACTTTGAGGAATGAGAACAGCTTCTTTTCCAATGCAAAAAGCCCTGGGAAGGTGCCACATTCAGCCACTATCAGTTCAAATACTTGAGTATGAACTAAATTATAGTATTACTTTCAACAGAGTAGTCAGTGACCAATCAGCGTCAGCAGACAATTGGACACACAGCAGGTAAACCTTGATGGTGGGCTGCAGTGGGCCTAAGGGAGATTGTGGAAAATGCAGGCATCCTGGGCTGCAGCCCTAGCACGTCTAGTGGAATAGGTGTGGGGCAGGAGAAGGGTATTTCTCAGGTGTTTTGGATGCAGCTCTTTTGACACTAGTCCATGGAACTGCTTTTAGGAACTGCTGGCCTAAAGGTAAGAGCCAAGAAAGGATCTATCTGAAGAGCCCCTATGGTGCCAGGGGCACTGAGACCCACTTCGTGTGACACATTCGGACGAGGCTTGGCATATTCTAGACCTGCTGTCTGTTCTGCCCTTTCTCTCACTCCTGAAAGTTTGACCAGAATGTGAGTGAGAGCTACTATTAGAGAGATGATCCTGAACATGCTCTGATTTATATCCAAATCTTTGGCAATTTTTGCCTGCCTGTTAAGAGGAACAGATGCCTTTTAAGACACTTCACAGTGGTCAGTGAAAACTCTCAGCCTGGCAGGTCAGGGACATGCGGCGGGGGAGGGATGGGCATCGTTGTGGGAAAGAGAGAACCCAGCATAGAGAAGGGGAAGGGGTTGATTTTTCTCTAACAGCATAGTTTGGTCAATGAACTGGCCCAACCTCCCTTCTACAGGAACCAGCTCTTCTCCAGCCCTGTGGCTGTCACTGCCCAGTCAAACCTGGGTCAATTCCCAGGTGAAAGGGGTGTGACTCATTCCCCCCTCAAGAACCTGCTGGGGCTGACTATAAAGTCTTGCCAGGATCTCTGCAAACATGCCCGTCCCCACCCTGATCCAAGCCTGGAACTCACCCCTGCCTACCATCCTCACCCAATCCCATTGCTTGTGAGCCCCTCCCTGGCAACAAGGCCATCTCCCCTGCTCACTGACTCCCCTCTCCAAGGGGGAGCAGGAGAGGAATTTACTGTTCTCTGTGGTATGCATCCGGCCTGTCTTTTGGCCTTATTTTATTTTATTTCATTTTATTTTATTTTTATGTTTAATTTACATTGTTTGCTAGGTTTGGGGCTTAAATAAACAAAAGCTATGCTTCTCCCAAAGGCCTAGACTTCCTGGTTGCCTGCCAGCAACAGAGTGACCCTTTTAACCTCTTCTCTTGTTCCTTGAGACATTCAGTGTTGGGGTGGAGTTGAAAGAAAAAGATATTTAGGGTCAAAAACCTGGAAATTCTTAGTGCCAGCCTAAAATACCATCCCCGGCACTTGCCGACAGTATGAATGTTAAGCATTGAAGCCACCTTACCAAGGACAGGCGGCTTTTAAGCCCACAACAAGATTGTAAAAATAAAGCACAAAAATGGAAAGTTCAAAGTATTAGCATTGATTTCTTTTCTTTCTTTCTTTCTTCTTCTTTTTTTAAATCTACTCTACAGATGTCTTTGTACCACCAAGCAAAGACAGAAGTGCCCGGGTCTCTGTGGGTGGGGCCTTTGTGGCACGAGCAACCTTAAAGACCTATAGACACCAGAGCATGGTGGGCCTGACCAAGAAGACTTCTTGCCAAAGCTCATACAACTTAAAAAATAAGGGGAACACTAGCCCCTATGTCCTAGGGATAGAGCTCTAACAGCAAACTAACGAATCCTGGTCAACAGTTCTGACATCCTGTTATTTGCTAAAACTAATAATACCATGGAGTTTGTTGACAGAGTTGCAGAAGAGCTAAAGTAAATATGGAAACCGAGGAACAGCCAAGTATAGACAGTTACTAGCTCAGCAGTTGAGAGGACAAGAGTTTCACAGATACTCCTTGGACATCTTGGGGCACCGGGCACTGAGCATGATTGGGAGATGACCCAGAAGGCATCTGTCAGGTCACTGGGTGATTTCTCTCCAACGATAGGCTGCTGCAATGATGGGTTTGGCCTACAGAGCTGGTACTGAGCTCTCAGACAGACAGTAATGAGATGAAAAATTGAGAGGGACTCCCCTGATGCATTTGTGAAGGGAGTTATGCCCCAAGAAACATCACGTTAGCTCCCATTTTAAATGAACTTGTTCAAGTGGGAAGAAAATATGTCCGAAGGTCAGAGTTTTTTTTCCACCTTGGCCGCTAGCCAGCTGGAGACTTCATGGAAGACCTCTAAACTCTCTATGCTGCTAGACCCGCATCCCTGAAATGGGAGTAATGCCACACAAGGTATGCGTGTTTTATGGATACCCTAATGTCTGGAAACATAAATATATAATTTTATTTTACTTTTTTACAGATCAAAGATGTCTTTGATGACTTTATAAATATTTACCTATGGACTTTATGGACACCCTGTAGGAAGCATAACTGAGCTCTTTGGAGAGTGAAAAAAAGGGCTACAAGAACGTGACAAACTCTATGAAAAGTAAAAACTCTGGTTCCCAAACACCGCTGGCAAAATGGCTCCCCAAGTGAGCAGCCCTTTTAACACTGTTTCAAATTTATCTTTCTAACCTTCTGTCTGGTTTCAATGTTTGTTCTCATGGTTTCACATATACTGCTACGGGGAGGGGGTAGTTCGAGAAGTTGTTGTTAAAATGGAGTCCATATTTAAATTATTCTCCTGAAGGTCCTAGCAATGTTTCCCTGTATGTAGAACTTCTAACTTGCACAACGTTTTGACCCCAAGAACCACTTTGATAGTATAAACAATCAGTAATCAGTAAGACCTCTATTCTTTCTAGCAGTACTGAAGGCACAGTCAGACAATACCACGACTGAAAATGGGTCATGCAAGGTCTCAGGTGAGCACTGATTGGCTTTCTACACTAGAATATAAACCTTGTGAGGGCAGGGGCTTATCTTATTTACTACTGTACACCCAAGGCTTGGACCGGTGCCTGGCACGCAGTACAAATGCAGTAAATACATGCTTAGTAAGGAAAAAAAAAAAAAAAAAAGATTGTCTATGTGTTAGGACTTTGCTAATGGCCTCGTGGAGAACTATAGGCACATTCATGAATTAGTCTTCTGTTAACACTTTAATTTGGGGACAATCATTGTTTGAGAGAAACTTTGCAGTTACAAACACAAAAGACCTGTGAAAATCAAACATACTTGGGAAACCCAAACATAGTTTAATTTAGTAAGTGGCCGCTAATGACCTGGAAGCATGGCTCAACCACTTAAGTAAAAGGGATAATACACCCATGTGTGTGCTCCTGGTTCTCCACTAATGCTAGGACTTGGGTCAGTTTCCATCTTCAGCTAAAGGGGCTGGGTCGGTTGGGAACAGGTCACCCACAGTGAGCAGTAGAGGGTGATAAAGCCCAGGAGCAGGGTGGCCAAGTCTCAGCTGGCACCAGTATCAAAGAGGGATTTAGGGCTAGCAGGCCTGACGCTCTGAGTGAGTGGCAGCCATATAGCTGGAATGACGGGAGTGGGGGGAGGACAAAAACCATCTGGACTAAAAATACCCTGATACTCACTAAGATAAAGGAAATTCTCACCATTAATGTCACCCTTGGGTTTGAAGTCTTGAGGTGCCCTGTTAAAATGGAAAGTCTTTCTCAGAAGGGGAATTGTTTAGTTTTTCTCAGGGAAGGGATGTGATGACCTGCCTCAGCTTGATCAGAATAGTGGGAGGGGCTTCTGGGAGAAGTAACCCAGGCTGGCTAAGTATAGACTGGTGGGGTGCTGCCTAGGGTGGGGCATCACAATGGGTCCTGGTTATCTGGTGGCCTTGGGATTTCAGGGGACAGGCAAATGTGGCCAAATATTGAAGACTCACTGGCAAGAAACCAAACTGCCTCTGAGTGGGCAGCTTTAAGAGTAGTAGAGTTTAGGGCAAAGGAGATTGTTTTCTCCTTCTGTTCTTGGTAAATGAAAGCAAGCTGTTATGAAGATGTCGTGAGGAGCAGCAAGGCTGCCTTGAGCATATTAGGGATGTTAATCTTCAGCGCTCCCTGCCTGGGAGACCCCGTTTGCTTGCTCATCAAAACATCCTCCCCGGGCGCATCCTCCTCCACCTCTACTGCCTCATTTATATGGTGGCATAGCTGAGAAATTAACCCCCAGAAGAGTCTGTGGCTGCTGGGGGTTGATGGATTCTTAATCCCTGGGGTAATTTCTTTTTACCAAGAGCCTGCTGTGAACCCAAAGGAATGAGTCTAGTGGGAGAAATTCCAGGCAGAAGGGCAGGACGCTGAAGGAGCTTTCTTTGACCATTTTCTGCCACTTTCTGCTGGCAGTGGCCTTCTCAGCCTGTGCACCAGTCAGCCCTGGCAGCAGACACAATACTGACACTAGAGCTGGCGAGGGAAGCCCTTGCCCCTCATCACCACTCTTTCTTGCCCTTGTAAAACTCTGGAAAAACCTCAGCCCTGGAGCTCCCTTTAGTTTGACCAGGTGATAGCCAATTGCCTGACACTAGGTAGAGCTGGGCCGATAGAGGGAGGCAGGGGAGTGGGGCTGGGCATCTCCCCCCTCCACCCCCGGGGCCCCATTGTGAGGTGTTGACAGCTGGGAGAGGACCTGAAACCAGTTAGCCTGGGGCTCCCAGCCAGCAGTGTATTTTCATCTTGTTTTGACTGGGACCGTCCTCCCCTGTGTAAACACATCCATGTCAGGGGGAAGAAAATGTAGAACAGCTTAAAATAAATGGGTGGAATGCCTCCCACTCATGAATCACCAGTGCAGGGAATGCCCTGCAGGTGGGCCTTGCTTTAAGCAAACCTGACATTATGAAAATTTTAACTTAACAAGAGGACAAGGATGGACAGCTGTTAGGACTTGACCTACCTCTGGGAGATCTCAAAGCGTCATCGGGTCCAAATAATATCAGCAGCTCCCATGTACTGATTGCTTAGTGAGCACTGCCTAAAGACATTAGATACATTAACCTTTTGAATCTTGTCAACACTGTTAGGAGTTGGGTATTATCTTATCATTAGACTTGTTTTGTGGATGAGGAAACTGAGGCTCAGAGAGGTTAAATAACTTGCCTGGGGCTACACAGCAAGCAAGTGGCAGAGATCAGATGAAACTCCCTGGTGTGTGATTTTAAAGCACTGGGCTGTCTCTAGCTGGAATTGTGCTTTGTTCTGAGGAGGGTTCCAGGCCCAGCTGCACTCCAGGCAGTAACTGGAACCTGCACTAGTGTTCCTTCCCACTGAACTCTCTCCATACAGCTGCAGAGGAATTTGAAAAGGGTCCTTATCAGGGTCAGGGTGGGGAAGGCCTTGGGTGGGGGCTGTTTCTTTCAATTGACTAAAGGACTCCCAAGGCAATTAATTCCCTGGAAGAGTAAGCCCCCCTGGAATGCCAGGATGGGATGGATCATCTCCATTTCAATTCAGGGACTGGCAGATTGTTTATGGGCAGCTGCTTGACCAGTCTCAGGGCAGGCCACTCAGTAACTGCAAATAAGTACAAACTACCAGACAGCAGGCTGGGGAGGGGACAAAAGACCAGTATAATCCAGTATAAGCAAAAACCGAATGTAAACACATATTTTGAAACAAAATGTCACCAATCATGGTCTGTGCAGGGCTGGCCCCCAGGGTAAACTGTGAAAGTATGAGTCTGTCTTCAGAACCTTCCTGCTTCCTTTTCGGGTACCTTCCTCCTGTCTGTTCCTTTATGCCACCTGTGCCCTCCTGCTGCCTGGAGTTTGATGGGTCCCATAGCTTCAGGAGTGCAGCAGGGGACCTGCCTTCCTTAGCAATGCCCTCTTTAAGAGAGACTCCCAGTCTCCTTCACAAAAATCAAACGTAAATGGCCTTTGGCATTTAAAAGGACAAATCGAAGAAATTTGTGTAAATTCTAGGTAATGGTTTAACAGGTTTTTCTCAGTCAGATCACAGGGGCTTTAATCCAAAGATTTCGGTCAATGCTATAATTTTAGTCATACGTAGGGGGTGGTGGGGAAAGAACAAGCTGGAGAGATACAACAGTGGGGGAAAGATTGCTTATCAGTGATGTTGAAATCTTGCCAAGTTGGCCACAATTGACTGTGACTCTAGGTAAGGCTGGCTGTATGAATGTACAGGGATGAATACTATGCTCTTAGCTTGTGCCGTATTCTTTCCAGAGCACAGTGGAAAGAGCACTGGAATGGTAGTCAGGAAACCTGGGTTCTGGTCTGAGTTTGCCCCTGACTACCAGAACAGAACAACAACCTTGAAAAGTTCCAGAACCATTCTGGGCCCATTTCCCCTAACTATAAAACGAGAGGGTTGAGGCTGTAAAATTATATTTATTTGGGTGCTTTTTTGATGAATGATACCTCTATTTAGACTGGGAGCTATATCCAAAGTTTCCTACAACAGTGTCTGGCATATAGCATGTGCTCAATAAATGGATTGTGTTGAGTGAAATGAATGAATGAATGGCGAGAGTGACTTCTAAGGTGACTGCTCAGTTCTGATAGTCTCAGCCTCAATCTCCTCAGATGCAGCTATTTGCAACCATGCTTCTTGAGTCAAGAGGCCTTGGCCAAGAGCTGGGTGAGGTCTTCAGGCCCTTGCCCTCAGGACCAGATCATGTCTGCCCCCATGGGGTACAGGGGCAGCCTGAGCTGGGGATAAACAGATCTGAGACAAAGGCAGCAAGCAAGAGCTTCCAAGAGGTGCGGAAGGCTTGCAGGATGCTGGATGGGGATCGGGGGAGGGAGAGGGCTGTAGGAAGGGCAGGGTAGGTCAGGAGGAGGAGCCAGGGGAGTAACTTTTACAACATTTTCTGTAAAACGGGAAACCTAGATAACAGAGACCTGACGGGTGTCTGGGCTGAGGTAGGGAAAAGTGCCCAGTCGCATGGTGACTCAAGGTCAGGAGCTGGAATGGGGCCCAGAGCTCTCAAGCCTCTGCTCACTCCCTTGGGACTGGCCCTTGGCTCCAGGCCAGCTCCCTGAATAGTTCCCCCAACCCCCACCCTGCCCCTCCAGGATTTCAGCTTCTTAGGCCAATCTGCTTCCTTGTCCAGCCACTGCCTCCACTGCCCTCCCTTCCCCTCCCTCTGCCAAGGCTACATGGAAGTCCTTCTCCAAACTCCCTCCAAGGACTCAGCACTGGGGCCCAGTGCAGTCACCCATTAGAGCTCTCCAAGGCCAGGCCAGCTTCTGGGCAGACTGGCCCGCCTTCCCAGTGTTGCCCACATTCACACTCTGACATAACTCCTCCCCTCCTTATGCAAAAGGAAGGAGGCTTTGCCAGCGCTACCTTCCTCCCCTTCAAACACCTCCCCCTCCCAACCCGCCCGCGCCCTACTCCAGCCTACTCCATCACCCAAGCCTCTAGGGACACTCCCAGACATTGTTCTCAGGTGCCAAGATGTTCTTCCTTTCCCTCCCTACTCTTTCCTTCAGCAGCACCCTTTCACATTATAACAGGGGCTGCAGTTCCAATCCAAAAGAGTGAATCTTCAGGGGTGAAATTTTAAGTATTAGTGAGTTGGAAGACAGAGAGATTTATGGGGCAGAATTCCTCCCACTCCTCCATAATAACACTATGGAGATAGTTACCCACTCTAGATACTCATTAGGCCAGTTCTGGACTTTGCTGCCCTGGGAGTTGGAAGGCTGAAGTTCTGGTCCCACCTCTGCCATTAAAATAGTCTATGTAGGCTGAGTGTGGTGGCTAACACCTGTAATCTCAGATCTTTAGGAAGCCGAGGCGGGAAGATCGCTTGAGGTCAGGAGTTCGAGACTAGCCTGGGCAATATTATGAAACCCCGTCTGTACAAAAGAATTTTTAAAAATTAGCCAGGCGTGGTGGTGCACACCTTTAGTCCCAGCTACTCCCGGCCGAGGAGGGAGGATTCCTTGAGCCCAGGAAGTCGAGGCTGCAGTGAGCTGTGATTGCACCACTACACTCCAGCCTGGGTGATAGAGTGAGACCCTGTCTCAAAAAAAAAAAAATCTCTGTGTAACCTCTAGCAAATCACTTCATCTCTCTGCGTCTGAATTTCATCTGTCAAGTGGGGGTAATTACCCCTGCCGTACCCACCTTGGCAGGGCTGTTACAAAAATTAGAGACAATGTGTGCATGCGTGCATGCACAAGTGCACAGGCATGCATAACACAGAGAGAAAGCATGCGCACTTTCTACATGGCAAGACCCTGGACAAATATTAGGGATTATTATCCCTGCTTCCACCTCCACTGCAATGTGCTTGAAGTACTCATTCAGGTTACTTGGTAGAGCTCTCTTCACAAAAAAAAATGCCAGTGTACCTTAGGCCTGCCCCTTTCTTCTCTCCCAATTTCTGTCCCTCCCCCAAGGCTTGGCCCTTAGCCACATTTGGTCTCCTGCACACCTCCACCCTGCTTTAAGAACATCTCCCACCCCACCCTTATCCCCCTCACCACCCATCCTGTCCCCTCAAGCCTTCCTCCACCAGCTGAGGGCTTCTTGCCATGCTGTCTCCTTCTCTTGCTACTGTGCCGAATGACCCCGCTTTTACAGCCCTGACCTTGGGCCCTCTCCATCAAAGCTTTAAAGAGGAAGGGACTCTGGGGGGTAATGACTGAACCTAACAATTTTCTACAGAGACTGAGCACAATGCGGAACACCCAGCATGTGCTCCAAAAACACACCATTGTTTGGTTACTTGCGCTGGGGAAGATGTTTGGGGTGGAGTCTGCTTTGGGGCTCCTGAAATCTTGCCAGATAGACAACTGCCTGCCTCACCTCTAGGTTCGGCAGGCACTGCCCATCTGATCTTCCCACCCATTTTCCCCTTCACCTCTCAACCCAGCGAATGGGCTGGGCTGTTTCATCCCTAGGACCTGCACACTAGAATGTGATTTCAATCCTCCCTGGCCTAGTGCCACTGAGTTTCTCTGGTCTCCCCACCTTTCCCCCAGGGATGACAAGCTAAGGAGCAGTCTGGGGCACCCTCTAAATTTCCCAGCACAAACAATCAGCTCCCTCTGTAGGGCCACACCCAAGAGTCTTCTCACCTGAAGAAATCTGGGCTTCCCTTCCCAGAATTGAGGGTTTTGGGCTTTGACCTAGGGGCTGGAAAATGGGGCCCACCATAGTACAGTGTGTATCTAACAGCTCTACTCCTATACACGGTGATGATATTCTCCTTGGCTGGAATGTCTCTCGCTCTGAAAAACACTGGGGAGAGTGTGTCTCCCAAATTGTGCAGGCAAAGCCCTTGCTTTCATCCAAATACTCCCTCCAGGCTGCATTTCAACCCTCCTCTTTGCAAAGAAGGAAATCATAAGCAAAAGGTGACCTTGCTAGACCTTGCCAGGGAACTGGTGACAGGGTGGCAACGCATGGCCTCATTTTTTGGCCCCTGCCACCTGTCTGTCTCCCTCCCTCTGTCTGCTGCTGGGGCCTTATGTTGGCAGGCAAGTTGGGAGGAGGTGGGACTCTCTGGAGAGGCCATCTGGGGAAGCTGGTCCTGTAATGGAGGCGAAAAAGGTGGTCTTGGGGGACCAAGGCTCAGGTAGGTGAACGTGAAGACTCTGAAGCAAGTGAGGGAAGAGGGAAGTGGGAGGTTGGCAAGAAAGATCATAAATTGTCACTTTTTTTTTTTTTAACCAGTAATGCTAAGAGTAATAACAATAATAATAGCTACTACTTATTGAGAGTTTATTATATACCAGGCACTGTCCAAGCACTTTTCACGCATTATTTTATCTATTGTTCACAACAACTCTATGTAAAAAAAAAAAAAAAAAGATTGCAGATGACAGATGAGGAAGCAGAACCTTATAGAGGTTGTAACCAGCCCAAGGTCACAGTTAGAGCTGGGATTTGACGATCCAGTTGACTCTAGAACCCACACTCTTCCCCCTTACCCAACCCTCACTGTCCTTGCCCCAAGCATGGGTCGTCACTGAAGGGCTCACCAGGCACCATCCACCACAGTTTGGCCTCTCAAGGCCCTTGGAGCCTCAGTTACTTGAAATTGTTTTGTTTTGTTTTGTTTTGTTTCACTCCATTTTTTTTCTCCCTAAGAGGCCAACATACCAATGAGGGATTTGCTTAATAGCATCCAACAGATGGGGCAGGAATCACGCAAGAGTACTGGGCTCTGAATCAGGAGAAAGACCAACTTTGCCCCTGGTCCTGCCATGAAATTGTCATGTGACCCAAGGCAGGTTGAATGCCCTCTCAGGGCCTTGGTTTCCACACCTGTTCAGCGCTATTCTTGGTCCTGGGCAGGGATCAGTGATGTATAAAATTCAACAGTATCAAAGACTTAGTGATGGGCCCTTGACCTCACTCTCCCCAGTGGAAGAAGGCCTGGCAATTTGAAAGCATTTCAGCTCCCCACCTTCCACTTGGAAATCATGAGTCTGCTGTAGCATTCACCACCACCCTCAGCATTTGATTCCAGGACCAAGTAAGACCTCCATGCCAGGCAACGGCTCCTCACCAGCATGCCCTCCAACCAAGCCCTCTCTCACTGAACATGCGTTAATGTCCTTTCTAATCACCCCTCTGAGATGTCCTTGCCTTGCTTTTTCCTTCCTCTTCTCCTTTTTCCCCTCAGCACCCACCTCCTCAGCTGACTATTGCTCTCAGAATGCCATTCTCCTTCACTCTTGACATATGTAGCTGACCCATACCAACCAACTGGCTTCTTCCCTCTGAATGCACAGTTCTCCCCTTTGGCTTACTTGGCATCTTCTGGCTTCTTTTTGTTGTGTTTTGTTTTTTTACATATTCAAAGAGATGAAAGGAACTCTGAAGATGAACTGGTCCAATTCTCTCCCTTTTTGGAGTGAGGGAACTGAAATGTGGGTAGAGCCAATGACTTGCCCAAGGTCACACAGACAGGTAGGGACAGAGTCAGTACTCCAACCAGGCCCGTGTAATTCCAGAGCCTCTGCTCTTTTACTCTGCTCCCTTGGCCTTTAGGCCTTGGCTCGCCAGCCACCATCACCATCCCCTTCTCCAAGTGTACCTGTTTTTCATGACACACCACTGAGCACTGATTCTATTCTCTAATTGTTTGCTATGTGTATATCTAGTTTTCCTAACAACAAAGCAGTATGAGTGGTAAGGGGCTAACTCATTCCTCTCACTTGAATGAGGTAGAGAGGAGGGAAGTGACCTGCCTAAGGTCACACAGCTCATTAGTGATAGAATTGGGAACAGGATCTTGGTCCCCAAGCCTCAACTTGGGGCCACTCCCACTACACCACAATGCAGCGCACCTCTCTTTCTCTCCCCATTTCCCCCTTCTGTGCTGTCATGGAATTTTACAATCTTGTCCCTTTCTTCTTTATATTCTTCTTCTCATTCCTAAATTCTGCATTTTTCATAACAAGCCTGCTGGATTTTAGAACTGGAAGGGACCTCTACCTGTCACTTAACAGACGAGAAAACTGAGACCAGGAGAGGGAAAACAGAGTGCCTGAAATCACACAGCTCAATAGTGGCACACTGTGCTTGATTTGTTTGGCCGTTCTTGCTTGAAAAGCCCCTTTCCAGGCGTGACCAGATCCAGCAAGATCTGAGAGTGCTTGGGCCCAGGGTCACACAATGTCCCTGGGGAAAAGTAGAAGGAGCTGAGAGGCCCGGAACCACCCACATCCTCTCACATCCCACCCCGGGAAGCCCAATTTGGCCTTGCTGAGGGAGGTGACTATCAAGTATGTGTTGAGATAAAGTCATAGCCTCTCCAATTCTCAGTTCATGGCCTAGACAGTGGCGTCAAAGCCCAAATGGGCTGCAAAACGAGGTCAGTTAACTGTCCTCTCAATGGAAAAATCTTGTTAAATCAATAGCACTTAAAACGTCAACAGACCCAGAGACCTTTCCTTTGTTTGTTTTTTCCTCCTGGGCCGGTCTTTCTCACCCACCCTGCTGTGAAGGCACAGACAACACAGGAATCCAGCAAGGGAAGTTGCAAAGGCCAGACCACGGCTCCCAGGGCCCCTGGACCAATGGGGGACAAGGGGCATGCTGAGGTATAAATGACTTGTGAAGACCCTGGCCAAATCCCTCCTTATTCCCCCAGGCAATGTTATTCAGATTCAAGGCCCTCCCTAGCAACTGGCACCTGGTTGGAAATAACCAGGAGCTACTCAAAACTCCAGTAGAGATTCTGGAAGCTCATCCCTGCCCCAGCTTTGCCACACAGGGGTTTCACTAAGTAAGAGAACAACCAGAAAGCCAATTAGACACCACCATGGGGCCTTCCTGCATTGGGAAGTGTCTGAGGTTCTCAGACTGGAGTGGATGTTGGCTCTTTTCCCAGACATCCTCCCCACTACACACCATGGGTGTATTCTACCTTCCCGCCACGCACAAAGAGGGTGGCTGCCTCCATGCTGTTTTTTTTTTTTTTTCCAAACAAGCTTCTTCCTGCTCCCAAACTGATCCTACTGCAGAGCCTGTACTTTCTCCCATTAAATGAAGTCCTTCATATGAGAGTATTGTGAGTTGATTCCAACCAGGATTCATTTGACAAAAATTTATTGAGCCCTTACTTTGTGTCAGACACTGGTAGCTTCTCTCAACAGTATTTTGTGCTATCAAAGACCATTGCATCCCATGAGTTCCCATTGGGAAAACAGGGCCAGATCAATGGCAGATTTGTTGCTACCAGGCAGAGAAAGCTCAGCAGAGATGTGAATTTAGGTTCTGGGAGTAAGTGTGTGCCATGGTGTGGGTCCCTCGACACTGGGATATTGATGTATGGGTGCCTGGGGTGGTGAGCTGGGAGATGCCCTTTCCATATGAACTCCTAAGACCAGGGACAAACACTACACCCCAGAGAAGTTGTCCTGGCTGGCTGCAAGGGGCAGAAGTGAGGACAATTCCAGGGCTTTCCATAGCTAAGAAACAACTGTGTCCTTTGGTCTTGGTCCTAGCAGCAGGGATCACTGCCTGTTGGCCTCCCAAGCAAGTCAAGGAACAGGCATTTCGGGAGACGCAGCCCCCTCTTTTTTGATATGTCCCCTGGGCACCGGAGTTTGGTTCCGTTGCTGGTCAAGACGCATCTAAGACATTTAAAGGCAATTAGGTAGCTCTTCAGCAGAAAGGTTTCCTGGTTAAACACCCCATCCCTACCTCTTGAATGCATGAACAAGATTTTGCAGCTCATCCTCTCCTAGGCAAGGTCTTGGCCCTGTGCCTGCTCCCCCAACCCTGCCCTCTGGGTGATCTTGCTCAAGGACGCCAAGGGAGTTGGTGGCAGAGGCTGGGAGCACAGCCCAGGTTTCCTGGATCCTGGCCTGGCACTCTTGCCACCAGACCCTGTTGCCGCTCCCTCTCCTCTCTTGCCCTTTGTGCCCAGTCTGCACCCTCTGGAGGCGCATGCCCCACATCCTACTAGTTTTCATGGGCGAGATGTTTCTATTCAACACCAGTTGGCAGTTCAGCCATATGGGGCATAGGGAGTCTGGCCTTCTGCTACCCATGGGGCCAGGCCTGGGTGAAGGGAGGGGGAGAGTAGGCTACCCAGCAGAGCTGGGCCCTTAAGGCAGTAATTTTTACCAGGGGCTGTAAGTGTGGCCCATGAGCTTGGCTTCCCAGAGCTAGGGCCAGGTCACTGTGGGGTCCCCCCACCCCCAGCCTTGTAGCCATGACACATGGTCCTACAAGTGCTGAGTGGCATTGTCAGAGCCGGATGCAAACAGCACGCAGCAGGGGCTAGCTGTGAGCCAGTTGGCCAGCTGACATTTCAGGGTCCAAAGAGCTTGTGTGTACTGGACAAGCTGTTTATTGTGGTCTTGGCACTGCCCGGCCCTTCAGACAGCAACAAATGCTCCCAAACTGGGAAAGGAGAGGAAATAAGGAATCAGTCGTAGCCAAAGAAGACCTGGACTCTCTTCCCTTACACCATTTGCTCCCTGCAGCTGACATGCTGCTGGTGCCAACCATCGGAAGTGCCCTTGCGAGGGAACTGGAGGGGCAAGCCCCACAAACCTCCATTCGTGAAGACCTACATCACAAATTGCAGGAATGCCCACGTCAGCATTCTCCTGACTGCCCAGCGCTCAGAAGCTGCTGCTGAGGGAAGGTGGAGCAATGGGTATATGGACTAGGAATGAGGAATCTTGATGTCACGAGGTTAACTGGTACTTCAATGCTGCAGGCTCCACACACACACACACACACACACACACACACGCATACACAGGCGTGTACACACACACACATGCACCCTTTCAGGGAAATGGTCATAAATGGGCTGTGATAAAAATGGTCCTTTCCAGTCCTGGCCTGGTCCTTCCAGATATACTCAAGGTTGACCTCACACATGCTGGGGAAAATGTGGCAAGGGCGTGTGTGTTGGAGCATAGGTGAGGTGCACAGGTGAGAAAAAGAAGACCCCATATGAGGGAAGCAAGGAAGCCAGAGTCTGGAGAAATTGTGGGGAAGGTGGAGCTTCCCAGAAGACACTTATTTAGCCCCATGCCCAAGGGCCAGTCTAGTCTGTCCCATGGCCTGAGGGGAAGCTCTACCTGGGAGGGACGGAATCAGGGATAATGGGTTGAGCTCTGCCTCAGGCTCTTGACTTCTGCACCTCATTCCACCCAGGTTTGTAATTGCCAGGGCTGAACATACATAATTACTGAAGTGTCTTCTTAGTGTCCTGCTCGGGGTCTTTGATCTGTCTATGGTTGATCTAACATAGTCAGTCCTATCAGCCCATTAGTGTGTGATCAACATGCTTGATCATCACATATACACTGGGCAACGGGAATGAACACCAGCAGCTAACAGTCATTAAGCACCTGCTTTTTGCCAAATGTGGCTCAAAGCACTTCATATACAGTATATATGTTATCTCAATCAACTTTCTCAACTCAGGAGGTCAATATTGTTTGTATCACTTCCAGTTTGCCGAGGGGAAATCTGAGGCTCAGAGAGGCAAAGTAACTTACCCAAAGTCATACTGGATAGAGAAAGTGGCTGACTAGGGATTCAAATTGATGTCTGGCTGCCTCCAAAGCCTGAGCTCATTACACTTCAGGGCCACTTTTGACTAAGCATATGAGCATGCCCATTTGTAGAAGAAACCTCAGGGAAGGAAAGAACAGTAAGAGAGATCCAACCGGGCATGGTGGCTCACGCCTGTAATTCCAGCACTTTGGGAGGCCGAGGCGGGCAGATCGCGAGGTCAAGAGGTCGAGACCATCCTGGCCAACATGGTGAAACCCGGCTCTACTAACAATACAAAAATTAGCTAGGCCTGGTGGCGCACGTCTGTAGTCCCAGCTGCTTGGGAGGCTGAGGCAGGAGAATCGCTTGAACCCGGGAGGTGGAGGTTGAAGTGAGCCAAGATCGTGCCACTGCACTCCAGCCTGGCAACAGAGCAAGACTCAGTCTAAAAAAAAAAAAACAAAAACAGAGAGAGAGAGAGAAGATCCGAGAGCTTGGCTGAGGTTGAAGAACCATGATGGTGAAACAGTGGGTGGGTGTACCACAGAGGAAGGATGGGAAGCAGAGTGCCCAGCAGATGCCAGAAGCTAAGCATTATGTAAGTTTGTGGCCTTGCCCCTCTTGGTAACCCCCATAGCAACCAAAACTGGTGTCTGCCATTTCACTGGTACTCATTCAGTCAAACTCTGCTAAAGAATGAATAAGCTCAACATGGCAACCTTGGGAAATACACACAGACCAAGTTACCGCCTCCCACTTGGTAAGACCCGAGCTTTAAAGTGAGTTTCCCCAGAGTCCGGGTCACCAGACATTACTTAAGCCCCAAGCACATGACAGGCATTGGGAGTAGAGAGATGAACATCACAAGGATCCTGCCCTTGAGGTGTGGCCAGGCTGGCAGGGGAGATGTTAGGTTTGCCTAAGTCACTTCCAGGGGTCTACCGAGGTATGGGCTATAGTTAGGGAAGAGAATGAAGCCCCTAGACCTCCTGAGGGATGGGGCTGTTGCCTTCAGCTCCCAGAACTCAGCACTGCCACTCACAGAACTAGGCAGCCCCAGTGGCATCTTTCTCCATGGGGTTGCTTCTACAAACGCAGCTTGGAGCTGCCTTTTGGGGCTATGCTGGCCACTTTAGCTGGCAAACTGGGAGCTTGAAATGAGTGAGGACTGGGAGAAGGGGTGAAGCCACTGTAGATCCCCCTTTCCCATTCTTTCTTAGTGTCTGGCAGTGAAGCCCCCTCAACCACACCCCAGCAAGCAGAGAACAACTTTCCTCAGAGCTCTCCCCCACTCCCACATTGTCTCCTCCCACTCTGGGAAGCCCAAGGCTTAGAGAAATGAATCCAAGTAATTAACTAATTAATGAATATGGATGGCAAAGTTGCTGAGGTTGCTGGAAAACACCCTGTTGCCGCCAACACACACAGCCCAGCCAGACACCCGCTTTCCACAATGGGCGAAAGGAGGCTAAGGAGAAACTACTGGACTGTATCTCCTTAAGGCTCTAGCTGCAGCAGAAGTGCCCACGACCCAGCAGACCCTTGCTCAGTGCCTGGAGACCAGCTCATGGGTAACACATCCCCTTGCAAGAACGGCCTCCTCCAATCCAGCTGGGGCAGCAATCTGCTCAGTTGCTCAGCATCAAGGGTATTCTCTGTGGTCCAAGGAAGTCTGTCTGTAGGGCTAGCCCAGTGCAAAGTGCAAGGCTGCAAGAGATGGATGGATGGAGATAGGAAAAGGGGAGAGAAAAGGAGAAGGAGAGACTGAGAGGCACACACAGCTGGCAAGAGCCCATCTCCAGCTGTTGGGAGGGCTGTTTCCTTTGATAAAGCACTTGGCAGTACTCCCAGTTCTGTAGTTTCTGGCCTGCGAAAGCACACCCGGAGCACGAGCCTGCCTGTGGGAGGACTTCAGCCTTGCTTTGTTTTCTTTCTTTCCTCTTTTTAAGCTTTAGAAAAGGCCCCTCCCCTCCCAAGGAACCTTGTCCCTCCCCCAGCACCTGGGCAAAGTGAAGTTGCACCAGCAGGTGATGTGGGCTGGGCTTCCGGGTGCCTTCACAGAAAGTCAGTGCCACAGAGCCATGTTAAAGGGCCTGGGATGGGTGTGCAGTTAAGTCTCAGCATATACTTTCAGGCACATGTATGTAAGGGAGCGTGTGTATGTGTGTGCACGCGCACGTGCGTGTGTGGTGTGTAGGAAAGGGGAAGGGAGCGGGCGGGGGGGGGGGGGGGGGGGGAGGGAGAGAAAGAGAGAGAGAGAGGGAGAGAGACTGAGTTGTGTGTGTCTGAGAGGCTCTGCTTGTTTGTTGTGGCTTATGCTGCCTTCTGTGTGGCACATCACCACTGTTCTCCCTGCCGAGGCTCCTTTCAGCTCACTAATGCTTCCCTGGAAGGCCCGGGAAATAGAGGGAGTCCCCGTGTCACATGATCACGCAGAACAACAAGACTTATCTCTGCTCCCTGGTCTTCTGGCTTTGTGGAAGCCCGTCTCTCCCCCTTCCCCCTCCTTCATAAAAGGAGCAAGGGGACTTGAAGGCACCCAAGGTCCCTAGGAGGGACCAGAGCCTGCAATGTGGCAAGTCTGCCTGCCCGCTCCCTGCATTTACAGCCCAATGACCCGACACCCCCAGACCCCAGACAGTTTAACCAGCCCCCGCAGGGCCTCCCTGCGAGTTTCCCAGATTCCTGAGGGGAACCTGATCCCACCCTGGGATCAGCATGGGCTCTTCACATCATCCCCCAGAGATCTCTGCTCCTCAGGAGCCCCGAGAGCAGCGCCCGTTCCCACAGGCAGCCAGCCCCACAGCACCTGTGGTTGGGAGGTGACCTCCCAGAGTCAGTGGTGAGGCCGCCCAGGGAGAGGGCCCTGTGGCCGGGCAGGAAACACGAGCAGAAGCGACAGAACTTCCCCTTGCCAGCCCAGGCTGCCAGGATAACCCTGGACACTGCCCCATCTGACCCGCTGCCCCACCATGCCCGTCCAAGGCTGGAGCCAGAGCGGCCCTTGGCCCTGAGCGATGGGAGAAGCCAGTTCAAAAGAAGCAAACACGGCACAGCGACAAACACAGCCTGGGAACTTTGCACCAGCTTCCACACTGGAAGGCCTCAAACGTCCCTTGTTCCAAACAACCCCCCACACCCCCCAATAAAAGTATTTACCTCATGAAGAAAGGGAGGGCGCTAGACTCACAGAACAGACAGCAGAGCCAGAAGGGCGATCATCTAGTCTGACCCTTTCATCTTACATATGGGGAAACTGAGGCCCACAGTGAGGAAGAGACTTTTGCTGGCTAGCAGAAGAACTGGCAGTAGAAGTCAAGGCACTTCCCCAAACACTTCCAGGTCCTAGCCATGGTTGAAAGAAGATATACCAACCTGAGGCCCAAGCAGATATTTCGGGCCCCAGACGCAGTAATCCTGGCTCCAGAGTTGGACTTGTGAGCTGAGGATGGCCAGGACGCTTGTGTGGTGCAGGGAGCACTCTAGACCCCTTTACTTGTCAATAGACATGCCTGTTGACACTGCTGAACCAGGTGGGCATCACATGTGGGGCTCGATGTCAAGCCTGAGCTGGATTGAAGACCTTTGCTCTTTCCTGCCCTCATTCTTTCTAGAGTGCTCTTCCTACCCAGGGCTCAATCTCTGGAAGGGAGGGGAAGCATGGCCCTAGTTTTTTCACTGGTTGTGGGTGAGGGGGGAATCAACAGGGGAACAAACCCATGTCTGTAGCCTTTACCACTCCTTTGGGATTCAGATCCCACCTTGCTCCTTCCCAGTCTAGATGTAATAATACTCCAGTTGAGGCCCAAGTGTGTAGCCTGAAATGAGCACAAGAGAAGTGGGTGGGTGGGAGTGCCCACCAGCTTTGAGAAGGTGATAAGCCATGGGAAACTTTCTTAACATTTAAGCCTGCTCCATGGCCAGACTGTAGGTAGATGGCAAGGTTCACTAGGCTGACCCAGGTATGCCCAGGCCAAAATTAAATCAATCAGGTCGATTGATTTAATATATGCTCAAGCCACGGGCCAGGGCTGAAGCTGAAGCCACTGATACTGCTGTCCTGCCCTCTCTGACATGGCCAACCTTCCAATACTGCCAGCCGCTAACCCTTCACTATAGCCAGTGTGGAAATAGCACACTATGTTCTGAGATAGGGTGACCTGGATATCTGGGAGAAAATCCATTAAAATGAAGAGCTCAGACTGGGCGTGGTGACTCACACCTGTAATACCAGAATTTTGGGAGGTTTAGGTGGGCGGATCGCTTGAGCCCAGGAGGCAGAGGTTGCAGTGAGCTGAGACCATGCCACTGCACTCCAGCCTGGGTGATAGAGTGAGACTCCGTTTCAAAAAAAAAAAAAAGAAAAAAAAAGAAAATTTTTAAAAAAGCCCAGCATCAAAGAAAACCATGCCTACTACTTTCCATACTTACACACATGCTATGAAACCTATTCTAACCCACCTGTATTCTTGTTCTTGCTGATGACTGTGATATACATGCAACATTTAGAACAAGGTCTTCTTTGGTCTTCCACACATGAAATTCTGCACCAAGATTCCAGACAGTTGCAACTGCCACCTAATTCCTCCTAATGCCAGAGCCCATCATTTTATAGGATATTTTGGTTTGTGCTATTTTGCTCCTGTGGATATATTCCTTTATAATTGTTCTTGAGTGATTTTTTCCATGTGTATCCCATCTCTCTAACTTGACCCAAAGCTTCCGAAGGGTGGGAAGCAGGCTTTTGGTGTTTTGTTTTTACTCCCCTCCTCCCTTCTCCTGTGGCACCAAGTACAGTTGTGTGGGCAAGAATATGGTCTCAATGGTGCTTTTTCAACTCAGTAACAACAATTGGGGAGACCAGTATAATTTCTGAATTCATCTGCAAAGTGCATCCAGTGATGACGGAAATCTGCAGCTGGATGTATCTGTTGCAGCAAAGAAAGAGCTATTCTTGAAGGGAGGGACACCCAAAGCCAGCATGTCAGTTGACTTAACCACCCCCTCCCTGTCCCATCTTGATGAAATAACAAATAAGTAGTTGGGACAAAGGTGGGGTGCCTCACACCAAGCAGCCATTAAGCCTATGAGCTGGACATTTCATTCCATCCCAGCATCCTCTCCTCTGTTTCATCCATCTCTTTGGCAACAGGATTTTAGGGGGATTTCTAGGTTCCTTTCCAGAAGTGGCAGTCTCCCTGAATCTGGCCACGTGACTACATCAGATCCAAAGAGAGTTACTGATAGGAAATCATTTGATACTAGATATCATGTTTGTTCATTAATGTGTATTAACATATACCTTGTTTATGGGTTTACCTATGAGAAAATACAAGGAGGCTGGTTTTGATGGTGATATGGATGGGAGCCGTGAATAATTAGGAATATTTTACCTAAAATACCCCTCAAATCAGAACTGTCTCTAGTTTGTACTTCTCTTCTGCTTTGCAAGTAGCTTTACAGACTGAGTAGCTTGAAATTTTAAATTTCTAACATGAAGAATACAAAAGTAGCCTGCGACCTATATTATAGCTAAAGACTGAGAATTTAGCTAATATCTTGAAAGAGAGAACCACTTACTATTAACCAAGTCATTAATTAGGGTCATGTTTGCACTTCAATTGTCAGCTCCAAACATCTGTTTGCTTAAACCAAGGTCACTTTAGTTTATTACAGTTATAGCCACTGGTGAGATAATCTGCTTAGATTTCACAAGTATGTGTGAATTGCCTACCTCAGCCCTTATTTTCACAGAATAAGAGTTCTCTTGAAGGCACAGGGTCAGACTAAAGATAATAAATGATTTTCTTTCTCAATAGAACTAAAAACAAGGCTTTAATTAATTCACCAAAATTCTAGGATTGAATATCTATATTACATTTCTTGACGACGTTAATCTGTCCAAGGGTGACCCACAGGATTCCCATTGATCCAAGAACAATCTTTAGGCAGACATTTCATTGGCTTGGAGATTGTTTCCCAATCATTGAGCCCTGCAATTCTCACTGGCGGAGTCACCCCCACTTTGTTGGAAGAGACTGCAGGTGGCCTGGGAGAGGGGGCACCTCTCTCTGTACCTTATGAAAAAGAGAAAGGAGGGACACATGGTACAAAATATCTCCCTAAGAAGGAGGAAGCAGAGGCAAAGAACTAAGGAGGTCTGGGAGTGCAGAAAAGGGAAGAGGGGCCAGGACGGTTCTCCCAGGCAGGTCCAAGACTTGAGGACAGTCCAGACATATACACTCTCACTAGACAGACAGACAAGACAGACACACACACACACAGACATACACACACACTCATGCATGCATACACAGGCAGGCACACCTACCTCTTTCGCTTCCTTGGTCATCCTGACTCTCAAGGAGTACTACTTCCATACACAGGATTTGACTCAGATGGAGTCACATACACAAGAACACCAACCCTCCCAGATGCTATACTTCCAGCTGTCCCTTCACAAATACTGGTAGGCCCCCATAAGTATATTTACCATACATTTTTCCATACCTTTTTGCATACAGCGTAACAGATGTTTTTTTACGTACACCCTCATCACTCCTCAAGTCCCTTCCACCCACTCAAGTCCTGACATATGTACAGAGTTACACATACACACATTCATGTGTGTCCTCCTTCCCAACAAAGGCAAAAGGAGTCTGCGCTCAATACGTTTTTTGTTCTTTCTTCTTTGGTGGATTACATTTGGAGGAGTGACTGGACAGCTAGGTGAACTGGATAAATACTTTTTCTAATGGTTCTTAGCATGATGGAAAAGTCCATCAAGGACATTTGAAATCCCTCACAGAGTTCACTCCCTTGGCCTATAGACAAGACACCAGTGGTAACCTTTAGTGACTGCCAAAAGCTTCTAAGATTCTCTTAGTCCTGCTATGCTAGCTGACCTTTGCAAGGAATCTTGGGTATTCCAAACTAAGAACATTTAGTATAAGAAACAAAACCAAAACAAAATCTTTCCCTGATAGTTAAGAATAATATGAAAATATCTGTCCAAATTAGCAGGCCTGGCCTGCGGCAAGACGGTAAAGAAAGAAAAGTTGATGTGAAAGCCCACTCTGCTGTGTGTCCTCTTGCAGCTTGCTCACTCCCCCTTATCACACACGCCCTGGGACTGCATCTTGTCCCCTGCCAGACTTACTCTGTTCTGGCCATAGAGGCCTAGAGCTGGGAAAAGGACTTTTGGATTTGACTAGAAGGAAGTCATGGGGAAGCTCAGAAAGAGAAGTGGGCCTGTCAGATCTAAGCAGAATGTAGTGTGACATCTAAGTGGTGGGCACTGTGATCTACGCAGTGCAGTCTGCACAGAAAACCTAGCGACCAGTGAGTTTTTACCCAGTCCCACCAGCCTGCCCATTAAAAAGTTCAAATGTGGCTCGGCTGAAAAGCAATCAGATCTGTTATTGACACTGTTTCATTCTGAATAGCACAGAGGACTAAAGGCTTTCTTTACTTAGTTCATTAGTTAGCTAACAAGCATTTTTCAAGCACCTACTGTGCATGGGGCACTGTCCCAGACACTCGACTGTTGCCATTGCTGCTCTGCTATTGAATTTCTAAATACAGGCTGTTGCCAGACATCCAATTTTCTGAGTGCTTGCTCTGACAGGGAACAATGACTAATGAACCAAAAATCAGGGAGGGCCCTCTGATCTCCAGCACAGAACATGCCCATAACAGCAGATTCTAATTTGTTCAGCAAGCAGCTGCCAATTCTTCTGGGATCTTAATTACCTGGAGCAGTTTATGTGGGTGAATCCCCTTGGGAGAGAAACCCTGAACCCTGTCTTTCTCACACCCTATCATACCCCAGGCCCTATAAGTGGCTTTAACTCCCAGCCACTGCATATGGGTCCAAGGTCCAAGCCATAGCAGTTCACCAGACAGGCATTCCAGGCACTGCCCACAGCCTTCTTCACACCCCTGCACACACACCCCTGCACACACCCCTTCACACACATGCACACACATGGAGGGATCAGTATGTAAATAGTGGAAAACTCAATGGACTGCAAGTTAGGAGACACGGGTTTCAATCCAACTCTGCTTCTCCTTCTCTGTGTGACCTTGGGCAAGACTTTTTCTATCTCTGGGCTTCTATTTCCACTTCTGGAAAATGAGGGGCTGGACTAGATAATCTCTATGAGCCTTTCCAATTCTAGTACTTGAAATTCTGCTCCTCAGAATGAAATGAGACTCAAGGGAGCTGTGACAAGATCAGATTTGTGGAGTGGGGATGAGATAAGGTAAGGCCAGTGGTCAGCTCGGAAGCCCCAGAAGCCACCGTCATGGAGAAGGAAAAATCGCTGCCTCCTTGGGTCAGCCCTTCCCAAAGTTCCATACTGCTTCTGAAATGATTCACAAATAAGGCTGGTGGATCTGGGGCACAGTGGGATCTTCCTCCCTTCTGCCTCATCTCCCTCCCCTTTCATTCCTTTTACAACCCTTGTTCCAACTCTTGTTCCCTTTAACTAGCCCATCAGCTCACACCGACTAGTTCTTTTTAGCAAACTCTTCAGAAAGGCCAGCAATTAAATGGTCTCAAGAGTCTCCCGAGTCTGTAAAATGTAAATAATAGCCCCTGCCCTGGCGGCCTTCACAGGCTTTCCAGAGGATCAAATAAGATAAAGTCTGTGAAAGTGCTTTAGAAATTGTCAAGTGCTATGCAAATGCGAGGGATTATTATTAATGATGGGTGAGGAGGCAGCCACATGATGTGAGAAGCAGAGTGCCAACCTGCCTGCTTTGCTTACCATCTTAACTGGGTAAAGGCATTGGCATTGCCAGCCTATAGCTAGCCTGTAGTAGGGACGGTTATTTGCTTAGCATCCTCCCCCACTGGACTCTGTCTGCTAGCAGAGGGCAGAGCCAGAGGGAAGAGGAAAAAAGGACAGGACAGGTCAGGTGCGGTGGCTCACGCCTGTGATCCCAGCACTTTGGGAGGCCGTGGTGGGTGAATCACCTGAGCTCAGGAGTTCAAGACCAGCCTGGCCAACATGGTGAAACCCCATCTCTACTAAACACACACACACACACACACACACACACACACACACACACACACTAGCCGGGCGTAGTGGTAGGCACCTGTAATCCCAGCTACTCAGGAGGCTGAGGCAGGAGATTGCTTCAATCTGGGAGGCAGATGTTGCAGTGAGCTGAGATCGTACCATTGCACTCCAGCCTGGGCGACAGAGCGAGAGTTCGTCTCAAAAAAAGAAAAGAAAAGGACAGGAGGATAGGAGGCGGTTAATTCTGATATGGAGAGAGAAAGGCCTAGAGTAGTGATCTTTTTTTTTCTTTTAGAAACAGGGTCTTGCCAAGTTGCTCAAGCTGATCTTGAACTTCTGGCCTCAAGCGACCCTCCAACTTTGGCCTCCCAAAGCACTGGGATTATAGGCATGAGCCACCATGCTTGGCAGATTTAAAATAGACTCTCACATAGAAAATCCAATTTATAAAACAGACAAAAGCAGAGCTACTCAGGGTGAAGTTGGGGTGATGGGCATGGGGTCCCACTGGCTGGATCCTCCACTTGTCCTTGTGATCACTCCAGTGGCACACAGTGTAATTGGGAGTGTTGAGCAGGAGCCCTTGCTTAACACCTGGTGCTCCCAGGCATCTCCAGGGGGCAGCCACAGCCTCGACACTGGAGGACTTGGGGTGCAGGGCACAGTGAAGAAGGGGAAGAATGCTGTAGAAAGGCAGACAGAGTTATGCAGCTTCATCGAGTGTCCCCACAATAGGCCTACATTCTCCGGTTACCCTAGAATGGGGTTGCAGCTTTAGCGATCAGTACTGGAAAGCCTATTAAAAATGTGGATCCAAGAGGGGTATGGTGGCATGCGCCTGTAGTCCCAGTTACTTGGGAGGCTAGGCAGGAGGACTGCTTGAGCCCAGGAGTTCGATGCTATTTTATGCTATGACTGCACCTGTGAATAGCCACTGTACTCCAGCCTGGGCAACATAGCAACATAATAATAAAAATGTGGATTCAGAAATGGGTTAAACAAAGCTGTGGGCCAAGTGGACGTGAGCAATACTCTTGCTTTCTCGCTTAGTTGTTTTTTTGTTTTTTGTTTTTTTTTTTTTGGTGGTGTGGCGGAATGGGGAGCAGTTGCTCCCTAGGGTGAGTCTGCTGAAGCAGCACCTTCCACCTGTGGTCCCACCAAGAATAAGCATCCCTGGCATGGTGGGAAGGCAGAGGCCAAAAGGAATTGGCCAGACATCTTCAGGTGGGCTCAGTGGCCAGGCAGGTAGAAACCTGACACCAGCTCAGAAGCTGAGCAGAGGAGAAATGCTGGAAGTGGCGGGCAAGACGGCAAAGCGAGGACTGCAAGCAAAACTGCAGACCCAGCATCACGGGCAAGGGGCATTGGGCCTGACCAGGATTAGAACCCAGAAACAGGAGACAGAACAAAGAGAGAAAGCTGGGGAGTTGGGAGAGGGGGCGGCTGAGAACAGTTCCCTCATGAAGCACTTGCCCCATTTTCCCATCCTCCCCACCCAAGCAGGCTCAGCAACAGGGCACATCTGACTAGGCAGAAACTGATCAGATACTGCAGGTAGGTACTCATTGGAGGCTCCAAGCTGGATAGGGGTATGTGTGCCCAAGACTTTCACATAGGCAGGAGATGGGTGGTAGCTGACTCCCTGAGGCAGATGGCACAGTGTCAGGGATTTTGTTAAAGTCATGGAAACTGGGAGGACAGAATCATAATTCTAAGGTCACCTTAGAGTAAATTATGCTGGCATTCTAGAAACATCTGCTGCTGGTATTTCTATATTATTAAAGCCGTTTACAAAAACCCAGCATCTTTCTCTAGGAGATTCTTATTCCACATGTGTCTTCCCCTGATTCCTTTTCCACATGTGATGGCCTAGAGCTACTTCTCAAATTACCCTGAGGTAGCTGCTCCAGAGACATGTTTGGTGTGCCAAGGCTGAGCAGGAAATGGGTAACCCAGAGTAGAGGATCAGCAGCAAAAGCCATTTATGCTCAAAGGAAACAAGAGCATTTGGAATTCCGGTGTGCTTGGGTGGAGGGGAAGAGGTCGTTATGTTGACCCAGACAGTCTTTGTCCCTGTTCTTCTGGAAAGGAGCAATGGGACCATCTTGGAAAATGTGTTGGATGAGAGAATCACTTGGCGAGGGGTTACTTCCCCTGCGTAAGCTGTGTGAGTACAGACACCGGGAAGGAGGTGGGGAGAGAGGCTCCTGAGGGGCCTAGAGGGGAACAGAACTCAAGGAGGAAAGAAGAGCAAATGAGCCAAAAATAGCTTTTCAACAGACCATTCGGAAGGACTGTAACTCTTATTCTGTAAGTGGTTAGAGTTCCTCCCTTTAACCGAGAATGGTTTTGCTATTACAAGTAATTGCCTCATGCTTGTGTTCTCAGATATTTAAAAAGTCAACTGAGTCAGGTACGTACAAGGGAGGATTTCCAGTTTCTTCCCTACATCTTCCATAAGTGCCTGCCTGGCTGGTCAGGGGAGGGACCAGAGGCCTAGGTAGAATTCAGCTATTGCTCTGCAGGCTAAACTGGGGACTTCACCTAGACAGGATTTCCTCAGTTCCCTCTACTTAAGTTAACCACATTTTCAGGGATGGCCTTACACATAGATGGACAGGGTGGCTGCCTGCATGGTATGATTTGAGGGGATAAAGATCAAAGGCACCATGCCCCAAAAGTTCAACTCTACTTGCCCTGGACTGAGCCTGAAATCCTCACTTTGCTTACTCCTTTTGAAGGTCCAGGTTTAAATAAAATTGCACCTTGGGAAGGGGAGCACATTCAGCTATTATAAGCTGTTTACACCTCAGCAGGATTCATCATATCACATTAGCATTAGCAGAAAGTAAGACCTCGAGGCCATGGTTAAGAGGCAGGAGATCAGGAAAGTTTTGGAACATGAGCTGTCATCCTATAGTTGAGAGTCCTAAGCAGCGGCGGGGGGTAGCATGAAGAGCTTGTGCTAGAAGGGAGAAGGAGTGAGACAAGGGAGTATCAAAAACAAAGCCTATACTGTTCACCATCTGTTTTCTGAGGGATGAGCTTGATTCCTCTATCCAAGCTGAAAGTGGTTCTGATTTGGCAGCTAGGTTTACAACAAGGGAGACACAATCTCCTCTCCAGACTGAGACATTTACTCAGAATTCATACTAACCTCTTCCCACGTAATACAGGGACCATGTGCTGGTGAGGAGGAAACTAGGTCTGCAGCCTGGGTGGGATTCACTTTCCCTACTCAACTTCAAGGCCTGGCATGACCCACCTCTTGCTTCCACAGGAGGGGAATGGTGAAAACAGTCATTAGTTCTTTGTTATGGGTGGTGAGTTGGGGGATGATCTGCCTCCTTGGCCAAGCTTCCTGCCCTGGAGACAAAGAACAAGGAAGGGAAGCGCAAAGAGCTATGCCTGGAGGTGTGGACTTTCTCATAGCCTGTCTCAAACAATGAGTGGGTGCTCCTAAAGAAGGCTGGTTTTGATTTTTCAGCTGGGGTCCCTTTGCACTGGAGAGGTTAGGAGCCACCTGGATGGATGAGAGCCCTAAAGATGGAGCACTGCTGCCCAGTTTAGATTCCCCATGGACACCACTGGAGCCTAATGAGGTTGCCAAGGGAGCTGGTCCAGCAGCCTTGCAGAGGAGAAGGGGCATGAAGAAAAGACTCCGTCCCAGGCTCAGCAAGAGATCCCATAGCCAAGATACGCACAGCAGGCCAGAATGTAAAAATCAATTCACAAAGACAGCAAGAATTAAGTCTAGACAGAACCCAACTGAGTGAACTTGCTGGTCTCTGTGGGCTGCAAGAACCAGAGAAGCCCCATCCACTCAGGTTGCCACTAGCTTCAGCCATGGTGACATGGCATCAGCTGCAAGCCTACTGTGGCTGGCTCAAAGGTCTGGGACTTGTCCCTCGGACCTCTAACTGCCAGGCTAAGAGCACTACAAGCCTCTCCTATCCTTCCCTTTACCTACTGCTTGGCCGCTGGCAGGGTGCACCTGGCCAGCTCAGCTCTGTTTTCTTAAGTGCTTGCTGAGCCAGAGAGGAGAGAGGAGGGAGGATGGACTCAGGGAAGGGAGGAAGGGCCAGGATGCTGGCCTCCTGAGGTAGCATAGATTCCCCATGAATACACTGCTGCCTATGATAGGTAGCAGTGCTGCCTCTTCCAATTCTAGCACTTCTGGGAGTCATTTCTCAGCTCACACTTCCCTCCTGTGACAGATACATAAATCCTTGGCTGAAGAGGCTGCCGTGCCCCTTCCTGTCTCAGATGTGATTTTCCTCAGATGAATTGCGCCACCTCCTTCAGACTCACACGGGTCAGATGATCAGACCAGGCATTGTGATACAGCCATCAGGTTATAGTGAGGAAGAAGGGAACTATCGTTTTCCTGGGAACTCCTTGGATCTGTCTCCCCAAGTCAAACTAGGTACCATTACGCAGGCCCCTTAGGTCTTCATGGACAAATCCACAGCATACACAACTATATGACATTTTCCAAAGACACACAGAAATGACTTCGGTATGCTTGAAAATCAACTCCCAAGTATTTCCAGGTGGCTTCTCCACTTTGTGAAACAGCAGTGGCAATACTTGGTTTCAGCTTAGCTTCTCCCTACATCCAGTTTCTTCTAGTTTCTGTATACTCCAGGGGTGCAAGCTTATTTTCATATCAGCCCAAATAATTAAGAAGGGAGATCTACTGAAAAATATTAAACTCATGGTGCAATTTTTCTTCCTTTCCTTTTCTTTTCTTTTTTCTTCTTTTTGAGACAGAGCCTCACTCGGTTGCCCAGGCTGGAGTGCAGTAGTATGATTTTGGCTCACTGCAACCTCCACATCCCAGGTTCAAGTGATTCTCCTGTCTCAGCCTCCCGAGTAGTTGGGATTACAGAAGTGTGCCACCATGCCTAGCTATTTTTTTTTTTTTTGTATTTTTAGTAGAGATGGGAGTTTCATTATGTTGGCCATGCTGGTCTCGAACTCTTGACCTCATGATCTGCCTGCCTCAGCCTCTCACCGGCTGGGATTACAAGCGTGAACCACTGCGCCTGGCTCACTATGGTGCAATTTCAAAGCTAGCTAGACATGACGTTTCTCCTACATTATCTCTTATTTTGGATTATCCATGCCACGTGACCTATGTCACCCTAGCCATGTGAAACTCAGCCATACTTGGATTTGGAATCCATGTGTGAATGGGTAATTTATTTTTGAAAAAAACTATCTTTATGCACTACTTGGGCTGGTATTAAAGTGATCCTGCACCCCAGAGTTCCCAGAAACTAGCTAGAAGGTCGGTGGGGGGCAGCCTGGAATTTTGTGATTGCTGTAGATAATCCACAAAATGAGTAATGAATATAGGAATAGTCAAAACTCTACCCAGATACCAGAATGGGGCTATGTGGGTAGGCAGCTAGCAGCAGAGGCTGCAATGAGTCGCTAGCACACAATTTAGTATCATTAAGGAACAAGCATGATCCTGGACGCTCTAAATATGAAAGAAGCTTGTAGGAACTATGAGGTCATCTTCCTTCTCTATTCCATGGTCATTGGCCACTAATGAAATCTTACACAGCTACAGTTTCCTGTAAAACAGCTAGCTCAGGGGGTTAGGGCAGGTGATTGGGTCCTCTGCAGTTCAGTTAACCCATTTATGACAGAGGTTGTGATGTTTTGTGTGTGTGTGTGAAAAATCAGACCTTGGCGATAACCTCGAGCAGTAGGACATAAATAACTCCCACAAGCTTAGTGTTCCAATAATGGAACACCAGGCACAAATGGGTTAATTTTGCTCCTTTCCTAACCTGCTATCTTGCAAATGTGTGTCACTGATCAGAGGATGGATTGGGGTGACTGGCTAAGGGCAAAGGTTTTCATGTCACAATCTCAGCTGTTACAGAGGACAGAATGAAACCTCTGGTGGATAACTTGGACATTATCTAAAAGATGGAGAAATGAAAGCTAGTTCAAAGTTTTTTCTTTTTTAAAAAAAAATGGATTTAGCTAATTTGGAAAATAAGACCGACAAGGGACGGGATAACTACAATTTAAGCATATTAAATTTATTGCGCATAGGAAAGCTGGAGGACAGAATTAGGAGGAATAATGTCAGAGAGCAGAAGTTGTTAAACACTGGAATGTATGACCAAAGGACTTTGTGGTATTTCCTTTCTTGGAGGTGTTTGAAGATCAACTGCCTCTCCTTGAGGCTTTTGCTAAAGACTGTTCAAGGGACTGGCCAACATAGGAAGGACACACAAGGCTCCCAAGGTGTAACTCAGCCAGAAGGCAGGAGACCAGACCCAGAACCTTCATCGCCTTTGTGCTTCTCTCCAGGGCTCGCCTTCGTGAAATCCACAAGGTGAGCCCTGGGAGGTAGCAGGACTAATAATCATGTTTTGTATCACAGGGAATGGAAAGAAGTGAACCAAACATGTTTACACACAACCTATCATAAACTCCTGGTAGAAGTGGGAACCCTCTTGTATAGTCTGATTTTGTACATATTTCCCACCAAATCTTATCCGAATCTGTCAGGAAATCAGAGCAAGTCCATGTGAAATTGCCACAGTGACATATTTCCTGTCCTTCTACTGTGGCTTTGTGCATTCAAAGAAATATTGTAACCTCTTGATTGGCTTCCTGGAAATACCTCCCTTAATTTGGGTTGAATAAAGCCTGTGAACGATGCCAAGAAGAAATCAATGGAGGCTGGTGAGGACAGACCCACCAATTCTCCAGTGCCTATTTCCCCATGTCTGCCAGGAACATGGTAGAGACAGTGCCTTCAACCAAAGGAAAGGCCTGCTGCTAATCTGGAGTGTTGAGTGTCATGGGGCAGAGCAGGACACTGGGGATATAAAAATAGCAGGTTGCTATTACACTTGGAAGAAGGCTGTCAGAGGGGGACTTCAAGCTAGGTATACATGGAAAAGACCATCTCAAACCATACTATACAGCTCCTGTTACATATCCTCTGGCCCCTCTTGCCACACGTCTGCTAACACACAGTGTAATAGCATGTCCTTGACTCCAGTTACTTGTCTACCACTTTCAAGATTTTTGCCATATCTGAGTATTGTTATTTACTTAATATTTACTGTAAATTAACTTTAAGCAGATTCCCTTTTTAAAAAATGCCTCATCCTTAGAAATAATATTTTTTTAAATCATGGAGTGTATGTGTTACCTATATATTCCCCCAATACATGTTAAATAAATAAATAGCTATAAAAATAGAAAAAGTTAGTCCACGTACCATCTAAAATCATCTTGCACACCACCAGCGTATGTTTACCACACTTGGGGAAACAGTGCTCTCTGTATAGTGCACACAGATGGTCCCCACCGCCAACAAGCACGGCTTTATTTCTTTCTCCAATGTAAAGCCGGCAGGGCTTTAGACTGCTCCAAATGGCCAGGATATGGTCCTGAGCCTGCCTCCCTCCCTCCTTCCTCTCAGGGCCAGGGCACTGGCCGTTATTATTTTTCTCCTTTCAGGTGACAGCCCCAGCCAAGGCTGGGGTTTGCAACAGAACACAGGGCCCTTATTCCTGGTCAAGTGTTCCTTCCCTCGAGCTATTTCCCTTGCCGAGAATTCCACACTAGACTTCACTCAACTCGGCCAGTGCCCTTTGTGGAGTGGACTTCCTCTGCTTTAGCCCCAGGGGCTGCATTGGCTGGAGTGCCCCATGCCCACATCAGTGACCTGCCTGTCCACGCCGAGCTCACATAGGCCCCTTGGAGCACGTGGTGCCCCCAGTTGGGAACTTGGTCTTCCCCAGGAAGCCAGGGGCCACTCCCCTCCTTCTAGAGTCTGCTCCCCGGTGTTCAGGAGACAAAAAAGGCCTTCAGTGGAAACAGGAGAGGAGGGACCAAAGCATTCTGTGGGCAAGATGTGTGCTGATTTTGACTAAACAGACAGACAGTCTAACAATCAGGGCCAACAAACAAGGGAAGTATGTAGATTGCCTTTGAGCTGAAGCAGCCTGTCTACCCTCTGGGAGTGCTTTAGAAGAGATTCTTGTAGCAGCTGGGAAGTTAACATCCTTCTGTGGCTTACAACTTAGTTTGTTGTTGTTGTTGTTTAACATATAATCATCCCTAATCCCTACCCCACTCCCAGGTCTAATGTGGGAGGTCTCAGGGTCTCTGGATACAAAGTCCTTACAGGAGTGGAACTGCTCTGAAGGAGGCAGGGCTGAGGCCAGGAGCTCCACCCACCCAGCCCACAGGTCTCCCCCAAACATCCATCACCCACTTGGAGATGCCTTCTAGTTAGGAGGAGCTTAGCTTGAAAATTCTCTGGTGAGGAAATACAAGCCAGGTGATGAACAAAACCCTACAAACTTTAAAAGAAACATATAGAATCTTATTTGCAACCTTGTTTCCATATGTAGCCCATATTTGGTGAGGGCTGTGGCACAATCTACCTCTCCTCTTTTTGTCCTCCACACACTCTCCCCTTCCCCTTCCCTCCCTCATATTCACCTTTGCCTCTGCTCTCATACCCCAAACTCTCTTCCCTTTCCTCCTTTCCCCTCCCCTTCCCACAGCCCCTAAGGTGCCAAGGAGGACCCTAAGGGTTCTTTGAAAACCATTGTCCTGAGGGAATTCTAAGATCCTCTCCCTTAGGAATCTATAATTGATTAACTTCCAGCCTGGGCAACATGGTGAAACTCTGTCTCTACAAAAAACAAAAAACAAAGAAAATAAAAGTTAGCCAGGTGTGGGTGTGGTGGTGCACAGTCCCAGCTACTGGGGAGGCTGCTTGAGCCCCGGAGGTGGAGGTTGCAGTGATCTGAGATTGCACCACTGCGCTCCAGCCTGGGCGACAAAGCAAAGACCCTGTCTCAAACAAACAAAACAACAACAAAAGATTAACTGAGTGGCCAGAAATCACCCAAGAAATTATTGTTGAAAGAATGAACAGAGCCAAGAAGAAGGAGGGCTAGCAGGGAGGGAGGAGACTGTGCAGTAATGAGCACACTAGGACTGTGGGCAGGTGTCTGGACAGGTGGAGGAAGGTTCTTCGTCTACTCACTCTCACCATCACACTTTGCCCAGCAGTGTTAGATACTGGTGGTTATGTGGTTGGAGGAGCACATTGTAGATGATCTGTGATATAGGGAGCCCTGATACATCATGCCTAGCCTGGAAAGGCACTCTCTGGTTAGTGGAAGGTCACCTGCTATGGTTTAAGAGACTCTCACCATGTAATCCAGAGAGAGATGACTGATTTTGATGGAATTTTAATGCACTGAAATGTACCAGCTATCAACACCCACCAAGCAGATTGGCTTTTGGTAGCTCATCTGTGCATTATTTGGGGGAGAGTAGCTGTATATAGCAGCAGTCAGATTCTCAAAGGGACCTGCACTGAGTCATGCAGCAGTGGGTCTGGTGAGAGTGGGGATTTACAAAGAAAGGAGGTTTTCAGAAAGAGGGCCAGACCAGTCTCTCTTTGTAGATTTGCTTTTTAAATCTGGACATCACTATCTGAAAATCCCTCACAATTCAACAGAGAATTTCTGCAAAGACATACGTAAAGAACTCAAGAAATGCATTCTGCATTCAGCGCTTGCATTTTGGGGCACATGGGATCACTGGGAGACATGTGGTTAAGGACCTTATTAACAACTGCACATTAATGACACCTCCAAACACCCAGATTTTCGTTACTAACCAGTTCCAAGCCCATCATCCTTGATTTTTTTTTTTTTTCTTTTTGAGATGGAGTCTCGCTCTGTCGCACAGGCTGGAATGCAGTGGCGCAATCTCGGCTCACCGCAACCTCCACCTCCCAGGTTCAAGTGATTCTCTGGCTTCAGCCTCCCGAGTAGCTGGGATTACAGGTACAGGCCACCACGCCTGGCTAGTTGTTGCATTTTCTTTTTTAGTAGAGACGGGTTTCACCATGCTGGCCAGGCTGGTCTCAAACTCCTGACCTCAGGTGATCCGCCCGCCTTGGCCACCTAAAGTGCTGGAATTACAGGCGTGAGCCACTGCGCCCAGCCCATCCTTGAGTTTTGAAAATAGACCTTAATGTTCTGTTCAGCCGGGACCCCCTCTTGGGGTCATGACTCTTACCTATGTACTACCTTCTCATTCTCTTTCTTTTGTCTTGTTTATGTGAACTCCCTCTCCCTGCACAATACCATTCTGACATTCTGGGGTTCAGTGACTTATTCAAGTTTCCATGCATCCCATCCTCACATATCAAGACTTTAGAAACATAGTCTTCCAGAATATCTGCGTTGAAAGAGACCCTACAGACCATCCTGTCTCTCCCCTCCCCCATTTTGTAAGTAGGCAAAGCAGCCCACAGAAGGGCAGGAGTTACTTACTCAAGCTCAAGCATCAGATTGGTGGCAAAGTCTGGACTCGAACCCAAATCTTCTGGATCCAAATCTGACCCACTTTCTACCACCTCGAGCTGTAGCTCCTCCAGGAACTGGGCCTCCTCCCCAAGCTCTGGGTCCTCCCCGAGTTGGGGTTCCTCCACGAGCTGGGGCTCCTCCAGCCTTTCCACCTTCATCTCACAGCTGCCCAAGCCTTGATTACCTGGCTGGGGTTGCTTCCCTCCTTTCTTTTAGTAGAGCGTGCTCTCACGCTCTGGCTCTCTTCTCTCTTGCTTGCCTTCTCTCCCTTTCTCTGTAGCTGCCGGGTTAGGGCGGGACAACTGGAAACTCTAGGCTCAGAAGAAAAAGTGCTCAGGGAGCCTCAGGGCCAGCCTGGGCTGGCTCGGCTGTTGGGGCGGGAGGAAATTCACGGTCCTGAGTGTCTTCAGGAGCTCCCAGGCCCTGAGGGAAGACTGGAGCTCCTGGGGCAAGCACTGCCCTCGGGATCTTCTGCCGAGACCGGGCCAGTTTCCTAAACTAACTCTCAGACTGAAAGGGAGGGCCGGATCCTCCGGGAGAGCCCAGACGGCGGCTCTGCCAGCCAGCCCCTGTGGTTGGAACTTTCAAAAAGACCAATGTTTCAGCAACTGATTTCTTTTCCAACCCGAACAGCAGGCCTTTCTGTCCCCCTTGCATGACTGTGGCTGTGGCATGCAGCCCCAGCCTGAGCAGAAGCAAGATTCCAGGGCTGGGGCTTCATAACACCCAAACCATTGGTCAATTCCATTAAACAAAATCAAATTTTAAAAAAATCACCATTTTTGGCATCAGGTGTACCCAAAGCTGGTCTCCTGGCATAGAGATGTTGTGTACCTACTGGGATGGGATGCTGCACAGCCGTCTAGAGACGAGAAGTCAGAAGATCATTGGATCAGAGAATCAGGAGACATGGTTTCCCTTTGCAGCTAGTCACTAATTGGTTGTTTGGTTTGGGGCAGGTACCCACCCCATGCTGGGCCTCAGTTTCCTTATCTGTAATGGGAGAGGGTCAGGCAGATGGCTGAGAAAACTCCTACCAGTACTAAGCCTCTGCATCTCCATCTAAGGTGCATGTGGAGGTACAAGGTGTGGTCACCAACCCTGAAAAGGGAGAGGCTCAGGAGCTTGAAGAGAACGTCCTCGGGCCCACTGTCCTCTGAGATCTTCCTCAGTTACTAGCAATGCCAGTAGGGCACCTTCGTGCTTTCTGTAGGTTTTGATCTCTGGTAAAAATTTCAAAGTTCTCCACAGCTCCCCACTCTCCCCTCCCTGAAGAAAGGAAACCAGAAGTGTTCTCAGTCATTTATACCTAAGTGTGAATGAAGAAAGTTGAGAGAGCAAGCCTTGACAGGGAGAAAGCTTGCCAGGCTGGGTTTCAGATGTCATCTGGCTCTGTGCAGAAGAGGGTATGTGAGTGACAGAGCAAGAAGAGGACTGGTGAGAGAAGGATTTCGTGAGAGAGGGAGGCAAGGCCAGTCAGATAAGGTTTTGTTCTGGTACCACATTTGACTTCGCTAATACTAATAAAGAGACACTCAGTGCTTTCTAGGAGCATCGTCTCACTTCACTTTCCCAGCCACATCACCACCAATTTCTAGTGGAGGAAACTGAGGTCTAGAGAGATTGTCACTTGCCAAGGTCACAGTCTGTCAGATGTTGTCTATTAGACGCAAAGCACTTGTGCTTCATGATTGCATACTGGCTAATGTCCTCTGCTCCTTGGTGGCCTCTCCAGGGCCTTGTGAGAGCAGAGAAGCCCATCCTAGCTCCCCACAAGGGCTAGAACTTCCTGCCCCTCTGAAAGAGGGACAGGGAAAAACAGAGTGGGGCCCCACCTCTCTAGGATCCTGGCTCCCCAGGACGGGGCTCCTGCTCAAAGGCCCTGGGGCACACCTTGCAGCTAATACTAGAATATACCAGGAAAGCCTACCACATTTAAAGAGGAGACGGAGGACATAGAATTTTGGAGACATGGCCACTGCTGGGGGTCAATTTCAAGTGCAATTTTCACTCATTAGTTCTTTCTTCTCTTCACTGACCTCCATCCTGTACACCTGGCAAGTGATGAGCTCTTCACAGTCTTCCTGATCCTGATTTTCAGCTGATGAGCCATTATGACCCTTAGAGAGTCACTTGCCTAAATCAAGGCTGCCTGATCTTAGCAGTGAGAAAATTTCCCTGCTCCTATCTGACAGGGCTTCAGTGAGCCGGAGGAGCTTCAAAATCCACATCTTAGGGCATTAGCAGTGACTGGGTTCATTTTGCCTTTCCACTACTGATTTTTGGGCAAGAACCACTCACAGCAGGGTACTTGCAGTGCCCCATGTCTTTACATGATGAATTTTCTTTTGTGGATTTTCTAATTCTGGGTGAAGTCCCCTTAGCCTGTGTTCTCCCGACTTCCTGCACTTTTCCTTCATTACCATCAATTGTGATGATGTTGTTATTTGTGTAATTACTATTTGATGTCTGTCTCCGCCACCAAATTGTAAGTTTCCTGTGGCAGGGATCCTGCCTGGTTTGTTGTTTGCCACTGTACTCCTTGTATTTAATTTAATTTAATTTAATTTGTATCGCCTATGTCTAATCTTGTTTGTGTGCATGAAGAGGAAAACATTCTCCTCTGCAACAAGTACTTGGAGTGGGCAGCCTTACTCCAATGCCCCCAGCAGAGAAGTGTGCTCTAAAATTGTTAAAATGTAAAAGATAGGGGACCCCCTTGAGACTAATTTATCCAGGAGACAAGAGAGCTGAAGGATACTACAAGGGGCCCTACCAGCTCCTCAGTCCATTCTCCCACACTTTTCCAGTTACAGGAGAATGTATGCTAGTTTTACTGACTTATCTCCAGTGGAAACTTCATTGACATTTTTATTATAAAAGTATTTTCATGAAAACACCTTCACCTTTCACACATACACTTTCTTTTTTCTTATAAGCACCTGCTCCTAACCTCTTTGCTTTCCCCACCTGTCTGTCCACTTTTGGCCATGGTCCTTATAAAACCAGGACTCTCACACTTTTATCCAATTCTTTATCACTACTGTCATCACCTTCCCCATATGTATAAATTACATACAACATCCCTTGGTAATTTTGTCCAGCTCCTCTGAATGCTTGTAGTCAGGAAGTTCTTTCTGCTATCTAATTTCAATTCTTTATGCTACAATGTAGGCCTGTTTCCTCTTGTTCTCTTCCCAGTGTGGATGGGAAACAGCTAGTCACCATCTCTGAGTTGTGACTTTTCTTGTATTTGCTTTTTTTAAACAACAAAAAAAAACAAACCTGCACATGTACTTTTCTTTCTTTCTTTCTTTCTTTCTTTCTTTCTTTTTTTTTCTGAGATGGAGTCTTGCTCTTGTTTCCCAGGCTGGAGTGCAATAGCATGATCTTGGATCACTGCAACCTCTGCCTCCCTGGTTCAAGCGAATCTCCTGCCTCAGCCTCCCAAGTGTCTGGGATTACAGGTGCCCACCACCACACCCAGCTAATTTTTGTAGTTTTAGTAGAGACGGGGTTTCTCCATGTTGGCCAGGCTGGTCTCGAACTCCTGACCTCATGACCCACCCGCCTTGGCCTCCCAAAATGCTAGGATTACAGGCGTGAGCCACCACGCCCGGCCCGTACTTTTCTTATATTTGAAGATTGACCTCTCTTCTTGCTCTCTACCACCTTCCACCCCACCCTTAAACTTCTCGTAGATCAATATCTTAGTTCCTTTCGCTTTGCCCCACAGGTCCCTAGAGTCCCATGTTTGTCTCCTGTTGGCTAAGTAAGTCCTGTTGGCCTTTTCCTGACACTTCACAATCAGATTCCCTTGGATCACACTGGGCTGTTAGCTATCACCTGCTTTGCCATTGTGGAGGGCATACCCACCATTTGAGAGAGGGGCTACCTCTCTCAAATGAACACTCCTTGGGGCCCCTTGATCAATTTATTTGTCCTTCCCAGAAGAAAGTCTAGCCTTCCTTCCCTTCTTCATTCAGGCTGTTTTTCAGCCTGGATAAATATCTGATATTTGCAGCCCAGAAAATTTACACCTTGGGCCCCAGAAAAGTGCAGCCTGAAGCTCTGTGCCCCACAGCCTCTGTACAATGAGAGGCATTCATAACTCAGAAGGAAGCCCGCAAAGGGAAAAGAAAACCCAGACAACCCCCCGTTTCTTTTTCCTTTACAGTAAATAATTTACAAAAACAAATTTTCCTTCCCACAGGCTATACCCACTTTATCACTGGTCCCCAGGGCTAGCCTTTACACATTTCCATACTGTCATGGACTATTTTTAGCAAAGGATGACATTAAATACTAGTTACCCCATGAGCTTCAAACTCATCTCTTCCTCTTGTCAGAAAATTGTCAGTCCTCCCCTTTGGGACCTGCTGGCTACTCATGGCCTAGAGATATTTCCAGGGGTGTGAGAACTACCTACGTGGTATGGCTTCAGGGGTTCCTCAGAAAGTCTTCTATCTGAAAATATCACCTTTGGCCTGGGTCTGATTATTAGAATTTCAGTGCTAGAGACTCATTTCTTTAGCTCAAATGTAACTTCTCCAGGAAGGCTTTTCTGACCCTTTGTTATACTCTTTGACAGAAGTCTATTCCTTTTCTCTCTTGGCATCTAGTTTGTAACTATACTTTATTAGCGTGACTATCTGGTTAATGCCTATCTCCCCCACTCCGTGGACTACTCTATGACAGTTTTCGTGGGTTTTCCATTATATCCCCAGTACCTGCCACTGAGTCTGGCACATGAAAGTATGCAATGAATATTTGTTATTGACTGAAGCTATTCATGAACTTAAACATGAATTCTCCAGAGTACTGGTGGGAAAGGATGTGGGCACAGGTGTGTGCAAGACACTAACCTGGGGAGAGGGTCCCAGAGAGTGAGGATGGAACGTTGACCATGAACAACACCTTTTTTCCCCAGTTTACCTGAGACTGCTTCCTTTTGCCACCCTAGTTCTGTCTCCCTTCCTGTCAGCTTGAGGCTTCTTACCTTTCTCAACCCTACCCTGAGGCTTTCATTTATAGGGTATCTGGGAAGCTGGTTTGACCAAGGTGCAAACAAGGTTAAAATGCCACCCTGCAGGGCCATCAGCAACTTTTTTTCCAGAAATACTTGGGTGGATTGTCTATATATTCTCATGGTAGCACCTTGACACACCCCTGCTTCTGTTACCCACCTCAGAAGGGGCCTCATGGAGACCGAAGCCAGAGATGCACAGATAGGAAGTCACAGCCTCCAGGCTCCTCTGGTGCCCACCCTCGACTGCACCCCTTGGTTCTACCCAACTCAACTCTCCTTGTTCTGCTGGGCTTTCTCCAGGATAAAGGGGAGGTGCCTCCCTACTCATAGGCCCCGAAGGCCTCTGCCTACCCAGGGCTAGCCCAGGTTGCCAAGGAGAGGGTGCTAGGGTCCGGCTTGCCCTGTGTCAGAGAGGGGCATTGAGGGGAGGGCCAGAGTGGGCCTTTCTCTCTTGTTCCTGAATCAGTGGTGACTCTGGCTTCCAGCCTGGAAGGAATCAAAAGTGTCCCCACCCCAGGTCAGCCCCTTCCTACTCAAGAGCCCTGCTGGACTAGCGAGGTTCTCCTCCCTTCTCCTAATCTGAAAGCCCTGCTGCTTTCCATCATGCCAAAGCCAACCTATTCTTTGAGGCCCTGCTGGAAGCTGCCGCCATAAAGAGACTCTCCCTTCCTAGTTTGCTTTGGCACCATCCAAGCTCCAGACCTGCGGACCCCGGGAGCAGTAAGCTTAAGGCCTTTCCCTTAAGGAGCAGGAGGCTGGACCAGGTTTGCAGAGGCCTGCGGTCATGCCAGTGCTTTGTTCTCCATTGAACTTGGGTGTAGCTGCTCCACTCCTACTTGCTATACCCTCAGCTCCTCAGGGCCCTAGTCCTAGCCTCTGACGTCTCCTGTGTCCTCTACAGTGATTAGCAGGATAGGCATTCAATAAATCCCCAGTCGGTACTCAATACATAGCAGGCCCTTAGTTAATAAATGATGGATTGATTAATTGAAGTACTTGGTCGCTTTGGTAGAAGGTCGAATGAGGTGCTGCCATCATTCATTTATCTGTGCACCTGGGCAGGCAGATTATGTTGCCTTAAAACTGAGCAGTTCTTTTCTTATTATTTATTTCTTTGTTTTGTTTTCTTTGTTTCTTTTTCTTTTTTACTGCTACAGCCTATGAACCAAAAGGGCAGAGGGGATAGGGAGAAGAAAGGGGCTGGAAGCCTGGGAGGAGTCCCACAAAGGAAAATTCTGCATCTGCATCTCAGGTCCCCTAATTTTCACTGGATTCCGTGATCTGGGGGGCTAGGGGTGCCAAGCTCTTCTGAGCCCTGAGATGGTAGTCTTAAGCTTGTTCAAGAACTTATGATTCAGCTTTGGATGCAAATCATGCCTGCTGGTAATTCCCACACCACCTTCTTGACTTTGTTTCCCTGTTTCTCCTCTCTTTCTTGGAGTGGAGAGCAGTGTCCCCACCTACTCACGACCTGTGAGCCATTTACCTGATGGCAACACATGTGAGACAGACTGGGGCAAAGACAAAGGAAGAGAAGAAGAGGAGCTATTGGTTTAGTCACAAACCTTGAGCTAGTGGAATATTAGATTGATGGGGATATTCTGTGCTGTAGATAGTCATATTCGTTATTAGAGAAATCTATCATAGAATCTGGCAATACTGACTTCACTGGGGGCTCAGTTCCACTAAGCCGGTAATGTAATTTTCTGAATAGGCCAGGCAGAGAGCTAAGAATCATTGTGAATTCAGGTCAACCTGGGGATTTTGAGACTTCATGGAGCATGGACTGGAAATTGGCTCTTGAAAGGCCTTCCTTTAAACAGCTCCTCCATCTTCCGGTAAACCCCCTCCAGCTTCCGGTAAACCCTTTCACCTGGTGTCAGTCAGCCTGGAGTTTCCACTCCCCACCCCCCACAACTCCCCCAACCCCAGCCCACCCCCCCCACCCCAGCCCACCCAATAGTTTCTGAACCAACAAGCAGATACAAAAGGAAGAGGGACTTCTGCGACCTGTTCTGGGGCCTTTCCATGCACCACGCAGTTTCTTTAGCAGTGCATTATCAGGTGATAGTAGGTTCCTTCCTGTCACCTCCAAAATGCCTCAAGCCAAACTAAGTCCACTCCAGCTTGCCTGTCTGCTTACATTTACTGCTGAGTGTGGAGGCTGAGTGTGGGGCCGGGTCAGGCTTTGCGGCCTGGCATTTATCTCTGAGCAGACTGCTTGCCTGACACTGGGGAGAGTAGGCTTTTCCTTGGGAAGTATGATGAGCTTGACTTGGACCCCCAGCAGGCTTCCAAATGCCTGCCCCCAGGGAAGCCTACCACTGAGTAAGCAGAAGTGTGATGCCTCAGTAACCTGGCTCTGTTACATAAGACATGCTAGTTATGAGTCAGGGCCCTCAGGCTGGCCTAGGCCCAGCCTAGTCTGGGAGTGAGGCTAAACGGCAGCACTGAAGGAGGGGTGTCTTGGGAGTGGGGTAAGCCAGGAAGGAGCTGCTGGAGTTGCTTCCTTTCCTCTCACTTCTCACCCCCTTCTTCCTTAGGGATAGCTCTAGCCAATCAACAGCCTAGATATCATGGAGTGGGAATCCTGGCCAGACCCCTAAGCTGTGAACAGCTGCTCTCCATCTCCCCTGAAGAGAAGATTAGAGGAAGTGGGTTGAATACTCAAGGCTATTCTGTGGGTAAAGTCTTCCTTCGAGGAAGGATGGGGAAGGTCCCTGTGGTGCACTGTCCATAGGCAGGGGCCCGATTTCTGGCTGGACCTATTTGAGGAAAGTGGCTTCCAGGAGAGGAAGGCCAATGATGAGCCTGGGTCATCAGTGATCCAACCTGCTTCCAGCTCTTGTTTTCCCTTGGGCTAGTGTCTGTACAATGGGAAGCTTCCCATTCAGTCTTCTGTGCTGGCTGGGATCTTACTGCCTCTTACACAGTTTCCAGAAGGGCCACAGCTACTTTGGGGCAGGAATTTTCAGCTAGAAGGTACAAGTGAACTTACCTTGCCTACTGATAAAATTCCCTCCTGCCTGGAATAGCATTGAGAAAAGCTTGTTTTCTGCTCTCACAGATCGTATCTTAGCCCCTCTCCAACTCTAGTTAAGCTGGATTTCAGCATGGTAGACAGTGGTCTCCAAAAGATATTTTTTCCCTGACCTGACTCTTCATCAAACCTAGGTTGCCCTGAAACTGGGACCTAGCCTTCTGGCCTTCATGGGGTTCCTTCTAGCCCATGGGGTTCTATGGAGGGCCTTCTCTGCCAAAGCTGTGGTACTACAGCAATGCCCTAACCCTTGTTCCATTATTGCAGACTTTGGGACAACACAGTATGTTCTGGGCCATTATTGCTCTCTTTATTTAAAACGAAATTTCATCTTTCTGACCCCTGTGGTCATGGAATGCTCTCCCTTGAGTTCACTGAGCACACAAAATACCCCATCAAATGAACCCATGTTTTAGTCTCAACTTAGCACATTGGTTTTTCCAGGGCTCAAGAGGCTATTGCACGACACCAACCAATTGGTTATGTAAACCCAGCCAGCCATGGCAGATTATGACTTTATAGTTATCTTTAGGGATGGCTTACATAAGAAGAAGAGAAAGTTCAGGTAGGAGCAGAATCACGATGAGCCAACAGCGCAACACCACCATCAGGTGCAGACATGGCCAACCTCATTCCTCCCAACCAACCCACCAGTTGGGGGCAAGAATTCTGCAGAGTTCCATCACCCAGGATACCTAGAGGTCTTGGCAGTCTTGGCCAGATACATCCATCTCCATTTTACCCAGACTCCCTGGTCTTCAGGACCTGATCTGGAAAGGAGCCAACCCTCTACCTGAAATGGAGAGTTTGTTGGTTTATCTGCAAGTGCAAATATAAGAAGGAGTGTTAACCTTCTCTTCAGGCAGGGAAGAAAACTAAGGTCACCCTGGAAAGCATTATTTACTGAGGTGTGGACTCAGTAAATAATAGTCCACTTCTGGCAAAAACTGAGGAATAGATGAAATTCAAGCTCTGTGCTTCCCACCTTTCTTTAAGAGCATGAACTTTCCAAACAGATCTTTTGAACTCTCATGCTGTCCAGGCCCCATGCTGTAACAGCCCAAGCTAGGCCTTCCATGGACTCCAGCTCCATCTCTCTACCTCTCTCCTCCAAACTTCGCTTTGCCACATTCCAGTCCCTCAGGACCCTATTCCCAGTGAGCTGTCACCATGACTGGAGGTCTGATAAACAAATCCATACAAAGTAGTTAATGGCAAGTAATGGTGTCACATGTTACTCTTTTAAAAGGTACACTAGACCTTGGCCATTCATGAGAGATACACACTAAAACTTTTACCAGTCTCCAACTGATGGATGCAATCTCTAAAGCATGTCATTTCTCCCATAAAACGTCTATTTCCAAGTAGCACCATCACTTTGCTAAACTTTGTAGCTTTCTTTTCATTGTAATCAGTAGCACCAGCAGCTGGCTTAGAGAGGGAGCATTCTCCTCAAGGAATGCCCTGAGACATTTGCTCATTTTATGACAGGTTCCTACGTATGTGTGGACTACGAGAAGCAGACCACAAAATTGTGTTGAAAAGTAGGTGCTGGGCAATGCCACATCTAGGTACATACCCCAAAGAGTTAAAAGCAGGGACTTGAACAGATACTTGTACACCAGTGTTCATAGCAGCATTCTTCATAATAGCCAAAAGAGGGAAGCAACCTAAGTGTCCACTGACAGATGAATGGATAAGCCAAAGAGGTATATCCATACAATGGAATTTTATTCAGCCATAAAAAGAATGAAGTACTGATACATGCTACAACATGGATGAAGTTTAAAACATACTGAATGAAAGAAGCCAGACATAAAATATTGTATGATTTCATTTATCTGAAATATCTAAATAGGCAAATCCATAGAGATGGAAAGTAGAATGGAGGTTACCAGAGGGTAGTGGGAGAGGGAAATGGGGAAATGGGGAGTTATTGTTTAATGGGTACAGAGTTTTTGTTTGGGATGATGACAGCATTTTGGGAATGATAATGGTTGCAGAACATTGTTAATGTACCTAATGCCACTGAATCGTACACTTAGAAATGGTTAAAATGGCAAATTTTATGTTATATCTATTTTACCACTATATATATATGTACTATGTACAATATATACATATAATACATCTCTCTCTTTCTCTTTCACACACACACACACACACACACACACACACACACACACAAGTAGATGTGAGGTAGAGCACCAGGCTCACTCATTGGTGAAAGGACTGGTCCCCACATACTAGCCTCCTAACACATGTGATTCACATCTGTGCCTCAGCAAAAAGACAGTTTCTTACAAGTCTGAGTTCTCATGAAGTATCCAAACCATGAATGTTAAGTTTGCAAATGCATTTGTGCTTTTAATGGAGAATGTCCCTTAATCCAAGAATGCCTATTCTTTGTCAGACCACTAGGCACTCAGGAAATAGTTATTTTAAATTACTTTGGGCTATGAAAGGACTTTTGAAGCTTGATACCAAAAGCAAAAATCACAAAGGCAAAGAATGACAGGCTTAACCACACAGAAACCCAAAACCGCTCTACAGCAAGTAACTCCATCCTCAAAATCAAATGGTAAATTAGTTGACAATGGGTTGCAATCTCTAATACAGGGTTTCTCACAGTGTGGTCTACATACCAGCGGTGCTCTGGGAGAGGAATTTTAGATGGTACATGGACAGAGAACTGAATCTTAAATAGTATGAACTTAGGCACTTTACTGCAGCAGGCAGCCACTCAAATCATGCCGTGTGAGTGGCCACCACCTCAGAAGCCAGATCCAGGAATATACATTATGAAATTACTTGTTCTGAGACTCACTTAGAGAAGCACAAATAATTTTTGCACAATTTTTTCTTGAAAACCTGATTTCCGAATCTTTATCCTTCCCCTTTGTTACTATATTAATAGGAGTATTAAATGAATTAGCACACATAAAGCAATTAGAAATGTTTGCTATTTTTATCATTTTCTGAGCATTTATGTGTGGGAACCAGCTGGGGCCAGATCAGAAGCTTAAAGGTAGAATCCTAGGGTTTTTAGAGCCGGAAGGGAAATCGGATTCAGAGTATTTCAGATCACACTTGCCAGGTATGCTCTGGGGTCAAAGGTAGAATAGAGCTGATTAAGAGGTTTCGGGTAAAATCTTAGAAAAAAATTTGAGGTTACAGCAACAACAATCACAACAAATACTGCCAAAGCTCCCGTTCCAGGTTGTTATACCTTACAGGTCAGAAAAATTAAGGAAGGCTCTTCAAATGTCAACTTGGGAAGATTTTTCATATGCTACGTTTAAATTGGAAACTTCTGCTGTTTGCCCAAAATATTCTATCTCCCTCCTAAGTTTTCCAGTATTAGAAACATATTCAAATGACAAGGGGGAGTCCCCTAACAATAGGGTGACCAACCATCCCAGTTTCCCTAGGACTGTTCCAGTTTGAGCATAGGCAGTCTGTATCCCAGGACTGGGATGGTTGGTTTCCCTACCTAATAAGGACATTTTGACCATTTTGAAAGGTTCTGAGCTCACATTTACCTCTGCTTCATAGACAATTCTGAAGTGTTCCAAGAATTTCTTTAGCATTAGTTTAGTTACTGAGTGTTCTTAACAATTCTTTCTTCATAGACAATTCATGCTCTGCTCTTCATTGTGATGCATTGGGCAAGATACTTAATTTTTTCCAAGCCTCAATTTCCTTCTTTATAAAATGAAAATGCATGATAATAGTACCCATTTGGTCCGGCGCAGTGGCTCACGCCTGTAATCCCAGCACTTTGGGAGGCCAAGGCTGGTGGATCATTTGAGATCAGGAGTTTGAGACCAGCCTGACTAATATGTTGAAACTCCATCTCTACTAAAAATACAAAAGTTAGCCGAGTGTGGTGGCATATGCCTGTAGTCCCAGCTACTGAGGAGGCTGAGACAGGAGAATTGCTTGAACCCAGGAGGTGGAGACTGCAGTGAGCTGAGATCATGCCACTGCACTCCAGCCCGGGCAACAGAGCAAGACTCCGTCTCAAAATAAATAAATAAATAAATAAATAAATAAATAAATAAATAAATGTACCCGTTCCATAGAGTTGATGTAAATATTAAATAAGATTATGCAGATACATTGTGAATGTTCAGGAAGTGTTAGTTATTAATCTATTATGGTTATTAGTTACATAATACAAGATTAAAGGGATAGTGTTTAAAATACACTTCTTCCCCAACCCAATGGTGTACAGGTACCATTTACATAACGATAGGCTGCATGCCCATTCTCACTGATTCATATGTATATACACAATACTATCAGGACTTCCATCAGGCTAGGAGAGTTACTGCATGCGGTTAAAAGGAAGGAAAACAACTTTTAAACATTAATAAGAATTTTCTAGCACAGGATAAAGTTGTAAAATCTTTACAAGGGACCACGTCAATATTTAAGTAGTCATCCAACTAAAGAAACCTTTATTGAATATTGGCTGTATAACTAAAAGCCAAGGGAAAACCAAGCAAGTAAAATACAGGCCTGCCCTCAAATTGCTTATACTCTTGTATTCCAAGGAAACCAAGAACGAAGCTGGGAGCCAGGGACAGGTCAAAGCAGACAAACCAGATGTAAATCAAGAATGTGCCCTGCCCCCCTTCTTCCTAAGAAGATAGGAGGCCTCTTGGCAGAGGAATGGACTGCAGGAGGAGGGGTGGGGAGACTAGCTTCTCCAGCAGGAGAGGCCTTGAAAGTTGACAAAGGAAAAAAGCACCCAACAGGAACCTGAAATGTCAAATCATTAAATTGAATAGAAGTAAAAACGATGACTGAAGTATGATGATAGAAACCCAGGAAATTTAATGAAATAACAAGGGAAATGTCCACTTAGGAGAAGGCTGTCCACCCCACATATTGGAGAAGCCCCATGACTAGCAATAATGGTCTTCTAGTTTGCTAATGGAGCATGTCATACTGGGCAAAACCTAAACCGAATTCAGAATCCCCAGTCTCTAAGGTCCCAGTTGTCAAGGAAAACAAGAGGGGATCAGTGGCTCAAGCCTGTGATCCCGGCACTTTGGGAGGCTGAGGTGGGCGGATCGCTTGAGCCCAGGAGTTCGAGACAAGCCTGCGCAACATGGCAAGATCCCGTCTCTGTAAAAAAAAACCAAAAAAACAAAAAAAAAACCAAAAATTAGCTGGGTATGGTGGTATATGCCTGTAGTCCCAGCTATCTGGGAGGCTGAAGTGGGAGGATTGATGGAGCCCAGGAGTTTGAGGCTGCGGTGAACTGTGATCACGCAACTGCACTCCAGCCTGGGTGACAGAGTGAGACCCTATCTCAGGGAAAAAAAAAAAAAGGCAAGAGATTGCTTTGTCCTCTTAGAACTATAAGACTGTTACCACAGGACCCTGTTACTCCCCAGCCTTAGCAAAGCCTGAGAGCTTGCTGGTTCGCTCCTCAGTGTTTTTGAACGCTGAGTGAGTTGCTCTGATCGAAGGAGACAGGGTGCTCACACACATCTTTCCTACAATTTGTGCTTCTCCCTCAACCAATACCTATAACGCCACCCCCCTACATCTCCACCCTGTAGCATTTCCAGGCTTTGCCAGAAACCAAGGGTCACTAAACTCGTATTAGTGGAGTAGATGACAAAGGAGGTATTCCCTTTCCAGAAACCCAAACAACCAGGATGCTCCCGACGTGTGGCACAAGTAAACACTTTGATCTCAGGCTTTTAGCCTCACACTTCCCTCACCCAGGTTTGATCCTCCTAGGCCCAGAACCAGAGGAAGCGTCTCCTCTCACACTTTCCTAAAGCCTGGAGTGGCACTTTCTCTCCCAGTTGAACAAATGCAAATGCTACAAGTGCTCTTTCCAGGTTTTTCTACTATCCCTCCCCTGCTGCCACTCTCCAACAGAGATAGGCGGGATCCTTAGGAGCCTGTTAGGGCTTTCGCTCTGCAGGATTTCAGCATCTGTGGGCTGAATACACTTGTAGTAATCTTTCACCAGAAATGAAGATTGCCTCAAAACCTTTCTGTCCGCAGCCTGGTTTATTTTATTTTATTATTTTTTAAAAAATCAGCCTGGTTTATTTTAGACAATGAGATAATTTGATGCCTAAAGTGAAACAATAGATGAGAAAGGGCTTCAATGGTGTCGAAAATTCCCGAGGAATACGACTTGTTAAAATAACACTAACGAGGTTAGCAGCCCTGCTTGTCTTGCCCAGAACCACTGGGGCTGGGCTGAGGCGGAGGCGATGGTGGATTTGTCTTGGGGCAAGGGAGGCAAACCTGCTCTTAGCATTAAGTGAGGATAGCGCCTGCCTTTCTCGATTGCTTTTAAAATTTCCTATTTGAGCCTGCTTGCATTCCAAATATTTTGTAGGTGCTCAGAATTTCTTATCACTTTGGGCACATCACTTGCCTACAACCTAGAATCTCAGAGCTAAAAGGAACCTTAGAGAGACTAGAGCGGTCAGGCGACTTGCTCAGGCTCATACAAACAGGTGAAGTCATAACTTGTGCTACAACCCAGGTCTCCCATAGCGGCGATGTCTTTCTTTTACATAACCTGTGTTGTTGAGCAAGAATAAATCCTCCCTTATACACTCTCACACCCATGCTGGTGCCCTATCCTGATGGCGCTAAGGACACTAAATCCATGGCTGGGTTTCCTGATGTTGTCTGCCCTGCCTCTAAATTGCCTCAGTTGTTCCCAGAGACTGGTTCTTGCCAGGGTGTCTCAAACTGAAGGACAGCAGCCGCCTTGGGTCTTCCCATTGTGTTTTTCCCTCCCTTGTCCTCCCCTTGCCTCCCCAGCAGGATTTCTAGAAAGCTTGACCCGTACCCCAACACACGCTTGCAACGACATGGATTCATCCGCCCTCCTGCCACACATAGTTCTTGAGGCACTCAAGGTGTCCTAGGGTGCTCTCTGGGGTTGCGCTTAGCTTACATTTGAAATTGAAGGCTGTGATCCATGAAGGAGGCGAATCCCTCCCATCCAGAGGCTCAAGAAATTCTCACAAGTCTCTGATTTTTAAAAATTTTCCCCTCCCCCTCTCCCACCACCAGCAGTTTAATTTGTCTTGACATTTTGCTTGCCCTCACTGTCAGTCAGGGCCACTCAGTAATTTTAAAGCCCTTGCAGTTTCAATCTGCGTTTGCACATTTAGAAATGGGCTTTGGAGAAGGGTAGAACTTGGAACTCAAGGAGACCCCATGGCAGAATCTCCAAAGGGGCTATGGAAATGTGTCCATTTGAGGAGGGGGTACTTTCAGCTACCTCCAAACCATCTGGTGTCTGCCCACCTTCTAGGGCCCAGCGTCCCCATCAGAAAGCCTTTGCAGGCACCTTTCAGAATAGGGCTTGCACCTGCCAGGCCTCCCCTCAGCTCCGCGGTACTCCAGGCAACCTCAAGGTCCAGTCACTGCAGCCTGTGAGTCAGACCTCCCCAGTAAGCCTCGTGAACTTCCTAGTTGCCCCTTTTGTCAGAGGTGAGGGTGCAGCAGAGGCTGGTGCGAGCAAGGACTGAGTTCCCGCCGTGTGCCGAGCCACCCACCTGTGGAAGAAGAGCAGGATGGAGAGCATGGTCTGGTCGATGTTGCGGTTGCAGATGCCCTCGTTGATCAGGTAGCAGGGGTCGCGCAGCACCGGCTCTAGCGAATCCTGCCGCATTATGCTGTTGAGCTTGTCGGTATTGAGGTTCTCAAAGACCAGCTTCTCCTGCAGCTGCCGAAAGTTGCTCACTGTAGGGCTGCCCGGGTTGTTGTTCTCCCCGCTGTTGCCTCGCTGGAGTCCGCTCCGGTGGGCCAGGTCCAGGCAGCAGTTGCAGCAGTCGAGGCCGACAGGTGAGCGGCAGTCGAGCTTGGACTGGGCCATCTTCTCAGGCTCGGAGGTCGCCTGGCCTGCGAGGTCAGGGGCGGCTGGCAGGTGCGCGCCCGCCGGGCTGGCCTGAGGGGACTCCAGGGTGCCTAGAAAAGACAAGCTGTGAGGAAAAGAGTTGGAAATTAGCGCCTAAAGCCAGCCACCCTCGGCTCGGCCCCCTTCTGGCTGTACTGCTCCGGGTGCGAATAGAAACAGCTGGACAAACAGCTCTGAGCGGATCCTTCGGGCTCACTTCCTCCTCTTCCTCCTTCTCCTCCTCCCCCTCTTCTTGAGGCCGGGGCCGTCCCCCTGAGGTGCCACACGCGGCCCCAGCGCAGTCCCAAGTTTCCCAAGTGTGAGCGGAGATTGGGGCGGACCTGTGGAGGCAGGAAGGGCGGGCAGCAGGGCAGAGGGGGAGCCGGGGCGCGCCCTTGCTCCCTCCCTCCTTTGCTCCCTCCCTCCTCGGTTTGCAGGCTCTCCGGTTCTCGGGCTCCCCTGGGCTGTGACGGCTGAGCGGTGGCAGGAGCTGAGAGCGAGTGAGCTAGTGAGCGATCTGCACACCCGAGAGTCAGCACTGGGATATGACAGCATGTAAATTACCCTAGAGGGGCCGGCGGAGGACGCTCCTCCGCCGCTTCTCCGGCGGGCTGGCGGGGGCCCCGAGCGGGCTGGATCCTGCCTCTCCACCCCTCGCCCCGCCCCGCCGCACCCTCGTGCCCTGGCACCCACGCTGCCGCTCGCACCCTCGCCCGCGCTCCTGGGAGCCGGCCCGGCTCTCACTCTCTCGGCGAGCCGGACGCTTCGGTTCAGGCTCTTTCAGCGCTCATGGCGCATCCTCCGCCAGAAATACGCACGCAGCCCACCCGGGCTGCCGTGCCCCCCTAGTGGCCTGGTGTCGCGGGGCTCGAGCTCAGTGTGAGGGCAAATGTCTCTAGTCTCACCTCGAATGGGTCCCCCTACAGAAGAGACGACGCCCTCGAGAGCCCCAAGTGTTGTAGCCTTAAACCGCCGCCCTCCAACCGTCCCCCCCCCCGCTTTTTTGAGGGGGGGCGGCGTGTAAGGAGAGCGGTTGCCTCAGTAGAGAGAGAGTGCCAGGCACACATCAGGAGTACCCAATAAATGCCGTAAACAAAACTCACAGAAGCACGCTCAAACTCTCCTCAGTTTCTGTCTCTTTCTGCTTACTTAACGATATCGTCACCTCCTTTCCCCGGCTCGCTGTGTCCTCTCTTCCCTGAACCCCTCAGAGGCAGTCCCTTTCCCGGCTTCCCTCTGCCCCTTCGCCGTCTTTCCTCAAACCTCCCCTTCCTTCTCTCTGCTCTTCTGCTCCCGCTCATTTCACTATTTCCCTTCTTTTTTCTCTTTTCTTTTTTTTTCCTTATCCATTTCCTCTACTTTCTCCCCCATTTCCATTCCTTTACCTTTCTTTCCTTGTTTCTTTTCTCCTTTTCTCTATTTCCCCATTTCCCCTTTCTCCCCTTTCCTCTTTTTCTCTCCCCCCCCCGCCATTTCCCTTATTTTATTTTCCCCTCATTTCTTACTTCAGCACCCCTCTTTTTCCTCACTTCACTTACCTTCTCCTATTTCTCCAAATTTGCTCTCCTCCTTTTCTGAACCTCACCTGCCACCTTAGTTGATCTCCGTCTGTCGTTACCCTTTCAATAGATGTAGCGATTGCATGTTCACAGGCCTGAGGGGCGTACCCCAGCTCTGTAAGATGGAGGGATGTTCGGGCTGGGCAAGTGGGTTTTTAGGGTGTTTCAGGACTCAGAGACTTGGAATACTTTAAATGTATAGGATTAAATAATTATTAGTGCCTGAAAAAATTAAACTTTTCATGATGTTCAGTTTTCACGTAAAACTGACTTACATTTCAGTCAGTACTCCCCACCCCCCATCGGCTCCTTCATTCACAAGTCCGGCCTTTGAAATAGGGCAGTATATACTGCCATCTAGTGCCCAAGACATTGAACGGTCTCTGCCTGCGTCACAGAAGCTCGGAGAGGCACCAGAGGCGCCTCCTGGTGGAACCCACAGTGCGTTGGTTCTAAGAGCAGCAGGGAAGAAGCATAGGAGGCGGAGCTCCTACAATGAGAGCTCCGTGGCCAAGCTAATAGGCAGGAACACGCTCCTACACTAAGAGAGCTCCAGCTAATAGGCAGGAACACCAATCAGGGCCAGAGCCGTCCTTTTTTCTAGTGGAGCTTCACTTGGCCTGAGTCCCTCCAAATCTATGGAGATTGGACTTCCATAGATTTGAAACTTCCTCCAGGTACCACAAACATCAGCCCTGTGATTAAGAGCAAAGAGCGACCAACTACTATAATTCTTATTCCCAAGGCCCCGTGGGTCCTATATGTGCCCTGCAATTTGGGGAAAATGGAGGTGGGGTTGTGGTCTCTATGCTGTAGCAGCCAGAAAGTCAGAAAAAAGCTGTACCTCTAGCTCTTGACAGGATCCCAAGGTCAGAGGTGAAAGAGGTGCTGGGGGTCACTGACCATACCTGCAAAACTGAGAGTATGGTCCTTTTGTTCTAACAGACTGCTGAGGAGTCTCTATTTCTCCTCTCAAAAGCAAACCCTTTAGATGTATTAATTTCCCTTTTTCTTCTTCTTCGCTTTTTTTTTTTTTTTATGTTCTTGGGTAAAAGCCAGAGGAGGTAGTAGAATATGAAATTTCATCTGCATTGTGTATACTTATAGTCTACTAAATTGTTTTTTAATTACAGTGTTTATGTTTTTCCCCTTGTTTATAATTATTTCATGTTAAACGTTATAACAAAATATATTAGATCCATAAATGTTTATTTAAGTTGTGTTTCGTGAACTGCTGGGACTTTTATTTCTATATTTGCCTGAGTCCTCTTATCTTTGTGCCTAACCTTGGGATGAGGCCCTGGTAGAAGTATTTCCTTCTTGGCATTTGGCACCATTAAACTCAAGAGTCTGTCCCCTTGACATTTCCCTTGTTGTGGTCCTTGCTCTCAAGCAGTATTGTTAATAATTCAGTATAGCTTTCCATACTATATCCAGGCTGATCAAGAGTAAATATAATTGAGATATAAAAAAACTAGATAGTTCAGAGATAGCGTTCAGGAGCTGGTATGTATTTGCATACAAGTCCAGCTTGTACTGACATATTGCATACCTCCTCGGGGGAAGGCTGACTGGGCAGGGCCACCTTGGCTCCCTTCTGTGAAGCCTTGCTTTGCTGACATATATTGTGCTGGATGGAGAGACTCCAAGCAGCAAAACGTTCTTGCATAAACTCAGAAAGCAGATAGAGAGCTGGTAGCTTTCTGGGTGGAGCAGAAAGAGGGTATAAGGGGCATCTCTTTCTCAGGTGAACTCATTCAACAGTCACTGTGCGCTTATCCTGTGCTGGTTATAGTGTAAGTGGGGATTCACAGGTAAACAAAACAGCCCAAGCTCCCAAAACTTCATGGTCAGGCTGGAGAAAGAGATGTAGACAGACAAAAACAGTACAAATACTAAGTGGTGATGGAGGCCTGGTGTGTGTGAGGAGAATGGGGGGGTGGCATGTCTTGTGAGGGTGTGGAGGAAGGGTTAGCTCTGGCAGAAGAGAAGGACAATCTAGGTAGAGAGACTAGTGAACAGAGGCTTGGGGCTGAGAACAGTGTGTATGCTGATATCTGGGTGTGGATTACAAAACAGTTCAGTGTTACTGGAGAATAAAATGTGAAACATGGAAGCTGGTATAGTTATAGAAGTGCTTGTTATTAATGTAATAAATAACAAGATATAGAAGCAACTCTCATAACCATGGCAACTTGAAAGTAATGATAATTGTAAACATATTTAGAGATACCTGTAGTAACAGTAATGTGACATAAAATTGTGATTTCTATTGGGGACAAAGTCACAGGTACTGCTAACACTATCATGATCTGTTCTCTGCATTTGTAGTTGAAGGAAATCTAAATTTCAGTTAGAGATTGGTGAAAACAAAGATGTAATATTTTCCCATCTGAGTTAATTTATCCCCTGAATATTTATTTATTTATTTATTTTAGAAGGAGTCTTGCTTTTGTTGCCCAGGCCAGGCAATGGTGCGATTTTGACTCACTGCAACCTCCGCCTCCCAGGTTCAAGCAATTCTCCTGCCTCAGCCTCCCAAGTAGCTTGGATTACAGGCATACGCCACCACCACACCAGGCTAATTTTGTATTTTTAGTAGAGACGGGGTTTTGCCACATTGGCCAGGCTGGTTTTGAACCCCTGACCTAGATGATCCAACAGCCTCGGCCTCCTAAAGTGCTGGGATTACAGGTGTGAGCCACGGTGCCCAGCCTATCCCCTGAATTTTTTTTTTTTTTTTTTTTTTTTTTTGAGACCAAGTCTCGCTCTGTCGCCCAGGCTGGAGTGCAGTGGCGTGATCTCAGCTTACTGCAAGCTCTGCCTCCCAGGTTCATGCCATTCTCCTGCCTCAGCCTCCCAAGTAGTTGGGACTACAGGTGCCCGCCACCACGACTGGCTAATTTTTTTGTATTTTTAGTAGAGACGGGGTTTCACCGTGTTAGCCAGGATGGTCTCGATCTCCTGACCTCGTGATCCACCTGTCTCGGCCTCCCAAAGTGCTGGGATTACAGGTGTGAGCCACCACGCCCAGCCTCCCCTGAATTTTTAAGGGTCCGTGTTCTAAGGCCGGGTGCAGTGGCCCATGCCTGTAATCCCAGCACTTTGAGAGGCCGGGGTGGGCAGATCCCTTGAGGCCAGGATTTCAAGACCAGCCTGGGCCACACGGCAAAACACTATCTCTACAAAAAGTATGAAAATTCCCTGGGCATGCTGGCATGCATCTGTAGTCCCAGCTACGCAGGGAGGATCACCTGAGCCCGGGTAGGTCAAGGCTGCAGTGAGCCGTTATTGCTCCACTGCACTCCAGCCTGGGAGAAGAGTTCTAGACCAACCTCCTTATAATATTAATAACAATATTAGATGAATGAGCCTTTACTATATGCCAAGCCCTGTGCTAAAAGCTTTACAGCCATTTTCTACTGACTCATCATCACAGGCCTGTGAGGCAACGTTGTTTTCATGGCTCTCAGAGACATGGAATTGTTTTCTAAGGTTACACAGCTGGCAAGGGGCAGAGATGGGACTTGACCCTGAGTCAGTGTCACTTAAGCCCCACCCAAACTTCAGGCCTTGGATCTGTACCAGGATGGCTACATTAGAATTAGAATCACCTGGGAAGTTCACTTTTTTTTTTTTTTTTTTTTAAAAAGACAGAATCTCGCTTGGTCACCAAGGTTGGAGTGCAGTGGCACAATATCGGCTCACTGCAACCTCTGCCTCCCGGGTTCGAGCGATTCTTGTGCTTCAGCGTCCCGAGTAGCTGGGATTACAGGCACACGCCACCACGTAGGACTCATTTATGTATTTTTAGCAGAGACGGGGTTGCTCCATGTTGCCCAGGCTAGTCTTGAACTCCTGAGCTTCAGATCCACCCGCCTTGGCCTCCCGAAGTTCTGGGATTACAGGAGCCACCAAGCCCCGCCTTATTATTATTATAATTACTGAAACAGTATCTTGCTCTGTCGCCCAGAGCTGGAGTGCAGTGGTGCAATCTCAGCTCACTGCAGTCTCGACCTCCTGGGCTCCAGGGGGTCCTCCCACCTCAGCCTTCTGAGTAGCTGGGACTACAAGCGTGTGCTACCACGCCCAGCTAATTTTTGTAGAGACAGGGTCTCGCCATTTTGCCCAGGCTGGTCTCAAACTCCTGGCTCAAGTAATCTGCCTGCCTTGGGCTTCCCATAGTGCTGGGATTACAGGCATGAGCCACAAAGGCCAGCTTTTTTTTTTTTTTTTTTTGACAGGGTTTGGCTCTGCAGTCCAGTCTGGGGTGCAGTGGCATGATCTCGGCTCACTGCAGCCTCGGCCTCCCTGCCTCAAGGGGTCCTCCCTCCCAGCCTTCTGAGTAGCTGGGACTACAGGCCTAGGATCTCTCCTCACTGCTACCTCCGCCTCCCGGGTTCAAGCGATCCTCTCATCTCAGTGTCCTGAGTAGCTGGGACTACAGGTGAGTACCACCACGCCTGGCTAATTTATTTTTTATTTTTTATTTTTGTAGAGATGGGGCTTTGCCATGTTGCTCAGGCAGGTTTTGAACTCCCGAGCTCAAGCAATCCGCCTGCCTCCGCCTCTAAGGTGCTGGGATTACAGGCGTGAGCCACCACGCCCAGCCTGGGATCCATCTATCGTTCTCTCTCTCTCTCTCTCTCCATATATATATACACACACACACACACACGTATATACATACATATATACACACATATATACATACATATATACATTTTTTTTTCTTTGAAGCAGAGTCTCGCTCTGTCTAATTTTGGTATTTTTAGTAGAGACGGGGTTTTACCATGTTAGCCAGGCTGGTCTCAAACTCCTGACCTGAGGTGATCTGCCCACCTCGGCTTCCCAAAGTGCTGCGATTACAGGTGTGAGCCACTGCGCCCAGCAGGGATCTGTATTTTTAAAAGGTCCCCAGATGATTCTTAAAGGTAGCCAGGTTTGGGAGCTTTAATGTTCTCAACCACAGATTTTTTGTTTTTATTTTACATTTTAATCGAAATTGTATATATTTAAGGTGTACATCATGACTGGATATAGATATAGATATAGATATAGGTATAGGTATAGGTATATCCCCACACATATATACACACATAGACTACAGTCAAGCTAACATACCCATCTCTTCACATAGTTAACTTTGTGTGTGTGTGCGTGTGTGTGCAGTGAGATCTACGCTGTTAGCAAATTTCAAGTAAACAATAAGGTATTGTTAACTATAGTCCCCATGTTGTACATTATATCTCTAGAACTTATTCATCCTATATAACTGAAGCTTTGAACCCTTTGACCAACATCTCCCCATGTGTTCCCCACCCTACCCCTGGTAACCACCATCTACTCTCTGCTTTGATGAATTCAGTTTTTTTAGATTCCACATATAAGTGAGATCATATAGCATTTTTCTTTCTGTGTTTGGTTTATTTCACTTAGCAAAATATTCTCCAGGATCATTTATGTTATTACAAATGGCAGGATTTCCTTCTAAGGCTAAATAATATTTTATTATATATATACATGCATACACATATATACACATAATATACACACATATATAAACATAATATACATATATACATATATACTCATATACACATATGCACACACATACATGTGTGTGTGTGTGTATATATATATACACTCCACAATTTCTATATTTAGAAATTGAATTTTTTAGAAAAAAATTAGAAATTAGTTTGGAAATTGAATGGATAAAAACTCATTTTTATCCATCAATGGACACTTAGGTTGTTTCCACAAGCTTTCTTGGGCATGGTAGATACCTAATAAATATCTGATTAACCAAGGGGAAATAAAATATGAAGATGGGGAACTGAGGGAAACTGAAAAGCTGTCCTTGGGGGCCAGACACAGTGGCTCACGCCTGTAATTCTAGCACTTTGGGAGGCCGAGGCGGTGAGATCAAGACAAGCCTGGCCAACAGGGTGAAACCCTGTCTCCACTACAAATATAAAAATTAGTCTGGCATGGTGGCACGTGCCTTTCTTTTTTTTTTTTTTAATTTAGAGGGAGTCTCACTCTGTCGCCAAGGCTGGAATGCAGTGGCGCGATCTCGGCTCACTGCAACTTCTGCCTCCCGGGTTCAGGTGATTCTCCTGCCTCAGCCTCCCGAGTAGCTGGAATTACAGACATGTGCCACCATGCCCAGCTAGTTTTTGTATTTTTAGTAGAGACAGGGTTTCACCATGTTGGCCAGGCTGGTCTTGAACTCCTGACTTCAAGTGATCCATCTGCCTCGGCCTCCCAAAGTGCTGGGATTACAGACGTGAACCACTGCGCCTGGCCAAGAATTGTATATATTTAAGGTGTACTCCATGATGTTTTGATATACATTGTGAAATGATTACCACAATCAAGCTAATTAATATATACATCAACCTGTCTTTGTAGAACTGTTTCACGGAGGCCATATATTATTACATCCTAATATCTACAGTGTTTTCTTCTGGAGCTCACAGTTTGGTGCGTGTGTGTGTGTGTGTGTGTGTGTGTGTTTGTCCAGGGTGGGAGCACAGGCAAGTAAAGAGACAATCACAGTATATATGAAAAGGATTGTCATGGAATGAAGCACAGAATGGTGATGGAAGGAACAAAGAGTGGGCATACCAAACACAGATTGGAAGGGTAAAGGAAGGCTTCCTAGAGGAGATGATGGCTTGAAGGATGAATTGAGAAGGACAAAGTGCTTATCCAAGCCCATTTTTAGTGCCTAGTAGGCATTCATCTGATGAGATGGTGGATGTATAACACTTAGTACCTACCACATAGTCACAGCTCAATATGTGGTAGACGTCATTATTGTTACCTGACCTTTTCAAACAAACATGAATGGTAAGTTACGTTTACTATGAGGAATACATAAGATAATGCATGGCATGGAAAGTACTTAATATAGTGTCTGGCGTATAATAATTGCCCAGCAAATGGTGGCAGTTGATAGTGTTATTGTTGCTGCTATCGTTATTTTTAGGTTTGACTGGACTAAGATAGATGGAATCTTCCATCTCTGATCTTTTGGGTCATTCAATTCTGCAATTTATACATGTTACATTATTTCATATTACACAAAATTACATATTACATGTTTATATATGTAATATGAAATTTCATGTTACACATAACATTTTTTCAGATATAATGTCTGCAAGCATGCTTATGTTCAGAACTTTTCCCGATGACAATCTCTGGCCCCAACCACTGCTACCACCATCACCAGCCACGTGGTGTTCTCAAGTTGTAGTCTCCACAAAGCATATAGAAAATAGAGGAGCTGGGTGGATGTGGTGGCTCACGCCTGTAATTCCAACACTTCAGGAAGCTGAGGCCGGTGGATCACTTAAGCTCAGGAGTTCAAGACCAGCCTGGGCAACATGGCAAAACCCCCTCTCTACAAAAAAAAAAAAAGAATTAGCCAGGTGTGGTGGCATGCACCTGTGGTTTCAGCTACTCAGGAGGCTGAGGTGGGAAGATTGTTTGAGCCCGGGAGGTTGAGGCTGCAGTGAGCTGTGACTGTGCCACTGCACTCCAGCCTGGGCCACAGAGCGAGACCTTGTCTCAGAAACAAACAAACAAACAAAAACAGAACAAAAAAGAGGAAATAAAGAAAAGAAATAAAATAAAATAGAGGAACTGATGGTAGAAGAAGTGGAACAGAGCTGCTGTTGCCTCTGAAAATATTTTCTATATAGTAAAGGGATGACATTGGTTTTCTGATCAGCCTTTGTATTTCCAATCTAAGGACAGTTGGTAGAAGTGAATCAAAAGCTTTCCCCAACTTTGTTTTGCACTTTTGCTGTTCTAGATAGGAGGGTAGAGTGTATGTAGGTTATAAATATGTTCCTCAGTCCAACCCCATCTCCCCACAACAGCTAGCAGAAATTCCTTCTCCATTAGCAATCAACAGTCCCTTTTCCCCTAGTTTCTGTAGCTAGTGCAAGTTTTAGTTTTTTGTTGCAGAGCTTCATGGATATTTTAATGGGCATTCCTAGATGGTGAGTATCAGACTGTGTTATCTTGCTGCCATGTTAACCTGGAGTTCCCCCAGATAAAATTGGTTTTCTTGTTAGCGACTTCAGGGAGAAGGCACAAAAGTCCTTTGCTTTTTCATGATCCTATGTTACTGTCTTTCCAGCCCTCTCCATCCTGGGGGCCCTGTTTTCACCAGTCATCTCATTTTACCCAATACAGGAGTCCTCATCCTTTTTGTAAGGAAAAACTGTGTTGTATATTCCTGATGCCTTGATCTCCCTGGGAAGAGGGAAATTAAGGGTAGAAGGAAGTTGACTGAATCTGGGGGCTGGCTGTCAGGGTGTGGGAGTGAAGAGGATTGGGGAGATACTGCTTACTGTCTTCCTCTCTGAGCTGAGAATCCGGGCAAACTGCAGAAAGCAGGGCAGGAGAAGGGCGATCATGTTGGAGAGTTAGCTTGCAAGGCCTTGATATTGTTTGCAGATCCCAAGCTACTGATTAGGGGCTCCTGACCTAATACAGTAAAAAAAATGGTTTGTGTTGTCATTGTGGCTATTTTTTAATATCCTTCCAGAGGTATATCTCCCTTCCTGTATTAGCTTTCTAAATCTTGATACTGTGTACGCAGATTGATCCTTTTGCCCTACTTTCCACTCCTGGTAGCATTCTCATTTGTCTTTCAGCCACCTCTGGAATTCTGGACTTGGTTTACCTAGCCTTTGTGACCACTCCATATATTGACATACAGGGAGCCTCCAACTTACAGACAGGCTGAGCTCTCAAAGTTCACTCTCAAGTCAATTGTTTGGAAGGTGACGTGCATTTTTCCATAGGAGAAAAAAATTGTTATAAATTGAACTACATTTCCAGGCCAGCCCACAAAAGACTTCTTTAGCTTTAATGTACTAAAAATGTGGGCCATTTGCAATGAAAAAGTAAGAAATCTTGGTAATTCAGCAAAAACAAGAAGACAATCCAAGGGAATAAGAAATACTTTTGCTTGGCTACTGGCACCGGAGTCAAGAAAGCTGAATTGGATGAGGTACACAGGGCTTTCCGGAGGCTCTCCAGAAAGACTCATGGGGACTTTGAAAGTCTGTGGAATCATAACATAGTTCTAAGTTTACTTCAAAACTTATGGCTTTCAATAATAATGACTACCATATACTGAGCACTTACTGTGTGTCAGGTGCTGTGCTAGGCAGTTTACATACCTTCCCCTCATTTCATTTCATTCTCACAACAACACTATGAGGTAAATACTATAAAGACCCTTATTTTACAGACTGAGGCTCAGAAAGGTCAATTAAGTTGACAAAAGTTATACAGACAGCACAATTAGAGGCCAAGTCAATGGTTTCCTACTGCCCAAACCTGTGCTTTACAATATATATCTGATGACTCGTTTCTTTTCTTTTCTTTATCTGGGTATATTGGGAACACCACTTTTGGGGCTATCAGCCATGATTAGAGTTATTTGCCAGATCACAAGGAAACAAAGATTGGGAAACTAGGAGAGGTGGTACGAGGGAGAGAAGGAAGGAGGAAGGAACAGAGAATTTTGTTAGGCAAAAGTTCAACTAAGAAGCCACATATGTCAATGTTCCTCAAACTGTACGGTGCACTCAAAGCACCCAAAACTCATTAAAATGCAGATCATTATTTAGCAGGTCTAGGGAGGGGCCTGAGATCCTGCATTTCTAAAAAGCTCCCAGGTGTGCTGCTCCTGCTGGTCCATGGACAACACTTTAAACAGTAAGGCCATATAGTGCAAATGATGAACAAAAACATTCAAGCACCCATTAACACCTGCTTCCTAATTTAATCCAGATCAGCTTCTACACTAAACAGTCACTTATTATCCTCTTTTCTCCTGTAGGCTGTCTCAGGGCATTGTCTCCACTTTAGTTCTGCCAGTCTGTTTCAGCTTATGTTTATTTATTTATTTATTTGTACAAATTTAAGGAGTTCAAGTGCAGTTTTGGTACATGGATATATTGCAGAGTGGTGAAGTCTGGGCTTTTAATGTAACCGTCACCCAAACAGTATAGATTGTACCCATTAAGTAATTTCTCATCTCTCACCCTCATGACATGTTTATGTTTAACTACTCATTTAAATACAGGCGTTAAATACATATGAACATCTTCTGTCACTCTGAGCACTAAGCAGTCTCAATCAAACATGAGTTTCTCTTGGCACAAAGTAGGTATTTGGCCACAGGGTTCCACTTCTTAACAACGGCTCTCGGCTCTCTCTCCCATTAGGAACAGTCTTATAAAGGTAAGGCATGTAGTAACACTACTGTCCCAGCGCTTTCTAATTTCCTTTCTCAGAGCTATTGCCTTCATCTGGAGCAGGAAGCAGCCTGGCTTTTTAAAGAGTCCAGATCCTTGTTTCTTTCACATAGTTGAAACAATCCCAGCATTAGTTTAAGGCAATCATTGAAAAGATTCTTTGCAGAGTCCTGCCAACTCCAAAAGCCCAGTGAAATTTGTTTCCTGGAAGATTATTTACTTTATTTTGCCACCTCCTCTCCTCCGTCTCTTAGGATTTTGACTGATCATTTTGAGCCATTCTTCATGTTTTTCTTCTATTTTTAGACTCTCTGACTAATTTTCCCCAGTAGCAAGAGTCAAGGAAAGCTTTCCACTCCAACCAAGCTCTACTTTTTAGGTAGGAAATATTCTCTCACAGTGTTTACAGATCAACTTGATGATCTGTGGTCCCTGGCAACTGGATTGCTTTTCTATCTTCTCTTTAACCTTTGGGGAGGTTAACCTTGGGGGTGACCCTTCTAACACCTTCAGCAGGTAGGTGTTCATGCAGCCTCCACATGAATAGATTAGGTAAGTTCACATTCTATCACTGGATGAATTTAAAACTCTGCGAAAAAAGAATTGTAATCTGCTTTTAACTTCTATCCATTAATCTTACTTTTATCATATGAAGCAGAAATAGCGCTTTCAATGTTTCCTGACATTTGTCATATCCTCATTTAATCATCTCTTTGCTAGACTAAACATCCCCAATTTCTAATCAGTCCTCAGTTACTTCTTGACCCTTCATTCATTCAATAAACATTAGATGCACTATGATTTATAAATGTTCACTTTAAAATACGGTACCTCGAAATGGAACATACTGCTCACTGTGTAGTTTGACCAGCATGGAGTACATTGGGACTGCCACTTCTTGTGATGGTCTGATGCAATTTTATGATCATGCTAGCTTAAGAAAGAGTAACTCACTTCTTCACATCTATTGAGTACCTACTTTGGGTCAGGTACCTAACATCTACTAGAAACCTCCGTTTTCAGTGGTAGAGGTTCTCTGTTCTTTCTTACTGCATGGGGCCTGGAGATGGTACAGCCACCCTCTTCCAATCCTTCCTACTGTCATCTGCTATACTTTAGAACTCTCACTTATTGAGGACTTCACCTCCTCACTGATAGTCTTCCTTTAAGTGACCCATAAGCTTCATCCTTTCAATCATTTTACCTCCACTCTGCTTCACCAACTATTTTCAATGATCCACTTTATTCTCAGCAGATGATCTCACCTCTCATTCCATTATGAAAATCTAGGTCATTGGATGCTAACACCCATTTTCCTGCCCTCACCCCACCCTGCCACATAGTTGTGTCCTTACATGTCCTAACCTCTCTCTCTCTCTCTTTTTTTTTTTTTGATCTTGCAGAAATAGACATAGCTTCTCCAGTTCACAGCTAATTTCTCTACGTGTGCTTTGGAGCCCATTCTTTCTCACCTCCTTGAGGACTTACTTCATCAGTTATCCCTCCTCTCATCTGTATCTTCAACAACTCCTTCTCTGCTTACTGACTGCTTCCCGTCAACCTTCAGACATGATCAACTTTCACTCCTAAAAAAGGAAACAAACAAATTTTCCTTCACCTCTATCCCCAACTGGCATTTGCCCTATTTCTCTTCTTTTATTGTTATGGAATCTTTTCTAAAGTATAGACACTCTCCATTTCCTCACCTCCTGTTAAAAACTCAGCCCCCACTATGGCTTTTCTGTTCCCAGAACACCACTGTTATTTCTCTTGTTAAGTAAACCAATGGCATCCTAATTGCCAAATCTAATGAACAATGTTAAGTCTTTATTTTGCTGGACCTCTCTCTGATGTATTTAACATAATTGATTGCTCTCACCCTACTTCTGTCCTCATAATCTCTTGAAAGTGTCTACTCCTTGGCTTTGGTGATGTTGCACATCTTCTGGCTGTCCTCATTCCTCTCTGATTACTCCTTATGCTCTTTTGTGGACTCTTCGTCTGCCACCCCTTAAATGCCAGTCTTTCCCAGGTTTTTTCATTCCTCACCTTTCCCCTAGATCATCTCATCAGTACCCATTGTTTTATCTACCATACTATTGAGCCCCAAATATGTGTCTGTAGTCCCAGACCTCTGTTGAGAGCTCCAAACCTGTATACTAGTTGATACTTGACAGGTATAATATGGCACATCCTACAGGTACCTCAAGACCAAACTCAGTATGTTCCAAACGCCTCTTTTTTACTCTAATCTGCCCTTCCTCCTCTATCTGCCCACTGACACCATGGTGACTCAGACCTCTATCTACACAGTTGACCCCTATCTACACAGTGCTGAAACTTGGTAGTCATCCTAAATTTCTCATTCAACCAGTCACCAAGACCTGTTCAGTCTATCTTCTAAGTATCTATCTGATATATCTTTCCTTTATGTTACTACAACATATTATTAGACTAGGCTTTCCATCATCTTTTCATTTTTTAGCTATTCAAATAGCTCCTTAACTGGTCTTCCTGCCTCTTGGCCTGCTCCCCCTTAGCCTATCCTTCACATTGTGATAGAATGCATTTTCTCTAATGCAAATCAGATCACATCACTCCTCTGCTTGCAGCCCTATCATGGTTCTCACTGCTTACTGGTACAGTCCATGCTGCTCCACAAAGCTTACAAGGCCCCTCACAATCTGGCCTTGTCTACCCTTCCAATCTTATCTCCTATCATCTTTTCCTTATTTTCTTTGCCCAAATAATGTCAGACTGAATACCCCCCACTATGCCTTCATGCCTTCATACACACTGTTCTCTCTGCCTAGAATGACCCCTTGGTCTTCCAGTCAAATCTTCATTCAGCTTTCAAAATTGGACTCAGTATGTCTGGGTAGATACACAAGAAACTAGTGACAATGATTGGGTGGCTGGGGCACAGGAGTGGGAATAAGACTTACTTTTTCCACCTATTTGTACATTCTGTATTTTGTAACACAAATCTGAATTCACTATTCAAAAAAGTAAATACTATGTACATTTTTTGTTAAAAAAGCTCAGGAATCAGGTCCTTTAGAAAGTTATTTTCCCCTCCTCATTCTCTTCTGTGGTTTTGTACTACCTTCTTTGTGCTACCTCCGGGCCTACTGTGTGCTCCTGTGATTAGAATAATTACATTGCATTGCAATTTATATGGAAGTTGTCCATCTCCTCAGATTGTGAGCTACCTGAGGGAAGGGGCTGCATCTTAGTTTTTATTGTTTCCCCAGAATTTAACATAGTGCTCTATAAATGTTTATTGAATGAATGGAGAAACAAGTGGAGACAGGAATAAAGTAGGGGATGCCTCAAATTATAAAACAAAGCTCCCAAGTCAATTATCTTTCCCAATATCCATCAATCTGTCCTTTTGCCATGTGTTGAGGTTAAAAATAATATTTTACATTTATACTTTTTAAAAAATTTTCTGAGACAGAGTCTCACTCTGTCACCCAGGTTGGAGTACACTGGCACAATTATGGCTCATTTCAGCCTCGATCTCCTGGGCTCTAGATCCTCCCACCTCAGCCTTCCAAGTAGCTGAGTGATTGGGTGATATTGCTAGTAAATGGTGAAGTTGAGATTTGAACCAAGGTCTTTTGACTTCAAAATTCATGCTTGATTCATAACACTACATTGATTCAAAGGGGTGTCTCCACTGCTTGACTACTGGGTGCCTAGCTCAAGGCACCCCATTGTCTTCGGACTGCTCTGACCATTTTAAAAGCTCTTGTTTGTAGTGAGCCAGGTTATAAATGAGCCAAACAAGACATGGCCAATAATAGGGTCTTTTGGCTCTCTACTAGAACTTTCCTTCCAGTCTGACACCAAACCATTTGTTCGCTTCTTTGGCTATAGTTGTTCAACTAGTTATAGGCTCATCTCAACAAATGCCTGAAGCATCCAACTTATATTTTGCCATATCATCTACAAGGGAATTATGGGAAACTTTGTCCAATGCCTGGATGAAATGAAATCCACTATAGCTATCACATTCTCTGATAGCTTATCTAGTAACCAGATCAAAAAAAAAAAAAGGAAATGAAGTCTAGGAGGGATATTTGTTTTTTAACGGGGCAATTTGTCAATGACTTAAAGTAATGAGTTTCCAGTGGTATACTTTCAGACATCCTTGACAGGCTGTCAGGAAGATGATTTTTGGCCAGTGGGCTTCCTACTTTTCTTCAAATGACATCAAATAGGGACTCCCATTTTCATTGCTTTGAATTGCACAGCACTGTTGTTTACATCTAGTTTTATTTAATCTTCCATTTCAGTTTTCCGGGCTTTTATTTTTTCTTTGTGTTCTGCCCTTGCATATGTTCCCTCTGCCTGGTTCATTCCCTAAACTACAACCCTGGCCCCACACCACACACATACACATACCTTACTTGTCCTTTGAGAATCAGTGCATGCAGTCCCTTCTCCAGAAGCCTTCTCTGTTGTCCCCAGACTGAGGTAACTGCTTCTCCTCCTGGGTGTTGTAGTGGCAAGCGAGCACAGTGCCTGTCACAAAGTAGATCCCCCGTAAATGTTAACTCCCTTCTCCCCTTCCTCCATGAATATCTCTAAAATAGTATTCATTACACCATATGGTATTTTCTTGTTTACTTGTCTGCCTTCATCACTCAATTATGAGCTCATTCGTTCATCCACTCATTAACAAATATTTATTGTGTGTCTATGGTGTACAAGGCATTGTTCATGTGGTTGCTGGGGACACAGTGATTTCTGAAAATTGTATTTTCACTGTGTCTTTTCACTGTTGTACTTATAGCACCTGTCACAGTGTCTGGCAAGTAGAGTGCTTAGTAAATGTTTGTTAAAGGAATGCACTTCCTCAGCAAAGTTTCTCAAAGTGTGATCCTTGGACTATTTGCATCTGGATCACTGAGGGGTGTAGGTTAAAATGTTAATTCTTGGGTCCCTCTCCAAGTCTACTGAATCAGAATATCTTAAGAGTGGGCTGTAAGAATCTGTATTTTAATCTCGTTTTGCGGTATTTCTTTCATGCTAAAATTTGGGAACCACTGCAAAACAGAATAGAAATAGGGAGACCTAATGCCTATTATTGAAAAGTGTAGCTAAAACCAACTAAATCATGTTTAATGCCTCTGAATGCTATAGCAAATTTTAGTAAAAGAGAAAAAAGAATTTTTACCTGTTGAACAAGTGGAATTATTGCTAATAAAATCTAATCTTAATTTAGGTCAAATTTATGATACCAGAGAGTTTTCATTTTTATAGCGTTACTTGTATATTTGATGGTATATAGGGACCCTTTGTGTAACCCAACAATACAACATATTGATTCCATGTTATAGACTTGAATTGCAAATTAAGAAAGAGTATGTCCAAACTATACTTGTGCTTTAACATTGATTATATGTGATTTATCTGATGTTTAGTTCTTAATCAGAATTGTCAGTGCTCATTCTCTGTGCAAATTTGATCCATTTAACTGTTTTATGCCATATTTTCTAAGAGCATGCTGTTATTAAAAGTGCTCTTTGGTAATAGATTAGGTATATAAGATCTAAGTCAACCAAGGACAGCACAACTTCCCTTTCAGGAAGACTTGACAAGTTGGATTTTATGACCATGTTTTGGAGACTGGAGCTGTCTATTTTTAGTGTGCCTTGACATGATCCTTATGGTCAGGAGCTGAAGTGTTCTTGTATCTGAACACAAATATGTTAAATATTCACAGATTTATACTTCTATTTCCCTCCTTTTGACATACCTCTTTTTTCCAACTCAACTTAGGTTTTCAGTGGTGGTGTCACTGCTTCCAAGCTAAACCGAAAATGGCCATCTGCATGCTGCCCAACCAGCACCATGTCCAAAGGCCTGAAAATTCTGTGTAAAGACCCTGTTTTGGAGCTGAGCTGCTGCCGGGACCATCAGTTCAGTGGCAGTAAATTTCAGCAGGAAAAGTTACTGAAGGAAAGCTCCACAATGAATATGAGGAACCTTTCATTTTATACAACCGAAGAGAAAATACATGAGCTCTTTAGTAGATCTGATATCAGGAATATCTTTATGGGCCTGGATAAAATAAAGAAAACAGCATGTGGCTTCTGCTTTGTAGAATGCCATAACAGAGCTGATGCTGAAAATGCCATGCGGTTTCTAAATGGGACCTGCCTAGATGAATGGATTATCCGCACTGATTGGGATATAGGTTTTAGAGAAGGTCAACAGTATGGTCGCGGTAAATCTGGCAGTCAGGTAAGGGATGAGTTTCGTGAAGATTTTCATTCTGGTAGAGGAGGCTTTGGAAGACAGAGTCAGATCTAAAACAATCCATAGAGAAAAGGTTTTAACTCTAACCCCTTGAAAAGTGTGTTATAGACCAACCTCAAGTCTGCAAATAGCCAATTTCAAGTTTAAATTACCTTATTGTTGATGTATTTTTTTCTCTGAAAATTTATTAAATGGCAGAAACAAAAAAAAAAAATCCATTTGCTTTTGTCTGAATTTTGAAGGTGCTTTTCAGATTACCAGTTTGACTGTTAGGTGGTCTAAAGTGAAGTGTTTTTCGGGAACAAATTAGGTATGTAAGATCAGAGTCAACCAAAGCACAACTTCCCTTTTAAGAAGATTTCCATTGGATTCTATGGCCATGTTCCTGCAGCCCGAAATTATAATTTTTTTAAGAGCTTGCATAAAACACAGTTAAATAAGTGGAAATTTAAAAAAATTATCAAGAGAAACACAAGCACTGTTATTTGAAAACATAGAAAAGTCTGGAAGAATTTGTAATAAAAACAAAAATCCTCCTGCCCCACCTCTTCCTATCCTACGCCTATTCCCTGGACGATAACGCTTAATTATTTTTTATTAGTTTTTGGTTTGTTTGTTTCTTGGTAGTTTCCTCCATATCTCCAAATAACATGACTGCTTACTTTCTTTTTAAATGCTATCTACTGACTTCCTGCTTTCAGAGATGAGGATTTAGCTCACTTACACCCCCATTTGCACTTCTCTACTCTCCATCCTCTCAATGTAGTTCACAACACTTTACAGACGGTTCCTGAGTTACAATGGCTTGGCTTACAATGTTTTGACTTTACAATGGTATAAAAGTGATATGCATTCAGTAGAAACCATACTTCAGGTACCCATACAACTATTTCGTTTTTCACTTTCAGTATAGTATTCAACAAATTGCTTGAGATACTTAACACTTTGTTATAAAATAGGCTTTGGGTTAGGTGATTTTGCCCAAGTGTAGGCTAATGTAAAGTGTTCTGAGCACGTTTAAGGTAGGTTATGCTATGCTATATTTGAGAGGTTAGATGCATTAAATGCATTTTCAACTTAACAATATATTCAATTTACAATGAGCCTATCAGGATGTAACCCCATCATAAGTCAATGAACATCTGTACTTACTTTCTTTATTGTTACATAGCATAACTTAGGTTATGCTGCAGTAATAAACAATCAAAAAATTTTAGTGCTTAAAATTACTAAGCTCTGTTCCTCCCACTACATTCCCATTGCTGATTACATGGTGCAGGGGTCTGCTCCATGCCATGATTGTCCTCCTTCTGGGGCCCAGGCTAATAGTATAATCACTCTCTGGAAGGATGGTGACAGAGGGAAAAACAGAGTGACAAATCATGTCCTGGCTCCTCAAGTTTCCACCCAGAAATGATATCCGTCACTTTTGCTCACATTTCCATTCTCAAAACATGTTGTCAAAACTGATTCTGAGGGAGTGGAGAAGGATCTGTAGGAAGAGACCCTGAATATTAGTGATGAGTTATACAGTTTACTACAGGTCCTCCTATAACTTTAATATATACAAATATAATTCCATTTTTGTTTTGTTCCACCATATAGTACTCTCCACTTTGTAAGATGAAGATGTTAATGTCCTTTTGCCTTTTCTTCATCTTTCCTCCTCCCCCTTCTACTTTCTGGCTTTTTTCATCTACATTTGTGTTTTTACATTGTCAAAGTTGATGATAAAGTTGTCATTGCTCTGTCTTTCTGTTAATTCCAGAAGTTTACAATTAGTAAAGAGTATTTTATTACTGTGACTATATAAATATTGTTCCCTGGCCAGGTGCAGTGGCTCATGCTTCTAATCCCAGCATTTTGGGAGATTGAGGTAGGCAGATCACTTGAGGTCAGGAGTTCAGGACCAGCCTGGACAACATGGCGAAGCCCTGTCTTTATCAAAAATACAAAAATTGCTGGGCATGGTGGTATGTGCCAGTGGTCCCAGCTACTCAGCAGGCTGAGGTAGTAGGATAGTGATTCCTCCTGAGCCCAGGAGACGGAGGTCACCGTGAACTGAAGTTGTTCCACTGCACTCCAGCCTGGCTGGCAGAGTGAGACCCTATCTCAAAAATAAGTAAGTAAGTAAATAAATAAATAAATAAAGTTCCCTGCAAAGCCAGGGAGAGTCCAACAACTGTATCTTTTCTTCTGGAATTTTTATTTACCATTCTCTATTTCTTTTATTTGCCATTATTGCACCCCTTAATTTCCTTCAAACTCTGTAAAAAATTAAGCTTTCCGTGGATATTCTACTTTTTTTTTTTTTCAAAGTCTCACTGTGTTGCCCAGGTTGGAGTTCAGTGGCACGATCTCAGCTCACTGCAACCTCTCCCTCCTGGGTTCAAGCAATTCTTCTGCCTCAGCCTCCCGAGTAGCTGGGACTACAGGTGCGTGCCACCACACACGGCTAATTTTTGTATTTTTTTAGTAGAGACAGGGTTTCACCATATCGGCCAGGCTGGTCTCGAACAGTGATCCGCCAACCTCGGCCTCCCAAAGTGTTGGGATTACAGGCGTGAGCCACCGCGCCTGACAATTCTCCTACTTTCCTCTCCATGATCTGTCTGTTCTCCTATTCTGATCTGGATTTGTTACTCTCTAGACCAGGATTTCTCAGTCGCAGCCCTACTGATGTTTTGGACCAGAGAATTATTTGTTGTGGAAGGCTGTGTTGTGCATTGTAGAATTCAGTATACTTGGCCTCATATACCCACTAAATATAGTAGCACACATTTGTGCGCACACACACACACACACTCCAACTTGTGACAGCCAAAAATGTCTCCAGACATTACCAATTGTTTCTGCCAGGCCAGTGGGGAGGCAAAATCACAACTGGCTGCAAACTACTGCCCTCAGCAACAGTTCCCATCCAGAGATTTTTCTTCACTGTAGTCCTGAATTGGACTGACTATTTCATGGATCCTGTGTTTATCCCTTTTGTGGTTTATTCCTATATTAGTCCATTTTCACACTGCTATAAAGAACTACCTGAGACTGGGTAACTTATGAAGCAAAAAGGTATAATTGATTCACAGTTCTATAGGCTTAACAGGAGGCATGACTGAGATTACTCAGGAAACTTACAATCATGGCAGAAGGGGAAGGGGAAGTAAGCACATCTTACCATTGTGGGGTAGGAGAGAGAGTGAGAGAGCAATGGGGGAAGTGCCACACACTTTTTTTTTTTTTTTTTTTTTTTTTTTGAGACGGAGTCTCACTGTGTCTCCCAGGCTGGAGTGCAGTGGCGCGATCTCGGCTCACTGCAAGCTCCGCCCCCCGGGTTCACGCCATTCTCCCGCCTCAGCCTCCCAAGTAGCTGGGACTACAGGCACCCGCTACCGCGCCCGGCTAGTTTTTTGTATTTTTAGTAGAGACGGGGTTTCACCATGTTAGCCAGGATAGTCTCGATCTCCTGACCTCGTGATCCACCCGCCTCGGCCTCCCAAAGTGCTGGGATTACAGGCTTGAGCCACCGCGCCCGGCCTCACACACTTTTAAATCATCAGATCTCATGATAACTCACTATCACAAGAACGGCAAGGGGGAAATCCACCCCCATGATCCAGTCACCTCCAACCAGTCCCCTCCTCCAATTAGACATGAGATTTGGACAGGACACAAATTCAAACCATGTCATTTCACCCCTGTCTCCTCCCAAATCTCATGTCCTTCTCACATTGCAAAATACAATCATCCTTTCTGAATAGTCCCCCAGTCTTAACTCACTTCAGTATTAACTCCAAAGTCCACATTCCAAAATCTCATCTGAGACAAGATAAGTCCCTTCTACCTATGAGCCTGTAAAATCAAAAACAAGTTAATTACTTCCAAGATACAATGTGGGTACAGGCATCGGATAAATGCTCCCATTCAAAATGGAAGAAATTGGCCAAAACAAAGGGCCTACCGGTCCCATGCAAGTCTGAAACCCAGTAGGACAGTCATTAAATCTTAAGCCCTGGATCACTTACTTGTAGTTTCTTCCCTTCCATTTCCTCTGCTGTTTCTGTAACCCCTCTTAGCTGGATACTGGACATTTTGGATTAATTCCCTAATTTTCATGGTCCTGATTAGTGTAAATCAGTTATGATAATCCTCTCCCTCTTGCTAGTGATTGGTTTAGGAACCTAGGCTTAAGCCAATCAGAAGTGGACAATTCTAAAGTTATATTAATAAGTTGAGGGATGGACAACGACCAATGGAGACCCCAGTGAGCTCGAATGAAGGATTTTTAGTTTTAGCATGAAGGAGAGGCTGTATCTCTCCTTCCTATTGGATATGAATAAGCATGCATGTAGTGATTACTGCAGACAGCTTTCTTAAAACCACAAAATAAACTAGCTTTAGGATGAATAGGACATTTTAGATGGCAGAGAGAGGGACCAAAGAACCTGTGTTGCTCATGAGATTATCTAGTTGCTGAGTCAACTAACCTTGCAGCATGCACTATGTCTGGATGTTCTGTATATGAGATGATACATTATATTTTATTGTTTAAGCCAGCTTGTGGCAGGATTTTCTGTTAACATACAGTCAAAAGCACTCTGAGGAATCAACCCAAATGTCCATCAATGATAGACTGGATACAGAAAATGTGGTACATATACATCATAGAATACTGTGTAGCTATAAAAAAAAGAATGAGATTATGTCCTTTGCAGGGACATGGATGGAGCTGGAAGCGATTATCCTCAGCAAACTAATGCGGGAAGAGAAAACCAAAAACCACAGGTTCTCACTTATAAGTGGGAGCTGAACAATAAGAAAACGTGGACTCAGGGAGGGGAACAACATACACTGGGACCTGTTGGTGGGGGATGGGAGAGGGCATCAGGATAAACAGCTAATGCATGTGGGGCTTAATCTGTGCAGCAAACCACCATGGCACACATTTATTTATGTAACAAACCTGAACGTCCTGCACATGTATCCTGGAACTTAAAATTAAATTAAGTTAAATTTTAAAAAAGCACTCTGATACCAAGACTTACACACTTTCCCTTTAGCTTAATGCTTGTATAAAGAAACTAAATTGATACCGCATGAAACCAAGCATGTATCTCCAGGTTCATGACCTTTTGTCTGGAAAGTTTGAAAAAATAAATGTCTAGCTCCTGAATCCTTTACTCTATAACTTGAATTAATTCTCTCTGATCAGTAACTTTTTTTTTCTGAATCAGGGAGGAATTGGAATGTCAATTTTTATGGAGTAACTATTATGTGCTAGGCATTTTGCCAGAGGCTTTAAAACACAATATCTTATTCTTAACCACTCTGTGCCGATTATATAGGTGAGGAAACTGAGGATTGAAGAGGTAAAGTAATTTGCTCAAAGTCACTAACTAGGAAGTGGCAGAGCTGGGATTCAAACCAAAGGAGTCTGTGTCAAAGCTGGTGCCCTTAATCAGGGTACTATATTGTCTCTTTCCCTTTCCTTCACTCACGCCGTAAATGCAAGCCTCTCTTTGAGTTTCCTTTTTCTCAGGGAATTATCCCACTGACTATATTGCATCTGAGCTTTGTCTCCTTCAAGCAAACTTCTTAACTGTGCTCTCCTTTCTGCCTTGACATCCAGAATCACTCAGACTCCACAATCTAGTGGGAGAAGGAAGAACATCTAACTGTATTTCTGGCCAATTTAGCTTATTCTGCATATAGTAATGGAGTTTACTAATGTTTGAGTATCTCTCCTCTGTAACTTTCCCAAAATAAAAAAAGGGGTTTGCAAAGTCACACAACTAAAATTTGTTGTTATCACAGAGTGTTTCTTGAGGGGTATATTGGAGTATCTTTCAACCACTGTTTCTAGTGGCTGTCCACTTGGATTGCTCCTGAAGAGCAATTGTTTTCCTAGGCTCAGAAAAAGCTTTTAACAATGTCTTGTGAAACATATTTTTGGTTAAGTTAAGGGACTTTCCTACTGTGTGACTAGAAGACTCCTCCAGTGGTTCTTACAATATGTTCTTCAAAATCGTGCTGAGTGCATCAATAGAATAAAGGATAAAAACCACACAGTCATCTCAAAAGACCCAGAAAAAGTATTTGAAAAAATTCAATACCCTTTTCATGATAAAAACACTCAACAAACTAGGAATAGAACAGAACTTCCTCACTCTGATAAAGGGCATCTGAAAACCCCACAGCTAACATCATCAATTGCGAAAGACTGATAGCTTTCCTAGGATCAGGAAGAAGACATTTCTATTCAACATTGTACTGAAGGTTCTAGTTAGGACAATTAGGCAAGAAAATGAAATAAAAGACGCCTAGATTGGAAAAAATAAGCAAAATTATCTTTATTTACAGGTGGCATGCTCTTGTATATAGAAAATTCTAAGGCATCCACAAAAAGGTCTATTAGAGCTCATAGTTCAGCAATGTTGTATCATACAAGATTAATATACAAAATCAACTGTATTTCTATACACTAGCAATAAATCCAAAATCAAATTAAGAAAGCAATTTCATTTACAATAGCGTCAAAAAGAACAAAATGCTTAAAAACAGGTTTAACAAAAGAAGCGCCAAACGTATACTCTGAAAACTACAAAACATTGTCAAAAGTAATTAAAGAAGACCTAAATAAATGGAAAGATATTCCATATTCATGGATTGGAAGAATTAATATTGTTAAGAGGACAATAACCTGCAAATTAATCTATACATTCAATGCAATTCCTATCAAAAGTTTCAGCTGGCTTTTTTTTTTTTTTTTGTAGGAATTGATAGGCTCTTAAGTGTTTTTTCAAACTACTAGGAAAAAAATTGACAAGTGGATCCTAAAATTCATATGGAAATACAATAGTCAGTTTAGCCAAAACAATCTTGAAAGAGAAGAACAAAGTTGGAGAACTCACACTTCCTGATTTCAAAACTTACTACAAAGCTACAATACATAAGACAGCATGGTACTGGCATAAGAATAGACATGTAGATCAATGGGATAGAATTGACAGTCCAGAGGTAACCCTCACATTTACAGTCAATTGATTTTTGATAACAGTGTTAAAGACCATTAAATGGGAGAAAGAAGAACCTTTTAAGCAAATGGTGCACAACTGGGTATACACAGGGTGGACAATGGATACACATGTGCAAAAGAATAAATTTGGGTCTATACCTCACACCATATACTAAAATTAACCCAAAATGGATAAATGAGCTAAATGTAAGAGCTAATACAATAAAATTCTTGAAAGAAAACGTAGATATAAATCTTCAAGATCTTGGGCCGGGTGCAGTGGCTCATGCCTATAATCCCAGCACTTTGGGAGGCCAAGGTGGGTGGACTGCTCGAGCTCACCAATTCAAGACCAGCCCGGGCAACATGGAAAAACCCTATCTCTACAAAAATACAAAAATTAGCTAGGTGTGGTGGCAGTAGTCCCAGCTACTCGGGAGCTGAGGTGGGAGGATGGCTTGAACTCGGGAGTCAGAGGTTGTAGTGAGCCGAGATCATGGCACTGCACTCCAGCATGAGTGACAGGACAAGACTCAATCTCAGGAAAAAAAAATGTAGAAAGACAACCCACAGAATGGGAGAAACAGTTTGCAAATCATATGTTTGTTAAGGGACTTGTATCTAGAATATGTAAAGAACTCTTACAACTCAACAATAAAAAGACTAATAACCCAATTTAAACATGGGAAAAGAGTCTGAATAGACATTTCTTCAAAAAAGAGATACACATAGCCAATAAGCACGTAAAAAGATCTTCAACATCATTAACTATCAGGGAATGCAAATCAAAATCACAATGAGATACTAGTTCACACCCACATGATAAATGTAACTAAAAAGTCAGATAATAAGTGTTGAGAATGTAGAGAAATTGGAACTCTCATATAGTGCTGATGGGAATGTAAAGTGGTGCAGCATTTTGAAAACAGCCTGGCAGTTTTTTGAAATGTTAAACATGGAGGACCATATGACCCAGCAGTTCTACTCCTAGTTATATACTCAAGAGAAATGAAAAAAAAATGTCCACACAAACATTTTTTATTTCATTTTTATTTTTATAACATCAACTTTTATTTTAGATTTTGGGGTTACATGTACAGGTTTGTTACTTGGGTATATTACATGATGCTTGGGTTTGGGGTATAACTGGTCCTGTCACCCAGGTACTGAGCATAGTTTCTAATAGTTTTTCAACCCTTCCCCCCACTGATAAGTCACCATTGTCTATTTTTGCCATCTTCATGTCCATTAATACCAAATGTTTAGCTCCCACTTATAAGTGAGAACATGTGGTGTTTGTTTTTCTGTTTTTGCATTAGTTATATTAGGGTAATGTTCTCTAGCTGCATCCATGTTGCTGCAAAGGACATAATTTCACTTTTTTAAAGGATGTGTAGTATTCCATGGCCACACAAAAACCTGTACATGAATGTTCATAGCACCATTATCCATAATAGCCAAAAAGTGGAAACAGCCCAAATGCCCATCTACTGATTATTGGATAAATAAATGTGGTATATCAATACAATGGAATAGTATTCAGTCATAAAAAGGAATGGAATACTGATACATGCCACAAAATGGATAAACTTTTAAAATATTATCTTAAATGAAAGAAAGCAGTCAAAAAGGACCACAGATTGTATGATTCCACTTATGTGAAATTTCCAGAGTAGGTAAATCTGTAGACAGAAAGCAGGTTAATAATTGCCAGGAGCCAGGGATGGGGATAGGGGAGGAAGTGACCACTAATGAGTATAAGGCTTCCTTTTTTTTTTGAGATGGAGTCTCACTCTGTCACTCAGGCTGGAGTATGCAGTGATGCAATCTCGGCTCAATGCAATCTCTGCCTCCTGGGTTCAAGTGATTCACCTGCCTCAGCCTCCCAGGTAGCTGGGACTATAGGCACCTGCCACCACACCAGGCTAATTTTTATTTCAGTAGAGAGGGGGTTTCACCATGTTGACCAGGCTGGCCTCAAACTCTTGACCTCAAGTGATCCACCCTCCTTGGCCTCCCAAAGTAGTGGGAATACAGGTGTGAGCCACCATGCCAAGGCTTCCTTTTAGAGTGGCAAAAATGGCATTTAAATCCATGAGAATCGGCTGGGCATGATGGCTCAGGTTTGTAATCCTAGCAATATGGGAAGCTGAGGCGGGCAAATAGCTTGAGCCCAGGAGTTCGAGACCAGCCTGGACAACATGGTGAGACCCCATCTCTACAAAAAAATACAAAAACTAGCTTGATGTGGTGGCACGTGCCTGTAGTCTTAGCTACTCAGGAGGCTGGGGTGGGAAAATCTCTGGAGCCCAGGGCACAGAGGTTGCAGGGAGCTGGGATGGTGCCACTGCACTCCAGCCTGACAGATAGAGTAAGATCCTGTCATAAAAATAAATAGATAAATAAATGCATTAAATTTGTGAGAATGGATGAGATCACCCAATGAAAGAATGTGGAGTGAAAAGAGGAGGGTATAGGGCAAATCACTGAAGAATACTAATATTTAAACATAAGGTAAAGGAAGAACAGGTAGCAAAGGAGAGTGAGGAGTAGTTAAGAAGTTAGGAGAAAAACCAAAACATTATGGTGTCAAGAAAGGCAAAAGGAAAGTGTACTTCAAAATGAAAGGAGTGGTCAACCGTGCTGAATACTGCTGACAGTGTGAGTAAAATGAGGACAGATAAGTGCCCATTCAATTTGGCAACATGTAGGTCATTGGTGACAATAACTGTTTTGGTGAAATGGTAAGAGGGTGAAGGTCTGACTGAAATGGATTGAGGATTTAATGGGACAGCAGGAAGTGGAGACAACATATGTTGACAATTTTATATATGAGAAGTTGGTAATATAGAGGAACAAATAAATGGGATAGAAGTTGGAGGTAGATTTATCTTGGTCAAGGGAGACTATTTGTTTTTTAAGATTAGCAGTACTAGAGCTTGCTTGAACTCTGATGGAAATGATCCAAAGGAGAAGGAGAGATTGCTATTGCAGAAGAGAAAGAAGATAACTGAAGGAACAGATTCCTTGAGGAGAAAAAGAGGGATGGGATTCAGAGCACAATCGAGGAACTCTTGACCTTTGTGTTTAATGGACTGTAAGGGACACTTAAGATCCATTCTCATGGATCTAACTTAAAATGAAACCAATCAGCTCAATTGTGTGATATTCTCCTGCACTATTCAGCAGTTTGGGTGCAGGCTCCAAAATGACAAATTACAAAGTTCATATAGTGTTGGAGCTTTGCCAGTGGAGTAAAATGGAGAATTGGGCAAGGGAGTTGAGTGTGTATTCACAAAGATGAAACATGGATTCAGAATGGTTAAGTAAACAGACAATCTACAGAATGGGAGAAAAGATTTGCAAACTAGGCATCCAACAAAGGTCTAATAACCAGAATCTATTATATAAACCAGTTAAACAATTCAACATGCCCAGAGCAGTGGCTCTCGCCTGTAATCCCAGCACTTTGGGAGGCTGAGGCAGGCATTTGAGAGCCCAGAAGTTTGAGACCAGCCTGGGCAACATGGTGAAAACCCGTCTCTACAAGAAATACAAAAATTAGCCGGGAATGGTGGCATGCACCTGTATTCCCAGTTACTCAGAAGGCTGAGGTGAAAAAATCACTTGAGCCTGGGAGGCTGAAGCTGCAGTGAGCCATGATTATGCTGCTGCACTCCAGCCTGAGCGACAGAGCGAGACCCTGTCTCAAAACAAAACAAAACAAAACAAAACAAAAAAACAAACAAAAAACAAGCAAAAACCAAGGAACTCCATTTAAAAATGAGCAAGGGACATGAACAGACACTCACTCTCATCACCAACAGTGAGAAACCTGACTCCTGTTATCCACAATACATCATATACACTTCTATGGAGTATCGTTATGTTGCCCCAGCAGGTCTTGAACTCCTGGGCTCAAGCTATCCTCCCACCTCTGCCTCCCTAAATGCTGGGATTACAGGTCTGAGTCACTGCACCTGGCTGCAGTCTCTTCTTAGGTAAATTTATCTGCTCTCATAATTCCAGTGAGCATGTTCATGACATCCACATCTATGTCTTTAGTTCTTATCTCCCTTCTGAGCAACTCATTCAAATAACCATTTGTCTTCTCAACAATTCTACTTAGTTATTCCATAGACTGCTCAAACACAACATGTTCAAAACTGATCTCATTATCCTTCCCCATCCCCATTTCTTTTTAAAATTCTATTTATTTTAGTTTTATTTTTTCCTATTCTCATTTCTTCTGAAAGTCTGCTCCTCTGTCTGCATTCCCTATCCCAGTTAGTGGCACCACCTCCAGTACCCAATCAGAAAACTGACTCTTCACTTTTATTTATTTATTTATTTATTTATTTATTTTCAGAGTCTCACTCAATTGCCCAGGCTGGAGGGCAGTGGCATGATTTCCGCTTACCACAACTTCTGCCTCCTGAGTTCAAGCGATTCTTGTGCCTCAGCCTCCCAAGTAGCTGGGATTACAGGCATGTGTCACCATGCCTGGCTAATTCTCGTATTTTTAGTAGAGACAGGCTTTTTGCCATGTTGGCCAGTCCTGTCTCAAACTCCTGGCCTCAAGTGATCCCCCCACCTCAGCCTCCCAAAGGGCTGGCATTACAGGCGTGAGCCACCGTGCCCGGCTTCCCTCACTTATTATGTCACAAAATTCCATTCAACTTTTACAATTTTATTTATTTATTTATTTATTTATTTATTTATTTATTTAGGACAGAGTCTTGCTCTGTACCCCAGGCCGGAGTGCAGTGGCGCGATCTCAGCTCACTGCAAGCTCTGCCATTCTGATTGACGCCATTCTGCTGCCTCAGCCTCCCAAGTAGCTGGGACTACAGGCGCCCGCCACAGCGCCCGGCTAGTTTTTTTTTTTTGTATTTTTAGTGGAGAGGGGTTTCACCGTGTTAGCCAGGATGTCTACGATCTCCTGACCTCGTGATCCGCCCGCCTCGGTCTCCGAAAGTGCTGCGATTACAGGCGTGAGCAACCGCGCCCGGCCATTTCTTTCAAATATATGTTCTCCTTTTTATCTCTTGCTTAACATAGTGCAATTGTTTCTCAACAGCTTTCCTGCTTCATTCTCATTGCCTTCAAATCCACCCTTCCCGCAGCTATCTGAGTAAATTTTTTTAAATAAAAATTTCATCGTGCCATTCTCTTATTTAAAACCATTCAGAGATTCTGGATAACGTTCATAATCCTTGGAATTTCATAATTCTATCCATAGTTACTGGATAATGTCCATACTTTTTGGAATGGCATAAAGAATGTTTGTGATCTATCCTCTGACTATTTCATCTACCTTTTCTCTTCATTGCACTCCACACTCAACCTATGTTCCTACAATATTATCAGAAGTTGTTACATTCTCTTTGGCCTTTGTGCTGTTGGGCATGCTATGCTATCTTTCTGAAATGCCCTTCTTCCCTTATATAACCGCTACTCTACTTTCAGGACTCATCTTTCCCTGACAACCCTTCTGCTACTTCCGTGGCCTGTTATGACACCATCCACAAGCTCGTATTGATATCTCAGTATTTCATCACACTTTATTGCAATTGTCTGTTTACTTATCTTTTCTCTACTAGAATGTGGGCTCTTTGAGGATAGGGATCCAATATATATTGAACAATTAAACTCCAGAATAACGAGTTTGATTTATGTAAGGCATCCAGGAGAACCAATGAAATTGCTTTGGAATCACAAGCTTATATCTTGTTTTATTACATATACATACATTAAAAATTCTTTGAAATAAAAGATTGATATATTAATTGTCATATTTTTGGTATACTATATTTTCTAATCCTCTAATTCTGTCCATCTGCACTGCATTTCCACTCCTTGAAACTTTTATTTCCTTAGAAAGAAACTTAAAGTCACTTCGAAACTATTATCTTCAGTGAACAGGTATATTTGTTCATAGTCACACATAACTGAGTTCTTCATCTTCTCCTGAAAATGTGTCAGAAATTAGGGACTCTGAGGGTTGAAAACTACCTTTATTGGTCTCATTTTTCAGTGTTTCCCAACATGATAGTTCATCAGAAGGAGTCTGTAAATATATAGATTCTCAAGCCCCATCGCAGAGATACAATGCTATGCAACCTGAGACCAGTATTTCTAAATTTCCCTTGATAAGTCCAAATGAACAACTGATTTTTAGAAACCTTCAGCTGGTCTAGCCATCCTGCCAGGGCTTACATACCCTAGATAACAGTACACTCAACATTCTACAGCCATAGGTTCCACATCAGTGTATTCAACCAATCACAGATCAAAAATATTTGAGGGCTGGGTATGGTGGCTCATGCCTGTAATCCCAACACTTTAGGAGGCTGAGGTGGGAGAATAACTTGAGCCCAGGAGTTCAAGACCAGCCTGGGCAACATAGTGAGACCCCATCTCTATTAAAAAATATATTTGAAAAAAATTGCGTCTGTGCTGAACATGTACAGACTTCTTGTCATTATTCCCTAAACAATGCAGTGTAACAATGATTTACATAGCATTTGCATTGTATTAGTTATTATAAGTAATCTAGAGATGATTCAAAGTATACAGGAGGATGCATGTAGGTTATGTACAAATACTACACCATTTTATATCAAAGACTTGAACATCCACAGATTTTGGTACCTGCAGGAGACCCTGGAAGCAATCCTCCATGATACCCGAGGGACAACAATATAGCATATGCAATTCTTCTGAAACCTTAATGTGAAATTTCATTTAGGAGGTCTGAGTAAGGGCCTGATATTCTGCATTTCTGGGAAACTATCCTGTAATAGGATGCTGGTGGTCCTTGGGTCACATTTTGAATAGTAAGGCATTAAAAGCACACAACAGTGGAGTCAGAGAAACCTGGGTTTAAATCCTACTTCCTCCATTTGTCTCATCCTCAGTTTCCCCATTTCTTTCTTTGTTTTGTTTTATAACTTTTTAAAATTTTTTATAGAGACAGGGTCTCCGTATGTTGCCCAGGTTAGTCTCCAATTCCTGGACTCAAGCAATCCTCTCAACTCAGCCTCCCAAAATGCTGGGATTACAGGCAGCAGCCACCATGCCCAGCCGGTTTCCCTATTTCTAAAAGTGATACAATAGTGCCTCATTGAGCTGCCCTGGAGACTGTTTTAAAGTATACAAATTGACACACATATATTCTTTTGAAAATTATAGCAATTCAAACAAAGTGGACTCTGTCTTCATCTTAGTTATGCAGACTAGTTTGTAAGAAATATCTTTACAATACTGTGTCTTTTAATACAGGAATATGTCTCTTTTTATTGAAGTCTTTTTTATGTGCTATGATTAAATTAAATGAGATAATGCTTTAAAAGCACTTAGTATGGTTCCTAGCACATCACAGGTGCTCATTACATGGTAGCAGGTAACTTTTTTTTTTTTTTTTTTTTTTTTTTAGAAAGGTGTCACTCTGCCGCCCAGGTACTAGAGTGCAGTGGTGCGATCTCAGCTCACTACAACCACTCGGGCTCAAGCAATCCTCCCACCTCAGGCTCCAAAGTAGCTGGAACTACAGGTGCTAACCACCACGCCTGGCTAATTTTTTGTATTTTTAGTAGAAACCAGGTTTCACAATGTTGCCCAGGCTGGTCTTGAACTCCTGAGCTTAAGCGGTCTGCCCACCTTGGCCTCCCAAAGTGCTGGGATTACAGGCATAAGCCACCATTCCTGGCTTCAACCCTACCTATGAATCACTTTCCCTGAAAACAGAGGCATGGATGCAGCCACACTCATCAGAAGATGACTTGTAATTGCTGCTCAGGGTCCAGGCAACCTGTTTGTAACAGGTGGCCTATAACATTGGAGTGTGAGTGCAAGCCCACCTGTCCCCTAACCTATCTTTGCTGCTCTGCCCTTGCACCACATGCCTCTTTGAGAGAGCCAGGGATGAAACAGCATATGTGCATGGAAATTTGTGGGTTGAGCATTATGTCAAAAAGCAGCCTTTAAAATATGCATGTGGCTCCCAGGTGGTCCCCTCATCCTCTACCATCTGCCCATTGTTATGGGACTCCCTGTGCTCCTCCACCTGGGGTCTGAGCCCGCAGAACATGTGGCAATGTTCTGGCAGACACGAAAAGCCACAGTTACAATGTGGCCCATACTCCTGACACATTTGAATTTTTCTCCAAGGTTTTGGAGGAAAATATCATTGTGATGATGAATTAAATATTTCTAAAAGTATCATGTGAGGAATGCAAACATTGAATGCCTTTTAAAGAATACATCTGCCTCAATCTGTCCATCTTGGCCTCCCAAAGTGCTGAGATTACAGACATAAGCCACAGCGCCTGGCATCCCCTGAATTATTTTAAAGCAAATACTGGACATCCATATAATTTCCTCCATGGAAACTTCAGTGTATATCTATAAAAGATGAAGCCCCTCCCCCTTTTTTCTCTCTCTCCCTCCTTCTCTCTCATTATAACCATTTTACTATTATTTTCACCTAAAAATTAACACAAAATCCTTAATATAATCAAATATCCAATCAGCATTCAAAAATTCCCAATGGTCGCCGGGCGCGGTGACTGACGCCTTTAAGCTCAGCACTTTGGGAGGCTGAGGAGGGCGGATCACGAGGTCAGGAGATCAAGACCATCCTGACTAACACGATGAAACCCCATCTCTACTAAAAATAATAAGAGCTATTTATGACAAACCCACAGCCAATATCATACTGAATGGGCAAAAACTGGAAAAATTCCCTTCGAAAACTGGCACAAGACAGGGATGCCCTCTTTCACCACTCCTGTTCAACATAGTGTTGGAAGTTCTGGCTAGGGCAATCAGGCAAGAGAAAGAAATCAAGGGTATTCAGTTAGGAAAAGAAGAAGTCAAAT